>NC_135236.1:554992508-555325008 GCF_051348905.1 Ranitomeya variabilis
GGGATTTGGTCTGGTTATCCTCTCGTCATGTTCCTATGAAGGTTTCTTCCCCTAAGTTCAAGCCTCGGTTTATTGGTCCTTATAAGATTTCTGAGATTATCAATCCAGTGTCTTTTCGTTTGGCCCTTCCAGCCTCTTTTGCCATCCACAATGTTTTCCATAGATCTTTGTTGCGGAGATATGTGGTACCCGTTGTTCCATCTGTTGATCCTCCTGCCCCGGTGTTGGTTGAGGGGGAGTTGGAATATATGGTTGAGAAAATTTTGGATTCTCGTTTTTCGAGGCGGAGGCTTCAGTATCTTGTCAAGTGGAAGGGTTATGGCCAGGAGGATAATTCTTGGGTGGTTGCCTCCGATGTCCATGCCGCCGATTTGTTTCGTGCTTTTCATTTGGCTTGTCCTGATCGGCCTGGGGGCTCTGGTGAGGGTTCGGTGAACCCTCCTCAAGGGGGGGGGGGTACTGTTGTGAATTCCGCTCTTGGGCTCCCTCCGGTGGTTATAAGTAGCATTTTTGTGAGTTCTGCTCTTGGGCTCCCTCCTGTGGTTTTGAGTGGTATGGCTGCTTCTTGGATTTAGCATCAGCAGCTGTTTTCACTGATCGCCTTTCTGGCTCTGCTATATTAGTCTGGCCTTTTCCCTAATTCAATGCCAGTTGCCAATTGTTGAGCTTGGAGTCATGGCTCTCTGAGGATTTCCCTGTCACTCTGACCATTTCAGCAAAGCTAAGTCCTTGCTTGTCTTTTTGCTGTTCACTTGTTGTGGACTTTGTTGTTTAGCATTTCCTATGTTTTGCTCATTTATCCAGCTTATCAGTATGTATCTAGTCAGCTAAGTTGGAAGCTCTGGGCAGCAGAGTTTGCCCTCCACACCTTTAGTCAGGTGTGGAGATTTTTGCATTTCTCTGCGGTGGACTTTTTCTAGTTTTTATTACTAACCGCACAGTGTTCTGTCCTGTACTAATTCTTTCTAGCTAGTAGTGGCCTCCTTTGCTAAATCTTGTTTCATACTACGTTTGTCATTTCCTTCTCCTCTCAGTCATTATTTGTGGGGGGCTGTCCTATCCTTTGGGGATTTTCTCTGAGGCAAGATAGCTTTCCTGCTTCTACCGTTAGGGGTAGCTAGATCCCCGGCTGTGACGAGGTGTCCAGGGAGTGACAGGAACATCCCACGGCTACTGCTAGTGTCTGTGTTAAGATCAGGAACTGCGGTCGGTATAGTTACCACCTGCCCAGAGCTAGTCGCATGTCGCTCCTAAATCATCAGACCATAACAGAAATGTTCCCAAAATAGTGATCCCTATGTCATCCGTAGGCAGGGTGTGGCAGCGTATTTTGCGCATGGCATCCTCCGTATGTAATCCGTATGGCATCCGTACTGCGATATTTTCTCGCAGGCTTGCAAAACCGACATCTAATGGATTTATGTGCTCAAAAGTTCGTTAAAACATATATACAGTATATGTATATATACACTCACTGGCCACTTTATTAGGTACACCTGTCCAACTTCTCGTTAACACTTAATTTCTAATCAGCCAATCACATGGCGGCAACTCAGTGCATTTAGGCATGTAGACATGGTCAAGACAATCTCCTGCAGTTCAAACCGAGCATCAGTATGGGAAAGAAAGGTGATTTGAGTGCCTTTGAACGTGGCATGTTTGTTGGTGCCAGAAGGGTTGGTCTGAGTATTTCAGAAACTGCGGATCTACTGGGATTTTCACGCACAACCATCTCTAGGGTTTACAGAGAATGGTCCGAAAAAGAAAAAAAATCCAGTGAGCGGCAGTTCTGTGGGCGGAAATGCCTTGTTGATGCCAGAGGTCAGAGGAGAATGGGCAGACTGGTTCGAGCTGATAGAAAGGCAACAGTGACTCAAATCGCCACCCGTTACAACCAAGGTAGGCCTAAGAGCATCTCTGAACGCACAGTGCGTCGAACTTTGAGGCAGATGGGCTACAGCAGCAGAAGACCACACCGGGTACCACTCCTTTCAGCTAAGAACAGGAAACTGAGGCTACAATTTGTACAAGCTCATCGAAATTGGACAGTAGAAGATTGGAAAAACGTTGCTTGGTCTGATGAGTCTCGATTTCTGCTGCAACATTTGGATGGTAGGGTCAGAATTTGGCGTAAACAACATGAAAGCATGGATCCATCCTGCCTTGTATGGAGCATCTTTGGGATGTGCAGCCGACAAATCTGCGGCAACTGTGTGATGCCATCATGTCAATATGGACCAAAATCTCTGAGGAATGCTTCCAGCACCTTGTTGAATCTATGCCACGAAGAATTGAGGCAGTTCTGAAGGCAAAAGGGGTCCAACCCGTTACTAGCATGGTGTACCTAATAAAGTGGCCGGTGAGTGTATATATATATATATATACACACACAGTATGTATATATATATATATATCTCATTGAGACACACACACATATATATACTGTATTTAGATTTAATTCAGCGCGAGATATGTGAAAAGCCGGTAATTCCATTGCTGGCTTTTCATTTCTTCTTCCCAAACCCGACAGGATATGAGACATGGTTTACGTACAGTAAACCATCTCATATCCCCTTTTTTTTTTTGCATATTCCACACTACTAATGTTAGTAGTGGGTATGTGCAAAATTTGGGCGCTGTAGCTTGTAAAATAAAGGGTTAAATGGTGGAAAACAAATTTCCGCCAGAGTGGTAAAGCCAGTGACTGAGGACAGATATTAATAGCCTAGAGAAGGTCCATGGTTATTGGCCCCCCCTGGCTACAAACATCTGCCCCCAGCCACCCCAGAAAAGGCACATCTGGAAGATGGCCTATTCTGGTACTTGGCCACTCTCTTCCCACTCCCGTGTAGCGGTGGGATATGGGGTAATGAAGCGTTAATGTCACCTTGCTATTGTAAGGTGACATTAAGCCAGATTAATAATGGAGAGGCATCAATTATGACACCTATCCATTATTAATCCAATAGTACGAAATGGTTAATAAAACACACATTTAAAAGTATTTTAATGAAATAAAGACACAGGGTGTTGTAATATTTTATTATACTGGTAATCCACCTGAAGACCCTCGTTCTGTAACAAAGGAAAAATAAAAAAACAACATCTCATACCTTCCGTCGCTCAGGTCAAGTCCCACGAAGTAAATCCATCTGAAGGGGTTAAATCATTTTACAGCCAGGAGCTCTGCTAAAGCAGTGCTCGTGCAGCGCCCCAGAGTCCTGGTCATTGCAGTACTGTGGCTCCGCCACTATGGGGAGCTATGGTGCGTCTGATGGCACTGAAGGAGTTCATCGGATCAGATATCACAGACACCAATACATTTCACAGCCGGGCCTCCGGGGGGAGCTAAGGGTGCTATTCATTAGGCCACTCCCCACCATAGTGGGTAAACTGGGGGTCAGGCAGGAAGTTAGATCAGAAAGCTGACTGGGTTGGAACCAGGCAACACCTTGTGGCAGAGGGTGTTGTGGGGGAAGATACAGTGGGGTCTCTGTCAGGGGTGGGATCCTGACAGAGGCTTGGCAACAAGAAAGAACGTAACGGGACCGTGCCTGCTCCGGGTAGCGGCGGTACCCAAGGAAGGATTAGAAGCGCGATAGATTGTGCTGAGTGAGAAACGAGATCACGCAAAGGAGAAATACCAGTAGGAGTCGTGCTGTAAGACCGAAGCAACATCCTACTGAGGCGCACTACCGGTGGCCGGAACGCCGAGGGAGTATCATAACATTCAGCTTCAAGCAATACTCCAAACAGCGGCAGGACAGTCAGTCTTAGGCGGGCTGTCTAACCTTAAATCACCTATGCAGTCTTGGGGGGCAACTTGTGGAGAGGGGCGACTCTAGGGTCCCGGAAGAGCTCCGAGCCTACCCGTCAAACGGGTGCCGTCCCAACCAGAACATCAGGGAGGGACGGAGGATTAGCAGAACATCATCTAATCGAGTTGTGAGGGAACTTAAGAAACAGACACAACAGTTGTGGGGGACTTTCCGTAAGCACAGCAGGGAAGGACCACAACACATAGCGCTAGAAGGAAGGCACCGATTTCCACCTGTGAAGAGAACTCTGGAGGTGCCATTGGACCGGCCGGACTTGCGCAGCCTGGTGAACCGTATTCCGGACTGAGGACTCAGAGATCTTCAGTAAAGAGGTAAAGAGACTGCAACCTGGTGTCCTCGTTATTTACTGCACTGCACCACTACAGCGTCACCATCATCATCCATATTTATTATTCACTGTACGCCCCACGGCAGGGTCACGGACCGGGGCCTAGCCGCCGTGACAACCCCAGAGCAGAGACTCACAGGCCCGGTACCGGGTACCCCTCAGCCCTGCGGCAGTGGGGGCGCTACAACTTGGCGTCACGAACAGGATCTACTTAAGCCTGAAGAATCAGGTCATGTGTGCCTAGGAACTGTGATTTACTGTACTTTATTGAGAGACTGTGTGCTGCGCCATTTACCGCCAAAAATCCGCCGCCATTGCAGCGCTGAGAAGAGCGCAGGAGAAGAGGAGGGGCGTGGAGTAGGCGTAGGCAAGCTGGAGAGCGCGAACAACGATGGCGGCCCAGTCTAAATATTTCTGTGTCCTGCGGACGTCTCCGTCAACAGCCGAGGTCCGCCTCCTGATCCTGTTTGGAGGGTGGAGACCATGGAGACGGGGCCGCCCACGAAAGAGACCGCGGGAAGAAGACATTGGAGAGGAGATAAAGATGGCGACGCCGGAAGCACCGCATGGGAATGATCGAACTCGGAGAGAGGCTGGACAGCCCAAGGTGACCCAGGGTACGCCGTCACTGCGGGAGCTGACCCTTACAGAGCCAACGATGGGCCGACCTCCCCGGCCGCCGTCGGAAGAGTGTATGGCCGCGGCCGAAGCCCGGCGGATCGCTGCCCGCCTGGAGGCCGATGCCCGCGTGATCGCTCGGCTGGGCCGGCCCACGGAGGTCTGCTTGTCTCCAGTGCCCCCTGCTCCTCCCAACCCGGTCGCGGCTGAAAGTGCGCTGCAGACACAAGGCCTGAAGCTCATGCCCGAGGCCGAACACCTGCGGCGCTTGATGGCTGCATGGCGAGCCCGACCACAACCGGTAACCCAGGTTGACCTAACCACCGTTGCGGAGGCCCCCTTGTCCCACTGGGGTGTAGTGGTCTCCTTCAACCCCCGACATGGACGCGGGGTTATACAGGAGATTGGGGAGCCGCTACAAGTCCACGTGGACCGGGAGGAGGTGGAGCCCTGCGAGGGAAGATTCCCTCGCGACCTGGAGCCAGGTGATGCGGTAACGTACACCAGATGGAGGAGGGCTACGGGAGAGGCTGGCTGGATGGCGCGGGGCGTCCAGCGGTGCGTCGCACTCCAAGCCGCTGCCAGAACATCAGAGGATGAATCTCCTACTGAAAAAAACGCAGAACCTGGCCCTGAAAAACAGCGGGGAAGCCGGACTCACCATGTACCTTGGGGGCGTGCCGGAGCCTCGGCGAAAAGAACATCCCGGCGAGGGATCCTGTCGTTGTTGGGGCGGGACCCGATCCTTGAACCGGCCGGACGACCCGTTGGTCTGGTGAGGCCCGGGAGGAAACTACCCTCCCCGAAAGACGAGTAAGCATAATTGCTTTATTAATATGTAAATAGTTCTTTGACTGTGTGTTCGTTTCCTGATTTTGCTGCTACAACCCGTTTAGGGTTAACTCTTTAGGGGATCCTTCTGTTGACTCGGGATCCCTATTGTTTTTGTTTGTTTTCCAAAGTTTTGCACAAGTTTCTAGTTGAAAAGAACTGCTGAAATCATGAACAGTGCATGATCCGAACTTCTTGTACATAGTTTGCACCTTATTAAAGGCGCTCCCTACTGGTTTTACTTAAAGAAGGACTCTTTGTGAAGATACCACACTGGAACCTTTGCTGAGTATGGACTGGTAGCTTGAGAAGATACGCTACCTCAGAGACTTGTTCCCCTCTTAAAGGGGATGTTCATTTGTTGCGCTTAAACCGTGATATTGCTTTAAGACTGGAAGCAATAATGTCTTGACCAAAGAACGTGATGATGTTTACATGAGAAAGTTATATGTATTTGACTAGTTAAATTGTGAAGAAATACTGATGATGTTCTCTAAAAAGAAAAAGTGAAAGATAGGAGGATGCAGTGGGCCCGTAGGGATAGACGCGATGTCCAGCATGCATGATAGAGAGAAAGATAATGAGAAGGCTTAATGTTCAATAGAAAATGTTTTGATAATGTTGATAGATAGTTAGGATAGATGGTAAACCCTGAGTCCTCATAGGAGTCATGTAGAGATGGCTCAGTGCTCTTAAACTGAAAGTAATGTTATGTTCTATACCGTGTATAGTAGTTGAAAAGGCAGTAGGCCCGGGCTGAACGGGGCGGTCCTGCATAGAAAGGAGAGGCAGTAGGTCTGGTGCCGTTAGGACAGGCGGTCCTGCAGATTTAAAGAAGGGGAATGAAAAAGTTAAATTGCCTTATAATGTGATTATAAGAAGGTCTTTAGTGGATACAGAGTGTATGTCCTTAAAGGCAATGTTAAATTATTGTTCAACAATTTTGCACTTAGTAGAATACCCGGTTGGGTAAGAAAAGTTATTTATAGCATGTTGCGATGATATCTAACCATGTTTGTAACGTTCAAGTGTCCTTACCTCCCATAAAGGGAAGCCTGTTCAAGTATACTTAATGTTATTGCACTCAACAAAACTGTATGTCTTTTTGCTAACTTGTATTGTTGTTTTCTTCTCAGTCCCGGAGTACTGTGTTTAACCAGGGGGGAGTGCAGCGCCCCAGAGTCCTGGTCGTTGCAGTACTGTGGCTCCGCCACTATGGGGAGCTATGGTGCGTCTGATGGCACTGAAGGAGTTCATCGGATCAGGTATCACAGACACCAATACATTTCACAGCCGGGCCTCCGGGGGGAGCTAAGGGTGCTATTCATTAGGCCACTCCCTGTCATGGTTCCCAATGGCAAGGGAACGTAAGAAACATATAAATAACGAACGAGCTCTCGGGTGATGGAAACTCGAGTTGACCGTGAGCTAAATCTACCACACAACTAATAGTAGCCAGGGAGCATACCTACGGCTTCCTAAATGCCACGCGCCAGCCGGAGGACTAACTACGCCTGGTAGAGGAAGAAACAGACCTGGCTTACCTCTAGTGAAATTCCCCAAAGATGATAGCAGCCCCCACATATATTAACGGTGATTTCAGGGGAAAAGACATACACAGTATGAAAGTAGATTTAGCAAAGAGAGGTCCACTTACTAGATAGCAGAAGGATACAAAAGAGGACTTCACGGTCAACTGAAAACCCTTTCAAAAAACCATCCTGAAATTACTTTAAGACTCCTGTGTCAACTCATCACACAGGAGTGGCAATATCAGACCACAAGAGCTTCCAGCAACAGAAAATGACAAAACTGTACACTGGACAAAAATACAAAAACGATAAGGACAATAAGTCCACTTAGCTGATCAGCAGACTAGTAGCAGGAACATGCAACCGAAAGACTCTGGTTACAATGATGACCGGCAAGGAAATGACTGGAGAGCAAGGCTAAATAGGAAACTCCCAAACACTGATGGAAGCAGGTGAACAGAAGCAGCAAAGTGCAAACAAGTCACCAGTACCACCAGCAACCACCAGGGGAGCCCAAAAAGCGGATACACAACAGTACCCTCCCCTTAAGGAGGGGGCACCGAACCCTCACAAGAACCGCCAGGGCGATCTGGATGAGCCCTATGAAAGGCATGAACCAAATCCGAGGCATGAACATCAGAGGCAGTTACCCAAGAATTATCTTCCTGACCATAGCCTTTCCATTTAACCAGATATTGAAGTCTCCGTCTGGAAATACGGGAGTCCAAGATCTTCTCTACGACGTACTCCAATTCACCCTCCACCAGCACAGGAGCAGGAGGTTCAGTAGAAGGAACCACCGGTACCTCATATCTCCGTAACAACGACCGATGGAACACATTATGGATAGCGAAAGATGCCGGGAGGTCCAAACGAAAGGAAACAGGGTTAAGAATCTCCAAAATCCTATAAGGACCGATGAACTGAGGCTTAAATTTGGGAGAAGAAACCCTCATAGGGACAAAACGGGAAGACAACCACACCAAGTCCCCAACGCGAAGGTGGGGACCAACACGACGACGACGGTTAGCAAACTGCTGAGTCCTCTCCTGGGACAATTCCAAATTATCCACCACTTGTCCCCAAATCCAATGCAACCGATCCACTACCGCATCCACTCCAGGACAATCCGAAGATTCAACCTGACCAGATGAAAAACGCGGATGAAACCCTGAATTGCAAAAGAAAGGAGAAACCAAAGTGGCAGAACTAGCCCGATTATTAAGAGCAAACTCCGCCAACGGCAGAAAGGCAACCCAATCATCCTGATCCGCAGACACAAAACACCTCAAATAAGTCTCCAAAGTTTGATTAGTTCGCTCCGTCTGGCCATTGGTCTGAGGATGGAATGCAGACCAAAAGGACAAATCAATGCCCAACCTGGCACAGACTGCCCGCCAAAATCTAGACACGAACTGGGTACCCCTGTCAGAAACAATGTTTTCCGGAATACCATGCAAGCGAACCACATTTTGAAAAAACAGAGGGACCAACTCAGATGAGGAAGGCAACTTAGGCAATGGCACCAAATGAACCATTTTAGAAAAACGGTCACACACCACCCAGATGACAGACATCTTCTGAGAAACAGGGAGATCCGAGATAAAGTCCATAGAGATGTGCGTCCAAGGCCTCTTAGGAATAGGCAAGGGCAACAACAACCCACTAGCCCTAGAACAACAAGGCTTGGCCCGAGCACACACATCGCAAGACTGCACAAAAACACGCACATCTCGAGACAGGGAAGGCCACAAGAAGGATCTAGCCACCAAATCTCTGGTGCCAAAAATTCCCGGATGACCTGCCAGAGTAGAAGAATGAACTTCCGAGATGACTCTAGTGGTCCAATCGTCAGGAACAAACAGTCTACCAGACGGACAACGATCAGGTCTATCCGCCTGAAATTCTTGCAAAGCACGTCGCAGATCTGGAGAGACAGCAGACAAAACCACCCCATCCTTAAGGACACCAGCAGGTTCAGAATTCCCAGGAGAGTCAGGCTCAAAACTCTTAGAAAGAGCATCTGCCTTCACATTCCTAGAACCCGGTAAGTACGAGACCACAAAATCAAACCGGGAAAAGAACAACGACCAACGTGCCTGTCTAGGATTCATGCGCCTGGGAGACTCCAAATAAATTAAATTCTTGTGATCAGTCAAAACTACCACCTGATGTCTGGCACCCTCAAGCCAATGACGCCACTCCTCAAATGCCCACTTCATGGCCAAAAGCTCCCGATTACCCACATCATAGTTTCGCTCGGCGGCCGAAAATTTTCGCGAAAAGAACGCACAAGGTCTCATCACTGAGCAGTCGGAACTTTTCTGCGACAAAACCGCCCCCGCTCCGATCTCGGAAGCATCGACCTCAACCTGAAAGGGAAGAGAAACATCAGGCTGGCGCAACACAGGGGCAGACAAAAAGTGGCGCTTAAGCTCCCGAAAGGCCTCCACAGCAGCAGGGGACCAATTGGCAACATCAGCACCCTTTTTAGTCAAATCCGTCAGAGGTTTAGCAACGCCAGAAAAACCAGCTATAAATCGACGATAAAAATTAGCAAAGCCCAAGAATTTCTGAAGACTCTTCAGAGAAGTAGGCTGCGTCCAGTCGTAAATAGCCCGAACCTTGACAGGGTCCATCTCAATAGAAGAAGGGGAAAAAATGTACCCCAAAAAGGAAATTTTTTGAACCCCAAAAACACACTTTGAACCCTTTACACACAAAGAATTCTCCCGCAAAACCTGAAAAACTCTCCTGACCTGCTGAACATGAGACTCCCAGTCATCAGAAAAAAATCAAAATATCATCCAAGTACACAATCATAAATTTATCCAAATATTCACGGAAAATATCATGCATTAAGGACTGAAAGACCGAAGGTGCATTAGAAAGGCCGAAAGGCATTACCAAATACTCAAAATGGCCCTCAGGCGTATTAAATGCGGTTTTCCACTCATCCCCCTGCTTAATTCGCACCAAATTATACGCCCCACGAAGATCAATCTTAGAGAACCATTTAGCCCCCCTTATGCGAGCAAACAAATCAGTCAGCAAAGGCAACGGATACTGATATTTGACTGTAATTTTATTCAGGAGTCGATAATCAATACAAGGCCTCAGAGAGCCATCCTTTTTAGAGACAAAGAAAAAACCGGCTCCTAAAGGTGATGAAGAAGGACGAATATGTCCCTTTTCCAGGGACTCCTTAATATACTCGCGCATAGCAGCATGTTCAGGTACAGATAGGTTAAACAAACGACCCTTTGGAAATTTACTGCCAGGAATCAGATCTATGGCGCAATCACAATCCCTGTGAGGAGGGAGTGAACCAATTTTAGGCTCTTCAAAAATATCACGATAATCAGACAAAAATGCCGGAATCTCAGATGGAATAGATGACGAAATGGACACCAAAGGAGTGTCCCCATGAGCCCCCCGACATCCCCAGCTTAACACAGACATAGCTTTCCAGTCAAGGACTGGGTTATGAGACTGTAACCATGGTAATCCAAGCACCAAAACATCATGTAAATTGTACAACACAAGGAAGCGAATCACCTCCTGATGGTCTGGAGTCATACGCATAGTCACTTGCGTCCAGAACTGTGGTTTATTACAAGCCAAAGGTGTAGAATCAATACCCTTCAGAGGTATAGGGACTTCCAGAGGCTCTAAATCAAACCTACAGCGCCTGGCAAAGGACCAGTCCATAAGACTCAGAGCGGCGCCAGAGTCCACATAGGCATCCACGGTAATAACTGATAATGAACAAATCAAGGTTACAGACAAAATAAATTTGGACTGTAAAGTGCCAATTGAAAAAGACTTGTCAACCTTCCTAGTACGTTTAGAGCATGCCAATATAACATGAGCAGAATCACCACAATAGAAGCATAACCCATTTTTACGCCTATAATTCTGCCGCTCGCTTCTGGACATAATTCTGTCAAATTGCATTTTCTCTGGCGTCTCTTCAGAAGATACCGCCAAATGGTGCACGGGTTTGCGCTCCCGCAAACGCCGATCAATCTGAATTGCCATTGTCATGGACTCATTCAGACCCGTAGGCGCAGGGAACCCGACCATAACATCTTTAACGGCATCAGAAAGGCCCTCTCTGAAATTTGCCGCTAAGGCGCACTCATTCCACTGAGTAAGCACAGACCATTTACGAAATTTTTGGCAGTATATCTCAGCTTCATCTTGCCCTTGAGATAGGGCTATCAAAGCTTTTTCAGCTTGAATCTCTAAATTAGGTTCCTCATAAAGCAACCCTAAAGCCAGGAAAAACGCATCCACATTGAGCAACGCAGGATCCCCTGGTGCCAATGAAAGTGCCCAATTTTGAGGGTCACCTCGCAGCAAAGAAATTACAATCTTAACCTGCTGAACAGGATCTCCTGAGGAGTGAGGTCTGAGAGAAAGGAATAATTTACAATTATATTTGAAATTCAGAAACCGAGATCTATCTCCGGAAAACACCTCTGGTGTAGGGATTTTAGGTTCAGAAATAGGAGTATGCATAACAAAATCTTGTAAATTTTGAACCTTCGTAGCAAGATTATTTAAACCTGCAGCCAAACTCTGGGGATCCATCTTTAAACAGGTGAGCTCAGAGCCATTCAAGGATTATAAGGAGAGAAAGGCAAAGGCTGTAATTAGAGCTGAAATACAACTGATCCAACTATGGAGCAAGCATAGGGAAAAAGAAAAAAAAATAAAAATTTACAGACTTCTTTTTTCTCTCCTTTCTTCTGCCAATAAGTTTAACACGGGCCGGTCATACTGTCATGGTTCCCAATGGCAAGGGAACGTAAGAAACATATAAATAACGAACGAGCTCTCGGGTGATGGAAACTCGAGTTGACCATGAGCTAAATCTACCACACAACTAATAGTAGCCAGGGAGCATACCTACGGATTCCTAAATGCCACACGCCAGCCGGAGGACTAACTACGCCTGGTAGAGGAAGAAACAGACCTGGCTTACCTCTAGTGAAATTCCCCAAAGATGATAGCAGCCCCCACATATATTAACGGTGATTTCAGGGGAAAAGACATACACAGTATGAAAGTAGATTTAGCAAAGAGAGGTCCACTTACTAGATAGCAGAAGGATACAAAAGAGGACTTCACGGTCAACTGAAAACCCTTTCAAAAAACCATCCTGAAATTACTTTAAGACTCCTGTGTCAACTCATCACACAGGAGTGGCAATATCAGACCACAAGAGCTTCCAGCAACAGAAAATGACAAAACTGTACACTGGACAAAAATACAAAAACGATAAGGACAATAAGTCCACTTAGCTGATCAGCAGACTAGTAGCAGGAACATGCAACCGAAAGACTCTGGTTACAATGATGACCGGCAAGGAAATGACTGGAGAGCAAGGCTAAATAGGAAACTCCCAAACACTGATGGAAGCAGGTGAACAGAAGCAGCAAAGTGCAAACAAGTCACCAGTACCACCAGCAACCACCAGGGGAGCCCAAAAAGCGGATACACAACAACTCCCCACCATAGTGGGTAAACTGGGGGTCAGGCAGGAAGTTAGATCAGAAAGCTGACTGGGTTGGAACCAGGCAACACCTTGTGGCAGAGGGTGTTGTGGGGGAAGATACAGTGGGGTCTCTGTCAGGGGTGGGATCCTGACAGAGGCTTGGCAACAAGAAAGAACGTAACGGGACCGTGCCTGCTCCGGGTAGCGGCGGTACCCAAGGAAGGATTAGAAGCGAGATAGATTGTGCTGAGTGAGAAACGAGATCACGCAAAGGAGAAATACCAGTAGGAGTCGTGCTGTAAGACCGAAGCAACATCCTACTGAGGCGCACTACCGGTGGCCGGAACGCCGAGGGAGTATCATAACATTCAGCTTCAAGCAATACTCCAAACAGCGGCAGGACAGTCAGTCTTAGGCGGGCTGTCTAACCTTAAATCACCTATGCAGTCTTGGGGGGCAACTTGTGGAGAGGGGCGACTCTAGGGTCCCGGAAGAGCTCCGAGCCTACCCGTCAAACGGGTGCCGTCCCAACCAGAACATCAGGGAGGGACGGAGGATTAGCAGAACATCATCTAATCGAGTTGTGAGGGAACTTAAGAAACAGACACAACAGTTGTGGGGGACTTTCCGTAAGCACAGCAGGGAAGGACCACAACACATAGCGCTAGAAGGAAGGCACCGATTTCCACCTGTGAAGAGAACTCTGGAGGTGCCATTGGACCGGCCGGACTTGCGCAGCCTGGTGAACCGTATTCCGGACTGAGGACTCAGAGATCTTCAGTAAAGAGGTAAAGAGACTGCAACCTGGTGTCCTCGTTATTTACTGCACTGCACCACTACAGCGTCACCATCATCATCCATATTTATTATTCACTGTACGCCCCACGGCAGGGTCACGGACCGGGGCCTAGCCGCCGTGACAACCCCAGAGCAGAGACTCACAGGCCCGGTACCGGGTACCCCTCAGCCCTGCGGCAGTGGGAGCGCTACACTCGTGCCTGTAAAACCCCTGGGGAATGAAAGGAAAGCGGGGTGACCTGTAGTTACCTTGAGTCGCGGTGAGGCGCTCTCTGCTGGATGTCCTCATATGAACTCAAGCGTGGGAACTTTTCCAAGGCTCCAGTTCACTATTTTTATTTTACTACTTCTTCTTCACTTATTTTCTTTTGTTGTATTCCATAATTGAATATGTAATTGCTGTATTTTTGAAGTGACTATAACCTTTTCTAAATAGGACTATGGGAATACTAAAGGTTGTGCAACCAAGTATTAGGCTGAGGGTGCCAATACTTTTGTCTGGCCCATTTTTGGAGTTTTGTGTGAAATGATCAATGTTTTGCTTTTTGCTTCATTCTCTTTTGTGTTTTTTCATTTAAGACAAATTAAATGAAGATAATAATACCAAAGAATTTGTGTTTGCAATCATTTTCAGGAATAAACTGAGTATTATCTGACAGAATTGCAGGGTTGTCAATACTTTGACCCATAGAAAAATATGCTCTACAGATCCTTCTCAAAAAATTAGCATATAGTGTAAAATTTCATTATTTACCATAATGTAATGATTACAATTAAACTTTCATATATTATAGATTCATTATCCACCAACTGAAATTTGTCAGGTCTTTTATTGTTTTAATACTGATGATTTTGGCATACAACTCCTGATAACCCAAAAAACCTGTCTCAATAAATTAGCATATTTCACCCGTCCAATCAAATAAAAGTGTTTTTTAATAACAAACAAAAAAACCATCAAATAATAATGTTCAGTTATGCACTCAATACTTGGTCGGGAATCCTTTGGCAGAAATGACTGCTTCAATGCGGCGTGGCATGGAGGCAATCAGCCTGTGACACTGCTGAGATGTTATGGAGGCCCAGGATGCTTCAATAGCGGCCTTAAGCTCATCCAGAGTGTTGGGTCTTGCGTCTCTCAACTTTCTCTTCACAATATCCCACAGATTCTCTATGGGGTTCAGGTCAGGAGAGTTGGCAGGCCAATTGAGCACAGTAATACCATGGTCAGTAAACCATTTACCAGTGGTTTTGGCACTGTGAGCAGGTGCCAGGTCGTGCTGAAAAATGAAATCTTCATCTCCATAAAGCATTTCAGCATTTCCCCAGGTCAAGCCACTTTTGAACCATAAACAGCGGCAGAAGCGCCTGACCTGGGCTACAGAGAAGCAGCACTGGACTGTTGCTAAGTGGTCCCAAGTACTTTTTTCTGATGAAAGCAAATTTTGCATGTCATTCGGAAATCAAGGTGCCAGAGTCTGGAGGTAGACTGGGGAGAAGGAAATGCCAAAATGCCTGAAGTCCAGTGTCAAGTACCCACAGTCAGTGATGGTGTGGGGTGCCATGCCAGCTGCTGGTGTTGGTCCACTGTGTTTCATCAAGGGCAGGGTCAATGCAGCTAGCTATCAGGAGATTTTGGAGCACTTCATGCTTCCATCGGCTGAAATGCTTTATGGAGATGAAGATTTCATTTTTCAGCACGACCTGGCACCTGCTCACAGTGCCAAAACCACTGGTAAATGGTTTACTGTCCATGGTATTACTGTGCTCAATTGGCCTGCCAACTCTCCTGACCTGAACCCCATAGAGAATCTGTGGGATATTGTGAAGAGAAAGTTGAGAGACGCAAGACCCAACACTCTGGATGAGCTTAAGGCCGCTATTGAAGCATCCTGGGCCTCCATAACATCTCAGCAGTGTCACAGGATGATTGCCTCCATGCCACGCCGCATTGAAGCAGTCATTTCTGCCAAAGGATTCCCGACCAAGTATTGAGTGCATAACTGAACATTATTATTTGATGTTTTTTTTGTTTGTTATTAAAAAACACTTTTATTTGATTGGACGGGTGAAATATGCTAATTTATTGAGACAGATTTTTGGGGTTATCAGGAGTTGTATGCCAAAATCATCAGTATTAAAACAATAAAAGACCTGACAAATTTCAGTTGGTGGATAATGAATCTATAATATATGAAAGTTTAATTGTAATCATTACATTATGGTAAATAATGAAATTTTACACTATATGCTAATTTTTTGAGAAGGACCTGTGTATAATGCTCCATAAAGGTTGATGGCCCCATAAGATGCTCCATAGAATAATATGCCCCACATGCTGCTGCTGCGATCAAAAAAAAAAAAAATCATACTCATCCCTTGTCACTGGGGGAGAGGTGCCGCTGTCCTGAGCAGGTGGGGACACCGGCGCACTATACGGGCCAGGTGCGGGAGTCGCCGCTGGCTCAGGCCCCCGGCACTTGTGATATTCACCTGTCCCCGTTCCACCACCGCTGTCTTCCGGGTCTCTGCAGTGACTGTTCAGACAGAGGGCGCGCACTAAACACATCATCGCACCCTCTGACCTGAACGTCACAGCCAGAGGATGTGGGAGACAGCCCGGTGATTGAACGGGGACAGGTGAATATCGCATGGCTCACCCTCCCCGTCATACTCACCCCATCCTGGCACGGTCTCTGCTTCTCAGATGGTCTCTGGCACCGGCAGCTCTTCCTGTGTTCAGCGGTCACATGGTACAGCTCATTAAAGTAATGAATATGCACTCCACACCTGTGGGAGTGGAGTCACGTCCATATTCATTGCTTTAATGAGCGGTGCCACATGATCACTGAACACAGGAATAGCTGCTGGCGCCAGAGACCATCTGAGAAGCAGGTACGTGCAGATACCGCATCAGGAGGGGATGAGTATGATGTGACAGCCGCCACTCCTGCTGCTCCCCCTCCCCCACTGACACCCCGGGACAATGACTCGAGTATAAGCAGAGGGGCACTTTCAGCCTAAAAAAATGGGCTGAAAATCTCAGCTTATACTCCAGTATATACGGTATGTGGGAATCCCTATGAGTATGGAACTATAAGAAGAAAGAAGGAAGGGAAACATTTTTTTTTTGAGGGGGGGTTAGAAGGGAGAAGAGGGATGAGAGGGGGAAGGGTTAACAGGGAGAAGGGGTATGGAAAAAGGGAGGGAGGGAAAGATGAAGAAAATGAGGCGACAATCTTGAGGAACTGTAAGTAGAAAGAAGGGAGGGAACATTTTTTTTTTTTGAGGGGGGTTAGAAGGGAGAAGAGGGATGAGAGGGGGTTGGGTTAACAGGGAGAAGGGGTATGGAAAAAGGGAGGGAGGGAAAGATGCAGGAAATTAAGCGACAATCTTGAGGTAAGCACATAGCACCAACCCAGAAACACTTCATGTGAGAACAGTACATCTATTGGAATAATTTATAAAAATCCACTGAGCCTTGAAACATGATCCAGTCGCTCTACAATCTCCTAAATCTATCACCGTATCCAGAGCTTTCGGCTGTGAGGTCTTCCATCCTACAAATATTAACCATCTCCGCAAACCATTCCGACATTAGGGGCGTATGGGTTGTTTTCCAATGTCTTGAAATCACTGACCGCGCTGCAGTTAAATAAAACCAGAGACTATCTTTCTTTTGGAAACTAATTGAAGAGGGAAAAATAGAAAGAAGAGCAATCTTAGGGATGAACTCCAAACCCACAACCAAACCGTAATTTGAAAAAACCTTTTCCCAGAATAGCTTGATTCTACTGAACGCCCAAATTATTATTACAATAGCGCCATTTATTCCATGGTGCTTTACATGTGAGGAGGGGTATACATAATAAAAACTGGTACAGTAATCATAGACAATACGAGTCACCACTGGTACAGAAGGAGAGAGGACCCTGCCCGCGAGGGCTCACAATCTACAAGTATATCATATTACCTCTATCTCTTCCACATCGCTAGCATGTGTCAGGGACAGATGGAAAAATAGCATGCAATTTTGAGGGATAATGATACTATCTTGTAATAATTTTAGTTTTTTTCCTGGGCAGGGCAAGCGATTGATAGCTTATAAATTAATAGAAATGCTTTCTCCCACTCTGACAGATAAAGATTCCCCAAGTTCCTGTTCCCATGCCAACTGATAGCCCATTTCCCCCCTGCATCCCTCTCGGATTAGGTAGTTTTATATAACTGAAATCACATGATTAGGCGGAGATTCCTGTAAAAATAGTTTGTTTTTTTTTTTAAAAAAAAAGAGAGGGTGTGAATTGGCATAAGCGGTCTAGACGATTAGAAGACATAAGAGATTGCAATTGTACATATTCAAACCAAGAAATGACCTTGGACGGGGATTGAGCCTGCAGCGAATTGAATGCGAGCAACTTACCATCAATAAGAATATGATGTATACGGGTGTCCTCCCCTGCCCTCCAACCGAGAAAAGTCTTTCAAATAACCCCAGCAAAATGGCGGAGTAAAAAAAGTAATGTAAGGGGACTGATACTCCCAGAGGAATATTTTGCCTTACAGAAAGTGTGCCATATTTTGAGTGTCTACACTGTTAATTTATTTAACCAACCCAGCCTGGAACCCTCTGTCCACGGGATCCACAGCAAGTGCTTTAAAAGGTATCTCCCTTCGTCCTTGCTCAATCTCCATCCATTGCTTCTTACTGGGGGAAAATTGCAAATCTATGAACTGAGCTATGGTAGAGGCTTGGAAGTATGTTTTCAATTCAGGAAGCCCTGCACCACCCAATTTGCATACTAATTCTAGGCCTAGATCTCCCCCACACAAATCTTATCATAGCAGAACGAAGCTTATAAAAAAAAAACTGCGTGAAGGAGAAATCAATGTAGTATATCCATTTTAATGGCATTCATCTTTCCAAACCATGATATGATCCGAAGTCCTTAAGAGTTCGGTCTAAAAAGTTTTTGATAGTCAAGAGAGAAAAGTTTGGATGGGTCATAAGGAATGAAGACTGCCAAATATTTTATGGCATCTGCATGCCATTTGAAAGGGAAGTTTGATGTTGCTAAATAAACCTCCTAATTGGAAAGTGAGATATTTAACGCTTCTGACTTTGAATAATTCACTTTGAAGTTGCTCAAGAAACTAAAGGTACCTTCACACGAAGCGACGCTGCAGCGATAGCGACAAGGATGCCGATCGCTGCAGCGTCGCTGTTGGTCGCTGAAGAGCTGTCACACAGACCGCTCTCCAGCGACCAACGATGCTGAGGTCCCCGGGTAACCAGGGTAAACATCGCTTCCTGCACTGTGTGAGCGCCGGCAGTAGCAGGGCACAGCGGTGACGTCACCGCTGTGCTGTGCTTTCACTTTCACTTTGCGGCGCTCAGTCAGTGTGGGAAGCGGACGCCGGGGGACGCATGTAAGTATGTACTGTTTGTTTTTTTTACATTTTACGCTGGTAACCAGGGTAAACATCGGGTTACTAAGCGCGGCCCTGCGCTTAGTAACCCGATGTTTACCCTGGTTACCAGTGTAAAATATCGCTGGTATCGTTGCTTTTGCTGTCAAACACAACGATACACGGCGATCGGACGACCAAATAAAGTTCTGAACTTTATTCAGCGACCAGCGACATCACAGCAGGATCCTGATCGCTGCTGCGTGTCAAACTAAACGATATCGCTAGCCAGGACGCTGCAACGTCACGGATCGCTAGCGATATCGTTACAAAGTCGTTTCGTGTGAAGGTACCTTTAATCAAACTCTCATTGCAGAGGGTAAAGAGATTTGGGGCTGTGATACTTACAAAAGGAGACCATCTGCATATAATGCTGTTTTGTAATTTGCTGAGCCTACATTTATCCAATGTTTGTTAGGATATAAAAAAATTCTTGATCTGTAAATTTGTTCATTCTGCCTCCCAAAGATCGCAGTAAGTCTCGGCTCACATTAATCCTGCGCTCTAGGCTGAGCGCTTACACCAAGGTTTTCATGTAAATCTCTGAAATACGTGTTTCAGATGGAACCCCCGATGGAAGATTCCCTATAATGAGGCACTTGGAGACACTGCGGACACAGTCTGGCCTATGATCTGGCGGTGTCAGTCTTATTACAAATGCATAAAAGTGATGTCGGACACAGTTTTCTGCACCTGTGAAATATAGGATACCGCTGAACAGAGTCTCGAAGGAGTCCAGAATAACTCTGCTGCCTCATTATATAGAATGGATCCCTCGGTGGTTTCATCTGAATCACGTCACTCAGATTTCGCAGCATAAATATGATCCTGTTATGTTACGATATGCAAAATGTTCCCAATAAAAGCTTCAACTCAATCCAGAAATAAAGCACGTCCCCATTCCCGTCTGTCATCTGAAATATAGGTGGCTTCCACATTACTGTTAGTACAAAGGCTCTGGAAAAGCCCTATGGTTCTCCCGCCCAAAAAAAGAAATCCAGCGAATTCTGCACTCCCAAAGTCCAAATACCCCCCTCCCTTCTGAGGCCCAGTATGCTTAAACCACATTTAGTGTCCACATGTTTGTCATTTCAGTAGCAATGAGCTAGGTAATAATGTACTGGGCAATACAGCTTACTGGGCACTACAATAGAAGATTTGCAATTTTCACTCCGCAACATCCACTGCTGCTTTTTTCTGGAAAACACCCATGGAGTCAAAATAGTCACCCACATCTGTAGATAAATTCCCAAAGAAGTATAATTTCTAAAACAAAGCCACTTGGGGGGGGGGATTTGGCACTTCTAGCAATTAGGGGCTCTATATGTGGAGTCCGCAAACTATTCTAGGAAAATCTGCGCTCCAGGAGGCAAATAGCGCTCCATCCCTCCAGAGTCTCACAGTATGGCCAAGCAGTACTATACAGACACGGAGTATTTCCATGTTAAGCAGAAATTGTGGAACAAGTTATGGTGCTATTTTTACACATTTTCCAGTGTGAAAATGTAAAATCTGGGATAAAATAAACTTTTTGTGGTAAAAATGTAATTTTTTTTTCACTGCCCAATGGTATAAAATTCTGTGACACCTGTGGTGTCAATATGATCACTGCACCCCTAGATGAGTTCATTGAGAGGTGTAGTTTGTAAAATGGGGTCACTTATGGAGGGCTCTGCTGTTCTGGCACCTCATGGGCTCTCCCAGTAGGTCATGGCAGCCACAAACCATAAGGGCTAGCTCCCACTTGGGATTAAATCAGATGAATGCAATCTGATTAAAAATCGGATTGCATTCGTACCAATTTAATCCTATGCTTGTGTTCTCAATGGCATTTAATTTGGCCTGTGAAAAAAATCACAATGAACTTGATTCCTGCAATCATCGGCAATGGAGGAGATGGAGAAATTTCTGTCTCCTCCACACCTGATTCTTTGATGCTAGAGGATCAGAGCACTGACACTTGGCTTACACTCGCAGCAAAGCAAGAGCAGAGGGTCATTAGCATTAGCTCTCGCATCGGATGTGATACGCTAATGTAACTCTGGCCTAACAGTAAAACCTGCATTAAATTATGGCGCTCCTTCCCTTCCGAGTTTTGCACTAAAAAGCAGTTCCCAATTACGTGTAAGGTATTGGCACAATCAGGATAAATTGCACAACAAACAGGTTCATTTTTTTCCTATTAGCCCTTATAAAAATTAAAAGTTTGGGGCTAAAACTTTTTTGCGGTAAAAATTTAATTATTCTTTCTTTACCGCCCAATGGAATAAATTTCTCTGAGGCACATGTGGAGTCAACATGCTCACTGCACTCCCAGATTAATTCATTGAGAAGTGTGTGTGGGGGGGTCTGCTGATCTGCCACCTCATGGGATCTGCCAATGTGACATGGCACCCTCAAACAATTCCAGCAAAATATGAACACCAATATGACTCCATCTCTTCTGAGCTTTGCACTGTGCCTCAAAAGTACCATATATACTCGAGTATGAGCCAACCTGAGTATAAGCCGACCCCCCTAATTTTGCCACAAAAACCTGGGAAAACTTAATGACTCGAGTATAAGCCTAGGGTGGGAAATGCAGCAGCTACTGGTAAATTTCAAAAATAAAAATAGATACCAATAAAATAAAATTGAGACATTAGTAGGTTACATGTTTTTGATTTTCCGTACTGAATCAGGAGCCCCATATAATGGTCCATACATTTCATGATGGCCCCATAAGATGCTCCATATACAAATATTCCCCCTTTTAATGCTCCAAGCAGTTCATTATGGCCCCATAGATGCTCCATATAACAATGTGCCACATATAATGCTGCAATAAAAAAATAAAAAAATGACATACTCCCCTCTCGTCGCTGCTCCTCAGCGTCCCATCTCTCCGCACTGACTGTTCAGGCAGAGGGCGGCACGCACACTAATACGTCATTGCGCCCTCTGACCTGAACAGTCACTGCAGAGGACGCACGGACGACTGAGCAGCGCTGACTCTGGAACAAGGGACAGGTGAATATGAAATACTCACCTGCTCCCGGCGCGGTCCCTGCTTCTCCCGGACAGATGGTCTCTGGGCGTGGCAGCTTCTTCCTGTGTCAGCGGTCACTGGTACCACTCATTACAGGAATGAATATGCGGCTCCACCCCTATGGGAGTGGAGTCCATATTCATTACTTTAATGAGCGGTATCACGTGACCACTGAACAGAGGAAGAAGGTGCCGGTACCGGAGACCATGGGACATGCAGGGACCGCGTCAGGAGCGCCAGGAGCAGGTGAGTATGCGACAGTCGTCGCTCCCCCTCACCCACTGACCCTCCCCCCGCCGACCATGACTCGAGTACAAGTCGAGGGGGGCACTTTAAGCCCATTTTTTTGGGCTGAAAATCTCAGCTTATACTCGAGTATATACGGTAGTTTGTTTTTGCTCACGTATGCAGTATCAATGTACTCAGGAGACATTGCACAAGAAATTCTATGGTCCCTTTTGCTCCTATTACCCTTGTGAAAATGAAATATTTGGGGCAAAGCCAATATTTTTGAGGGAAAATGTTTTTAATTTTCACAGTTCAATGTTATAAACTTCTGTGTAGCACATGGGGGTTCAAGGTGCTCACCACACATCTAGATACATTGCTTGAGGGGTCTAGTTTCCAAAATGTGTTCACTTGTGCGGGGTTTCCACTGTTTAGACACATCATGGTCTCTCAAAAAATGACATCCGCTAATTATTCCAGCAAATTTTGCTTTCAAAAAGTCAAATGGCACTCCTGCCCTTCTGCACCCTATCGCGTGCCAAAATAAGAAAATGAAAAATTTGGGGCTAAATACATTTGTGTGTGAAAAATATGACTTTTTATTTTCACGGCTCTACATTATAAACTTCTGAGAAGCGCTTTGGGGTTCAAGGTGCTCACCATACATCTAGATACACTACTTGAGGGGTTTAGCTTCCAAAATGGGATCACTTTTGGAGGTTTTCTACTGTTCAGGCACAACAGAGGCTCTCCAAACATTACATGGGGTCCCCTCTTGATTCCAGACAATTTTTGCACTCAAAAAGACAAACTTTGCTCCTTCTATTGTAAGCCCTGCATCCAAACAGTAGTTTTCCCCCACATATGGGTTTTCGACATACTCGAGAGAAATTGCAAAACAATTTTGGGGTTTATTTTCACTTGTTACCCTTGTGAAAAAAAAATATTGGGGGCTAAAAGTTAAATTTTGTGGAGGAAAAAAAAAAAAAAAAAAAGGTCAAATGGTCATTTTTTTCTTTCCACATTACATCTATTCCTGTGAAGAATCTGAAGGGTTAAACTTCTTGAATGTGGTATAGAAGACTTTGAGAGGTTCAGTTTTTAGAATGGTGTCACTTCTGGGTATTTTCTGTCAAAGGTCCCCTAAAGTAACATCAAATGTGATGTGGTCCCTAAAAAAATGGATTTGTAAATTTTGTTGGAAAATGAGAAATCGCTGGTCAACTTTTAACCCTTATAACTTCCTAGCAAAAAAAATTATGCTTCGAAAATTGTGCTGATGTAAAGTACAAAATGTGGGAAATGTTATTTATTAACTATCTTGTGTGATATAACTCTCTGGTTTAATGGCACAACAATCAAAAATTTGAAAATTGCAAAATTTTTCAAATATTTATTTTTTCTCACAAATACACGCAAATCGTATTGAACAAATTTTACCACTATCATGAAGTGCAATATGTCCTGAAAAAAAGACTCAGAATTAGTGGGATTCATTGAAGCATTCCAGAGTTATTACCACAAAGTGACAGTGGTCAGAATTGTAAAAATTGGCCTGGTCGGGAAGGTGAACACAGGCTCGGGGGTGAAGTGGTTAATTAAAATGTACTTTGCTCATGATACTACCCCTTTAACCACCAGTACTGGCTATGTCCCTATAGCCTGCTGACAACGTGTTTTCCTAAATCCACTGAGATGTATAGGAGAAATATAAATACAAATGCAGCCAGGTTTGCAACACCACTTGCCTGCTCCACTGGAATTGTGAAAGTTTGTCCCTAAACTTTGAGACTCACCGACACTCTGAGAAAGTAGGAAACTATTGGCAACAGTGAAGATGTTTGAAGATATTGAGGATACAAGAAACCCAGTAAATGGACCAAGATAACGCATAGTTTAGTACTACAGTATACAGATAAGCCTTGGAATTAGGTTGCATATACAGTGATGTTTTTTTGAAGGTAGGTAGGTTAGGGAGGTTAATCTGATTTTACTGTCTTAACACATCGATTTTAAGAGAAATGCAAAGGAGAAAAGACAAGTGGCTGCAAAGTGTTTGGAAACAGAAGTGGCATGAAAGCAGATTACAGATTTGTTAAGGTTCTCATAAACTCTAGAAAGGCAATTCATGTGTTCTTGATGGGGAGAGGAGGAAAAGCCTCTGGCAACGGCTTATCTCCTGGAGAACAAAAGGATTGGGCATTCGAATTCAAACTTGTTGATCCATAATTCCTCCTCCTCATCGTCTGTCAGTGCAGAATTGGAAGGCGATCAAGCACAAGAGATGGTCAGCCGATTCCGAGGCATTTTTTACTTTATTTTTTAGATGAATCGAGGCCACAGTATCCACTCTACAAAATAACCACAGTAGTCCCGATTTGGATCCAGACTCCTTTATTAACACACGAGCACAGTCTGTACAGTGTTGTGCTTTCAGAACATTACTAAACATGAAAAAGAAAATGAAGCTTTGCTGTAGGTTATGAAATGAGAAGGCGCAATAAGTCAAAGAGGTGGTCAACAGAAAAAAAAGCATCTGTGTGCACAACTTCCCTCCCTCTTCACTAACCTACCAGCAGGAGCTTATGATCCAAGAACAAGGCATGGCACCCCCGCATCCAGGGAATAAATAGGAGCACAGAGCAAATGAATAATATGAAGGAAGGGGGGATGCTACAGTGGAAAATATGCCCCCCTGCCCTGTGGGATTGTGCAGGGGTATTAAGGGTTAATTATTGCCATAAGTTTCTATTTTGTCTCCTCAAAAAGCTGCAGGAACAAGTTACAAAGATAAAACTACAACAAGAAATCCTCTCTGCATCCTTCAGTCCGAATGCAAAAGGCAGTCGGCACGGGCTGGTCAAAAAAAAAAAATAAAGTCAGCTAATAACACTGAGGGCACCAGTGGCTAAGTTGCCACTCCTGGATCCGATGCACAAGTTCTGCTCAACCTATAGGGGTTCATAGCAATCCCCATAAATCGGGTCGAGTAAAGCAGGGAGATGCCAGAGGGTATGTCTGGCTCATTAGAATATATAGAAAAGAATAATTGAAAGGTGGAGAAGTAAAAGACAGCCTGGCTCCTGCTCCCCCTCCCCTAAATAGTGGCATTACAAGAGGGGAGAAGCAGTCAGGGTCTTACTAGCATGGCTCCAGCAAGAGCAGAAACCTCAGCCATTACTACAATACTTTGCTGTTAAACGGCTGTGTCACATATTTTAGTCACGTGTGTCAGCACTTGTAAAGTGGAGAATGGATTACTAAGCACTTTCACCAAAGCCGCCTCCTTCTTCATCTTCTTCCTCTTCTTCCATGACCGGGTCAGAGTCCCAACAGGTGATGTCAATCTCTGCAAAGAATAAGAACACGATCAATAAACACCATACATTTCATAACGCACAAGATTTACAAGGGATGAAAACCTTAAATCTTCCATTATTATCAGGGGGGGTATCACACTCTTCTTAAAGGGAATCTGTCACCCCAAAAATCGTATATGAGCTAAGGCCACCGGCATCAGGGGCTCCTCTACAGTATTATGTAATGCTGTAGATAAGCCCCCCATGTATCCTGAAAGGTAAGAAAAACAGGTTAGATTATACTCACCCAGGGGCGGTCCAGATCCGGTCCGATGGGCATCGCGGTCCGGGTCCGGCGCCTCCCATCTTCATACGATGACGTCCTCTTCTTGTCTTACTCCCGTGGCTCCGGCGCAGGCGTACTGATTTGCCCTGTTGAGGGCAGAGCAAAGTACTGCAGTGTGCAGGCGCCAGGAAAGGTCAGAGAGGCCCGGGACCGCGACGCCCATTGGACCAGACCGCAGCGGATCTGCCTCTGGGTGAGTATAATATAACCTGATTTTCTTACCTTTCAGGATACATCGGGGGCTTATCTACAGAATGCTGTAGATAAGCCCTTGATGCCGGTGGCCTTATCTCATATACGATTTTTGGGGTGACAGATTCCCTTTAAAAAAAATAACAAAGAACTATAGATTTTATCTGCATAGCAGTGGGTGGACCTTTTTACATTCCATCTGGTCATGCCCTCGGATTCTTCCCGTCTGGTCGGAGGTACTCATTTATGTAAGCACAATTTGAATTTCATAGGATTTTGTCTCAAATATGGGTAACACTCCTTTAAAGTGAATCTGTCAGCAGGTTTTGGCTATTTAATCGGAGCAGCATAATATAGGGCAAGTGAGCCTGACACCAACCATGTATCACTTAGTTTACTGGGTGTAGTAGTTGTGACACAGAGTTCTTAGAAGCAGAGCTGAGAAAATTGCCACGCCTACACCACAGCTTTCTGTGTACATTGTCTATTGCTAGTAAGCTGCTAATCACAAGAGGGGACTGCGTCAGACCAGGAGGCACAGGGGCACCTAGTCCAACAGTGATAATTCCCAGGTGATGAAACCTTCATTATAAGTAAACAACAGCACACAGCCAAAAAAGTGACATCATTGAAATCTGTATTCCAGCCTCCATTTCCTGCAGTATTCAGATTACACAGCAAAAATCTGCTGATAAATTGCTTTAAAAGTTTTTGTTAATTTCTACTTTTCTCTGCCAAGAAGTTGGTTATGACCTGCTATTCTAGAAATACTCAGAATAATTCTCATTGGAACATATGTATAGAGTAGCTGAATCCAAATGACTGAATCTTCTATTAACAGGAAATATGCTTATTAATAAGCCTACAACCTGCAGTAACCACCGATCGACCAAACCGCTGCACGACCAGCTCTATCCTCACCTACTGTATCCACACCCATCCCTTGTAGACTGTGAGCCCTCGCGGGCAGGGTCCTCTCTCCTCCTGTACCAGTTATGACTTGTATTTTTTAAGATTATTGTACTTGTTTTTATTATGTATACCCCTCCTCACAAGTAAAGCGCCATGGAATAAATGGCGCTATAATAATAAATAATAATATGGGAAAGTTTGGTATAGGTTGCTGGCAACATCTGTGACAGCTCTGTAAGAACTTTGTCGAATAAAATTATCATTAGTCCTTACGCGCGTCTTGTTTGGGGCGGTTCATGCATGATAAGATCATGGGAAAGGAAAGCACGGAGGCAGGTGTGTGGTGATATTTATGGGTGAGTGACTGGTTTGAGTGATCATTAGTTTAGGTTTCATGTGGTTGAGATTTCTAAATATCTTTAAAGGGCCACTGTCACCCCCTCCAGCCGTTATAAACTAAAAGAGCCACCTTGTGCAGCAGTAATGCTGCATTCTAACAAGGTGGCTCTTTTAGTTTTTGGTTCAAGTATTCCCAAAATAAAGCGTTTTGAAACTTATCCAAAATACCTGTCTTTAGCCAGGGAGGCGGGTCCTCACTCCCCAGCTTGAACCGCTACTCTGCCGTCACTCAAATCTTCAGGGGCTTTCGGCGCCGCCCCCTCCGTGCTTTTTTCGCTTCAAAACCGGCGCCTGTGCGGTGTTTAAGCTCTGGCCGTCTGACGTCCCAGCCAGGCTTGCAGACTGCGCCTGTGCGGGCATTGCGGCCACCCACCTTGGGAATCCCCGCCCCGCAGTGTGTTATGCATTATGCACAGTGCGGGGCTAGGATTCCTGGGCATGCGCACTGCGTGTGCCAGCCTGTCACCCAGGTCCCCCGCCTTACAGCGTCTGTATACTGTACTGTACACTGTACTGTGTACTGTATGAGGAGGCACGATCAGCTGAATACAGTATACAGACGCGGTAAGGGAGGGGGCGGCGCCGAAAGCCCCTGAAGATTGGAGTGACGGCAGAGTAGCGGTTCAAGCTGGGGAGTGAGGACCCGCCTCCCTGGCTAAAGACAGGTATTTTGGATAAGTTTCAAAACGCTTTATTTTGGGAATACTTGAACCAAAAACTAAAAGAGCCACTTTGTTAGAATGCAGCATTACTGCTGCACAAGGTGGCTCTTTTAGTTTATAACGGCTGGAGGGGGTGACAGTGGCCCTTTAAATACCTTGTCTTCAAGGGTCTAGTATCGATCTCTGAAATGTTACAATGGCCCTCAATAAAAAGGTTAAATATATTGTGTCTTATTCGTGTATTTTTCATGTATAACAATTTCAAAACACGTGTGACCTGTTTAATACTGGCTGTTTGTGTATTAAAATTTACAAATAAAGTTAAAATTGTACATTTTATGAAGAAATGTTAAAAAGTAATGTTTTAAAAAAATTGTTTTAAAGCATTTTTGTTACTAGATTTGTCAATAAAAACTGCACACATTATTATAGAGAGTTTATAGATCAAAGGAGACCTACGTAATTTGAAAATCCATGGCAGAGGAGCTGCACAATCCGCATATTAAAATCAGCTCTAAATAATGAACAATTTAATATCAATATAATTACCATATATACTCGAGAATAAGCCGACCTGAGTATAAGCCGAGGCACCCAATCCTACCACAAAAAAAATGGGAAAACTTACTGACTCAAGTATAAGCTGGGTATACATTGGCCCTCATCCCTATCCTGGTCTGCATGGGCCCTCATTGTTGTTGTTATTATTTATATAGCACCATTGATTCCATGGTGCTGTACATGAGAAGGGGTTACATACATATTACAGACATCACTTACAGTAAGCAAACTAACCATGACAGACTGATACAGAGGGGCGAGGACCTTGCGGGCTTACATTCTACAGGATGGTGGGGAAGGAGACAGTAGGTTGGAGGGTTGCAGCAGCTCTGGTGGTGGTGAGGAGGCAGTGGGGACATTGCAGGCTGTAGGCTTTCTTGAAGAGATGGGTTTTCAGGTTTTGTCTGAAGGATCAGAATGTGGTTGATAGTCGGACAAGTCGGGGCACAGAATTCCAGAGGATAATAATAATAATAATAATTTTATTTATATAGCGCCAACATATTCCGCAGCGCTTTACAACTTATAGAGGGGACTTGTACAGACAATAGACATTACAGCATAACAGAAATCACAGTTCAAAACAGATACCAGGAGGAATGAGGGCCCTGCTCGCAAGCTTACAACCTATGAGGAAAAGGGGGAGACACGAGAGGTGGATGGTAACAATTGCTTTAGTTATTTGGACCAGCCATAGTGTAAGGCTCGGGTGTTCATGTAAAGCTGCATGAACCAGTTAACTGCCTAAGTATGTAGCAGTACAGACATATAGTGCTATTAACTGCATAAAGTGTATGAGAACATGATGCGAGGAACCTGATTATGTTGGTTTTTTTTTTGCTTTTTTTTTTAATTGGGGGATGGATGGGGGATATTCGGGAGAAGTTTTGGCGGTGGTTGGGTGAGAAGCAAATAAGTGTGGAGGAGAGAAGGAGGTCTTGGGAGGACCTGATATTATGTGAGGGAAGATATCAGGAGATTAGGTTAGAGATATATGGAGGAGACAGGTTATGGATGGGTTTGTACGTCATTATTAGTAATTTGAACTTGATACGCTAAGGTCTGCGTGGCCCCTCAATCCCATTCCTGGTCAGAATGGCCCCTCATCCCCAACCTGGTCAGAATGGCTCCTCATACCTATCCTTGTATGCAAGGCCTCATAAAAAAAAAACATTTAAATGAAAAAAAAAACACATCCTACTTACCGTATATACTCGAGTATAAGCCGACCCCCCTAATTTTGCCACAAAAAACTGGGAAAACTTAATGACTCGAGTATAAGCCTAGGGTGGGAAATGCAGCAGCTACCGGTAAATGTCAAAAGTAAAAATAGATACCAATAAAAGTAAAATTAATTGAGACATCAGTAGGTTAAGTGTTTTTGAATATCCATATTGAGTCAGGAGCCCCATATAATGCTCCATAAAGTTTATGATGGCCCCATAAGATGCTCCATATTAAAATATGCCCCATATAATCCTGCATAAAGGTTAATAATAAGATGCTCCATAGACACATTTGCCCAATATAATGCTGCACAAATGTTGATTATGGCCCCATAAGATGCTCCATAAAGATATTTGCCCCATATAGTGCTACACAAACGTTATGGCCCCATAAGATGCTCCATACAGACACTTGCCCCATATAGTGCTGCACAAACGTGGATTATGGCCCCATACAGACACTTGCCCCATATAGTGCTGCACAAACGTGGATTATGGCCCCATACAGACACTTGCCCCATATAGTGCTGCACAAACGTTGATTATGGCCCCATACAGACACTTGCCCCATATAGTGCTGCACAAACGTGGATTATGGCCCCATACAGACACTTGCCCCATATAGTGCTGCACAAACGTGGATTATGGCCCCATACAGACACTTGCCCCATATAGTGCTGCACAAACGTTGATTATGGCCCCATACAGACACTTGCCCCATATAGTGCTGCACAAACGTTGATTATGGCCCCATACAGACACTTGCCCCATATAGTGCAGCACAAATGTTATGGCCCCATAAGATGCTCCATACAGACACTTGCCCAATTTGCTGTTGCAAAAAAAATCACATACTCACCTCTCCGTCGCTCAGGCCCCCGGCACTTTCAATATTCACCTGACTTCGTTCCGGCGCCACTCCATCTTCAGCGTCTTCTGCACTGTCGTTCAGGCAGAAGGCGTGCACTAACATTTCACCGCTCCCTCTGACCTGAACGTCACAGCAGAAGACGGAGCGGCGCCGGAACGAGGAGCAGGTCCCTGGCTTCCCCGGTGCCCCAGCTTCTTCCTGTACTGAGCGGTCAGCGTTACCGCTCATTACAGTAATGAATATGCGGCTCCACCCCTATCGGTACCATGTGACCGCTCAGTACAGGAAGAAGCTGCCGGGGGAGCCAGGGACCTGCAGGGACCGCGTCAGGAGCAGCTGAGTATAATTAGACAGCCCCCGCTCCCCCTCCCCTGCCGACCCCTGGGTATGACTCGAGTATAAGCCAAAAAAATGGGCTGAAAATCTCGGCTTATACTCGAGTATATACGGTACCTTCCTGCGCTCCCTGACAGCATCTTGTTCCAGTGCAAGCAACTAATTTATGCTTGTAAGCAGCGCATGGCAGTGACATCATGTGCTGCTTTCAAGGAAAGCATGGCTGCCGGAATACTCGCTGCTCTCCACGCCGGGACTCTGTGCATGGAGGGCAGTGAGTATTCATTACCATTTAGTAACACACGCAGTGTCAGCCTCAGTGTGATCACAGTACCCGCTACTTAAGAGAAATTAATATTCACTTTTCTCCACGCCCATGGGAGTGGAAAAAAGTGAATATTCATAACTCTTGAGTAGCGGGCACATGTGACCGCCCGGCAGCTGCAGGAAGCCAGCAGCTGTGGCTGACATTATGCAAGCTATTACACAGAAATTAATATTCACTGGCAGCGAAGTGAATATTCATTTCCCTATAGCAGCGGTCACAGGCTTTAGCCGCAGTGGCTGGCTCCTGCCTCCTGTGACCCGCTGCTCCGCCACCATCTTCTGGACCCTCACTAGAGTAAAAGCCGAGGGGGGTGTTTTCAGCACAAAAAAAAGTGCTGAAAAACTCTGCTTATACTAGAATATATACAGTAATTGGGAAAATTTTTAAAAAATAGGATTATACAGCTGGAATGGATTTTCAAAATAAATACACCAGGCTCATCAGATCTCAGATTTAATTACTAAAGTGTGCATTTTGTATTGAGATCTAGTCGTAGACCCCATTTAAAAGGAGTTTTCCAGTTTTAAAAATTAAGGCCCCCCATTGTTTCCAATGAAGTAAATATATATTTAGTTATTAAATCGTATATAATTGTAATCATAATAAAAAAAGAGAGAAACAAGAAAATCAGATGGTACTCGCCCTCCTCCACCAAAAGCAGTTGCTCCCCGCCGCTGCTCTGATCTTAGTGTTTTGGCTGCCAAGGTGATGTCTTGTCAACTGCTCACAACAAGGCTGCAGTCAATCAAGCGAAAAGGCTGAGCTCAGCGATTGGCTGCAGCGGCAATGTGAGCCATCAACATGACATCACCACTGCAGTCAACACACGGACCAAAGCAGAAGTGGAAAATCAGCACTGGATAGGGAGAACACGAGTACTATTTGGTATTGTTATTTTAGATTACAGGGAACATTTGGTGTCCACTTTTCTAAAAGTAGAAAAAAAACCTTTAATATTTATCCCAAAAGTTATTGCTTGGATTTGCAAAATCCTACACCCACAGAATCTGTAGTTTGTTCTCCAAGAAGTTTGGAACAACCTTCATGCAGAGGTCCTTCATAGGGTGGCCACACCAAATATTGAATTGCTTAATTGATCTCTTTTTTGTTAATAGATGAGAAGAAGCTAACTTATATTTGTGCAAGCATTCTTTGCAGCATTTTCTCCACAACTAATGGAGGTTTACAATGTCATTTCCTACACCTCTAGGCACTGGCAGACAGACCGAAAAGGGCCCCTGTGCAAGAACAATATACAGGCCCTTTGAAGCCCAAGGGGTTACCTCTTGAGCCCCTGTGCAGCTGCACAGGTTGCATCATTGATATGTCCATCCCTGCCTCCAGGAGGAACTACTGTAAACTTGGGATTTTATTTAATTTTATTTTTTTATTTCCAAAGCCTGAGGACAGGAAAATTACCTGGTGGCTTGTTGTAGAACACTGGAGGTGGCGCTTTAGCAGACATGTCATCGTTCTGGGCAAAATCTTCATCCTGTGACTGGCTAAAGTAGCCTTCACTTGCCTGGAAAGCGCAAAGTCAAGAAATGTATTAGACAACTATGTAATCACAACAGAAAAAGCATCCCCGAAATTTTATATGAAGGTTGTGGAATAGACTTGTAGCCTACAGCTATAAGTCCCAGTGTTATCGTTGACTGTTTGCCAACTGCTAGTGTGCACATAGCCCAAGCCGCTGACTAGCCACAACTCAGATTCCAAAAGATTGAAAAAAAAAAATTATATATAAAATCCTTGATTGAAAATTTAAAGTAATGGCCTCTCATCACTAAAAAATTACTTCACATTTTTCAACATATAATGGACAATAATAATTTTATTAAAAAAAGGTTGTTTTTTAACACCTTTTAATAGTGGATTTTGGAAGGTTTGATTCAATATGAATAACAAATCCTTCCAATAGGGTGAACAATCATAAATTAAACAAAAATAAAAATAAGAAAAGTGTATAATTTTATTGATACATGTGAATTAAAAGCACTTAAGAAATAGGGGATGAGGAAGGGTGCCATACACACATGACCTATGGCATGTCTGCCTTTTTGATAAGTGTTGTGGGTCTCTTATCTTACCATTTACCTATCCGTTTGACAATTATTTGTATTTTTAATGACCCTGTTACCATATTTATAAACAGACCTATAAACTTAACTCTGGGAATATAATACTGCTATTTACATTATACCCACACTCTATACATTTTATTGTGAATTTTCAGTGTGTATGGCCCACCTTCCCCATCCCTTATTTAAGGGTTTTTAATTCATATATGTCAATAAAATGATATTCTTTATTTTTTTTTTATTTATTGTTATTCACGCTATTGGTATGATTTCTAGTATTCATATATTATAGTGCATATACACATATGTAATGTTTTATGACTCACATGTAGGGTGTATCGATTTGTATAAGAGTAGTAACTGATACACAGGAGCGCATACATACAGTATATAGCTCATATGCTGCAGTACACTATGAGACCCATAGGGATTACACTGTTCTTAGAAGATTTCACTGTGGCATCTGCTGACTACCTTATGACTGAAGAGAGACTAAGGCTGGCCATACACATCAGATGACTGTCAGCTGAATGCTTCAACTGATCATTCAGCCGACATTCCCATAAACAGGAGAACTCGCTCAGCTGAAAGTTCCTGTGTTGTCTATGAGAAGCTGCTGACTGACATGATGGCTAGAGGCTTATCTCAGGGAGGACAGCACGATTGGGTGTCCGAAATTGGACATGCGCGATTGACTATTTTTTTCATTTTATCATTATTTAAGCCTGGTGAGCACAGACCAACGCTAGACCTGAAGTGCAATGTAAATTGGAAAAGTAAGCATAGTTTGGTCTCTTATGGTCCATTTTTGACACGGGTTAATAAGCGTCTGTAAAATGCTGGTTCCCAACAACCAGCTATCAGACGGTCTAAACAGACAGGCAAACACCCGGTGAACGATCACAAGGCTTTGTATGGCAGATGTGATGATTTTTAAGTCGGCTTAAAAAAAAATTGTTAAATTGGCAGCAAATTGCCTGACAAACATGGTATGTGCCGCTGATAAAATGATAGTCAATTTGCACAGAAAGATCTTAATAATCATTCTGTTTAGACAGAACATTGGTCAGCTTATATAAACAGGCCAGTAAACAATAGCTGATTGCCGATCAATAGGTCTAAACAGACTAAGGCCCCAATTCACTTAAAAAAAAAAATTTGACACCAAAAAATTGGTATAAAAACTTTGAAAGAAAAAGTCACAACAATTTTGGCAAAACTCTGCGGCTTTTGCAGTCTTCATACAAGTTTGAAGCCACAGCTTGTCTCATTCATGATGCCACAGCTTGTCTAATTCTATACATCAGAAATCTCACTCCGGGAACCTCACTGGGGTAAGATTTCTGGCATGGTACACGGAGGCAACCATCATTTGTCAGACACTCCAGATTCATGAAGAAGCGAGCACATGTTCATGAATCAGGAGCACTCCACCACACTCCCTCATCAAGACCAGTGAAAAAACTCGGCGTCTTGATGACTTGAGACAAAAGTGTATTTGTATTGTCAATGGGAATATACACGCAAGCTACTGCCAGACACGTGAGAATAGCTTATCTGTAACAAAAAGAAAAATGGTGAATGCTCATTAATTGAACAGCATAAAGTATTGATAAGATAAGGTAATAAGCTTTACCTGAATATCCTGAAGACGACAAAAAAAAACACCACAACAAGCCAAAAGAATAACCAAAACTGTTCAGACATAAAGCTAAGCCTAGGTTCCCACATATACAGTCCTCTCTGCTGTGCACTCAGCCAGGGGTTCAATTGAAATTCCCAAGAAAAATAATTCCTTTGCAAACCCCAACAGGGCCTTGATGGAGCCATTGACTATTATGAGGTTATCTGACACTTTGATCACTGAGCCCTCCATCCTGACAGTTCTCACCTTTTCAGATGCCATCTGCCTTCAAATAGTTAAAGAGGATCTTTTACCAACCGCTGCACGATCAGCTCTATCCTCACCTACTGTATTCTCACCCATCCCTTGTAGATTGTGAGCCTTCGCGGGCAGGGTCCTCACTCCTCCTGTACCAGTTATGACTTGTATTGTTTAAGATTATTGTACTTGTTTTTATTATGTATACCCCTCCTCACTTGTAAAGCACCATGGAATAAATGGCGCTATAACAATAAATAATAATAATAATACCAATTTTTTCATGTGGAGCTTGACATAAGATTTAAAAGTGGCTGCAGAACAGAATAAAAAAAAGGCTTTTTTTGCCTCTCCGTTGCAGAGATAAGTATTGGCAATCACAGTATTCAGCACCTCTTTCATTGCAAATGTCTCTACAATGAAGAGGCTAAATAAAAGTAAAAAAAACGTGTTATTCTGCTTTGTAGCCACTATTAAATCCTGTGTCAAGTTCATCCTGGAAAATCTGGTGAAAGGTCCTCTTGGGCACATCATGGCGAAGTCAAACACTTGGACCCAGATTCAACAAAATTTGCATTTAGCACACCGGTTTTGAAGAAAGAGGCGCTGTAAAAAGATATGCCAAATTCATTATGAGGCATACGCCTCTTGATGAATTTGTTGCCTCTTCCACCTGTCATGTATCAGGGTAAGAGATGTACTCCAATTACTAATTCTAGTAGCCTTCTTTGACGATTATCATAATTTGTGTTACTTTTGAGACATAAATTATGATAACATTGTCTTCCGTGTTTGACCATGCATCATCCACAGAAAGCTCCACCCACTTGGAAGTTGCAAAAATTTTTCCAAACTAATTTTGAGACATTTCAAATAGTTTTACGACAGAATTCTGAAGCAAACTGATTCGACAATCGGGGCCAAGGTTCAAATTTACCATGTGACAATGTTGCAAGTCTGCTATAAACTGTATGAAATATAAAAAAGCAAAGCTGTGCCTGGGTCATTAACAGGGGAAAATTATCTGTTAAGGAAGAGAAATGGCAATATTTTATTCTAACATTCATATTAAAATTTGAGGCACACCTGAGTTCCTTCTCTTTGGGAGGTCTCCCCGTTTGTGAGAAGAGAGTCTGTAAGCTCTGGCTGATGACAAGAAGCTTCTTGCAGTGCATGCTGATAGCTCAAAGTCATCTGATGAGGACCCTCAATATGAATGATACTTTGGGGATCCTCCTCTGCCTCCATATCACAGAATGTAGGAGGTGGTTGTGGTAGCTCCTCAAAGTTCAGAAGGTTATCCTCAAGGACAGGAGGGCATGCCTCAGTTTCCACAAGAGGTTTTTGCTCTGTTTGGATGTCCTCATGGGATGTCATCATATTGCCATCTGTCCAGGTGGATTCCTGAGGCTCATCATTCTGCCAGAGATCAAGAAGACTAGGAGCTTCTTGTGTCGGGGGAGGAGGAGCGTCTGACATCAAGTCAACCTCTCCCAGCTCCATAACAGCTGCTTCTTCACTCCCGGTCAATTGTGGAGCAGCTGGGAATCCAATATCTTCATCTCTTGTCTCCATAAAAACATCTTCGGTGAGCCCTTGTGGCTCCCATGCACCATCCTGGACAGTTTGCTCAGAACTCAGGGCTTTGTTCCACTCTTCACCTAAGCTATTACGACGTTCTTTCTCAGGAGTACGAGGTGGTCCTGCTTCTGAGGAACTTCTAACTGCTGCAAGTAAGTGAAGAAAAACAAATCAATGAAGGAAAAAAACAGAATTATTATTTTGACAATGTGAATGTCCTGACAAACACCAAGGAGATAAAAATTTCTTTCAAACGAGACATCAAGTCAAGATGAGCCAACATGTGGAGGAGCCACCACTTGTAATCCTTATGGACTAAAACAGAGTTGAAAACAGCTCTAAACATGGAGAAATACAAGGCACGGTGGTTCAGTGGTTAGCATTATTGCTTTGCAGCGCTGGGGTCCTGGGTTCAAATCCCACCAAAAACAACATCTGCAAGGAGTTTGTATGTTTTCCCCATGTTTAAGTGGGATCCCTCCAGGTACTTCTGTTTCCTCCCACATTCCAAAGACTTACTGATAGGGAATTTAGATTGTTGAGACCCAATGGGGACAGCGCTGATGATGTCTGTAAAGTGCTGCAGAATATGTATGTGCTATTTAAACAAAGCAAATCACGGATTTCAGTCAATCCTTTATTATTTGTTTAGAGTATATAGGCCTGTGGTCTCCAAAAAGTGGCTAGGGAGCCACATGTGGCTCAAGAACCAGCGTGTGACTTCCCCTATTAGCCTGAAGGCAAAATGAATTGGCTACAATGTGACATCCACAGCAACACTATTAGAGACATACCCTAATGCCACACTGGCACAGTTAAGAACCTCAGCCATAGGCATAAACATGGTGACAAGAGTTTGCTGCAGAAAGGGAGCCAAGAAGATGCTTATTCTAGCTAGCCCTTTTTGTCCAGACATACCAGTCCGAGGAGTTAACAAAGAAACATTAACATCTGTAGCCTTCTCCTGTTGCTTGAAAAATTCCCTGGGGTTTTCTGTACGCTGGGCAATTATGGCAGCAGCTTCCTGTAAAAATAGAACAGAATAAACCTTAACCTTTGTATTATTTTATGGAACTTTAACATATACAAAAGGGTCAAATCTGTTAAGAAAATGAACTAAACATTGGGAAAAATGCTACAGAAAAGTGTTAGGGAAAGCTGTCAGTAGTGGAAGGCCTTTTTCCCAACAGGTACAAGATGCCATGTAAATTTGGTCTTCATAACAAATGCCATTATCACGAATGATAAAAAAAAAAAAAATATTCAAAGGGGGCAGTCTGGCTGAAAAAATACAATGCTGTGACCCCAGAAGGTCCTATAAGAATACTTATGGGGAACTCTCAACATCTTGTCACAATGACAAAAGAGTTCTTCACCCCTGAATAAGTATTTGCTTGTTGTATTGGATCAGTAAGCTTCTTTTAACAGATAAGTAACATTTTTATCTGCACCAGATACAATAGTGGCATATGTTGAAGAAAAACAAACAAACACACCTCCACTTCACTTTCTGTCCTTTTTAGTTCTGCTGCCTCGTCATCCTCTCTCTGGTCCATCTGGCAGGGTATAAACAGACAGTTCTATTAACAATAATCAAGCACTGCCGGCTACATATAGGGGGCAGAAAAGGTCTGTGTACTTGAAACTAACTCACAAATATGGAGTTGCTTTGTAATCTTTTCTTTGTCTCTTCTTCCTCTTCATTTTGCAGTTTCCTCCTGCCATGGAAAAAGGGCAAATTATGCTGATCTCACATGTGTATATTTTTAAGTCTAACAAGGTATAATTGTTTTTTAATTTATTTTTGTAAAGACTTGTTTTTAAACTAATGCAATGACTTGTCTAGAAGGAAGCTGGTACCTGTGTTCCTCTATTTGCTGTTCTCTTTCCTGGTAACGTTTCTCACGCTCCTCTTGCTCTTTTCGTTCTTGTTCCATGCGTTCTTGCTCAAAGCGCAATCTTTCCTCTATAGCCTTCTGCCTCTCTTCCTGCTTCCTTTCCTCCTCTTCTCTCTGACAAGAACATATCACTGGTCATTGGGTAACCAATACTTTCATGAAAAAGATGGCAAAGCATTCACCCGGAAGGAAAGGGGCGCCTCTTAATGAGTAAATATGTGGCCATTACATGGACAGGGAGTCAACACTAGATTAGTATAAATACCATAAAGACAAGGGAGGGGGGAAATGCAGAGAGCAACCATTACATTTATGGTGGAAACTTACTCTGTACAGCACACGTTCAAAAACCAAGAATTTTAGTGGCAAAACCCACAACAGCCGAGATGCAGAAATAATTTGGTGCCTTTATGAAAATATGGTGAAAGTGTAAACAGCCTGTAGTAACGACATGTCATGGAATGCTTGCGACCATGCCAAAACAGAAGGAAATTGAGGCAGATGTGAAGGTTAGTTTTGATGATAGAAATCGTCTTTAATGCCTATCCAATGGATAGATTATTAAGCATTAGATCATTGGTTGTCCCAATGCTGGGACCCCTGCTAGTCACGAGAATGTGATTCTGTGTGCCACATTAGTATAAAGCATGTATGCTGCCACTACTATCAATGTCTATAGAGCAGATGCCGAAGAAGCTCAGTCATTTTGGGTTCCTATGGTGGACATGGGAATCAGTGTTCTCATGTCTATTGGGATAGGGGATACACTTTGATTATTTGAAAACCCCAATAAAGTACAAGGTGTGTTTGGCGTGGGACATGGGGGAGAAGGAGGTTTACTTTTGCTTGCTCCCAGAACTGTTCCCTGTTGAGACGTTTCATTTCCACTGCTGCGTCTGTCTTTTGATAGTTGGTTCCCTGTGAAGCACACACACAAAAAAAATCTCATAATGAGGAGTACCTGCATTTATCAAATTGCAAAGAGGGACTGTTGAAACGTTGACTATATTTAGCTATAAACACTACCGCATCTGCGGTATAGCATATTGCCAAGTATTTATCCAGTGCACGTTACAATTAGGTGATGTAAATTTATCAAGCTTAAATTTTATCACATAAGTTTCCCATAGGTATAAAATGTTAAAGGGGTTTTCCCATCCCTAAGATCCTATACCAATGTGTAGTCTGTGTAATAATAATAATATCTGAAAATACCTCCAATTAGAAATTTAGTAGAGTTCTTCTGATTCGCTATGTCGCTTACCCCATGGGCATTGCATGAGCTTAGGTATCCATGGTTACAATTAATAACAACTAATTGTCACAATATGAGTGGTCGTAACCATGGATACCCAAGCTCCTGCAATGCCCTGCACATGAGGTAAGCACCATATCGAATTAGAAGAACTACTCAATTTCTAATTGGAGGGATTTTCTATTTTTATAGCACCTACTACATATTGGATAGTATCTTGCAGATACGAATACCCCTTTCAGCCATTTAATTAACGAAAAATTACGGTAAGTGAAAAATTTATGCTATTTAAATCAACCAAATATACTAGATTTCCCCATATACTAGTATTTTTTCACCATGCTACATTACTTGCATCATGAGCAATATAGTGCTCTTGAAAATGCCCCACACGTACATTTCTTGGATGCTGCAAGTGTTATATTTACCGCTAAAAATCTGTAAAAATCCAGTGGTGATCTAATAATATGTCTAACTAATGGGAGCAGATTATTAACTCATAGTATTGTAAACAGGATTTAGAATTTGTTCACAATTGCCAGTTTTAGCTTTTATACTCAACACAGTGGCCACTTACCACAGGATCCGTGCTTCCTTCATCTCGGAGTTGCAGTCGTTGCAGGACTGGACTTGCCAGCCGCCCAGAACCATTGGAGAGACGCTGATTTATGGCCAAAGGATCTATGTCATCTACGCTGCTTGCGTTCACTATAACATCCACACCCTTTATAACAAGGAATTAAAATGACAATGAATACAAACATCCGAGCCATAAAAGGTTGATAAATTATGGTGAGGTCTTCCCTAGTACTTTAAAGGCCCCCATACACATTAATATCAGCCAAACCATAAAATGTGTATGGGACCTCCTGACTGCCCTCAGACAGATGATGTACAAGAAGAGGATCAAGAAAGTCAGACTTCTGATGGATGATCCTTGTGTTTTCCAAGAGAAGTCGCTGCCAAAAGGAGTCTGGCAGCAACTCTCTCAGGCAAGACAAGAGCACTTGGCAAAGGCAAGAATTCCTTTATTTGGGGGAGTCCGGAGAGCGAGCGGTGGGCCGAAAATCAGCCAACAGTCATCTATTGTGTATGGCAGGCTTAAGTGTTGGATCAAAGAACAAGCGGCATACAATAAAGTACATGCACACACAGTTAAATACATACTGGTATTCTGAGTAAAGACCCAACATAAAATATACAAATGCACACCATGTCTGCCCCACTATTCTCCCCAGAGTAGACTCAAACGAGTTGAAGACAATTAAAAAGAACTGAAATAACTGCAGTGCAGGGCAGGCCTTCCACTTCAAGCCATGCTTTGTAAAAGTCCACACTGAATATGTACCATATTTTGTACTTTATCTTGTTTTCATGTTCCTTGTCTTCATTTTTCTCATTTAAAAAAAAAATAAAAAATGATAAAATCACATTTGAATATAAAAATAAGAAATCACTGGCATAGAACTGTTGTATCGGCAGGAAGATACTTATGGTAATTAAAATAGAGCCCTTGATGACCATGACCTAGATTTTACATATGGGACTTCAACTGTGTACAAAATCTATTCTCCCTTCCTATAAATTTATAATAAGGACCAGAGACATTTATACACAGCTGTCTATTCCATTAACATCAGAAAGGATCAGAGTCATAAGATAGATATTTACTCCTATCTGCCAGTCTCCTGTCACACTGAAGGTGCACCTCAATAGAAAAGAAATAAAATAAATCACAGTGCTTAAAGGGAATCAGTCAACAGGATCTTGCCACATCTGAGAGCAGCATGATGCAGAGACCCTGATTCCATGTCTCACTTGAGCTGCAAGCTTTAGTTTTGATAAAAATCACTGTTCTATCAACAAAGGAAACCTACTGTGATGTACTCCTTCATATTCATGAGCTCTGTATAACCCCGATTTCACCACTGATTGGCAGTTTTCTGTGTATCCCATGCATAGGCAGAAAACTGCCAATCAATGGTAAGGTAGGGTTATACAGAGCTCAGAATCCAGAGGGCCAGTAGAACTTCTTAATCAAACATGCAACAACCATCAAAGTAAGTGAGCAAAGTATTGTAATGTGCATGAGCGGGAAAAGGCCAGAGCGGCGACGCACGTTCAGTACAATGCTTTGCTCTGCAGTCAGCAGGGCAAAGAGAGATATGCCTATGCAGGAGCTTGATGGAAAACACTGCGTGAATGATGTAGGACGCATCATCCACACGATGCAAGGAAGGAGGATGGTGATCGCAAGAACAGAGGTGGTGCTGGGTCAAGACTAGAGACACCCATCAGACAGAACCATGGTGTAGGTGAGTATAATAAAAGCTATTTTTTTCTGGCCTTGCAGAGAGAATTTGGGGACATATATACTGTATTCTAGAATTCTGTATATGAGGGCTTACAGGTACTGGCCATAATTTATATGAGGAAAACATGGTGACAGGTTCCCCTTAAAGCTCCACATATACAGTATCTATGAAGCATACAGCAGAGCTGCAGCCAGGTCATGGTTGCTCTGTCTACAAGCGATTACCCGTGCCTCAAACCGTGTACAGAACAGGACACACACAGCACGTAATTCCTAATTTCTGTAAAACATTCAGAGTGCTTCAGCTGTATCCATCTAGTTATTGCTCTCCCACTCCTTGGGAAAGCTTGGGTGAAACGTCGTCGGAGAAGGAGCTCTTATTTTTGGTAGGTCCAGCTACGTTTGTGATCTACCTTTATGCACATCACTATTTTTCATAGGTGTATATATAGCTTTTTCCTACACTTTAATTCATATAGGTTTTCATTATTGTACATTTTCTACACTATACATATGCCTTGGGTCATACCCTTTCCTTACATTTATATAGTGTTTCTCTATGCAAAGTTTACCACAATACCATGCTGTTGACCTGCCTCATGGTGTTGCCTCGTATCTGATGTAATTCTCAAGTTTGTGTAGCACTCCATTCATTTTATGAATTTTATCATTTTATATGATATATTTTATGTTAATAAAAAATATTTATATACCAGTGTTCTAGTTTGGAGGCTCACACTATTGTGCAGTAATAATTGTTTGCGCAGAAAAATGATGTAAATCCTCAATATATGCAAAAGATCACTTCTGCACGGAATGTCGGAAACGTCCAGAAACGCAGAGAATTTATACTTTATTCAAACCCATAGGTGATTACAGACAAATTCCCCACCCCACAGTGAGACGATGTATACGATCAGCAGACGCCAACCTTATCCTCGATAAAGACCAAATGGTCGAAACGTTGAGATATTTGCCCCTGTAATCACCTGTTCGTTTGAATAAAGTATTAGTTCTCTACATTTCTACATGAGTGGTTATGTTATTTTCTAGGTTGGTTTTTTTTGTTTATTTTTTTTTAAACTTTTTGGTACCCACACTATACAGACTGAGATGGTGTTTTTTGTAAGTTTTTAGTTGTCGCTCTCCATAAGAAGTAAAGGGCTGCAGTAGTTTTAGCCTCCTGTTATTTTGCCCTATGCTGGAAGGAATGAAGAGTGCATCCTGCGAGTGAATGGAGTGAGCCAGACAACTCATCCTACTTTACAAACTTGAATTAGGTGGATCACTGAGGATACAATGCAGTAATACAAGACAAATTCGACAACTGCACAATAGGCCATTAAATTACAACAATGCTGTACATGTATTCCAACCCTCACCTGGAAAAAGTCTGCCACCTGCGCTACATGACTAGCACAAGCACACTTCCTGGCATCGGGTACATCTTCACCAACCTAAAAATGATACGCATGGGTAAGCATGACAGCAAAGGAGCTCTAGAACATTCATAGATTTTCACTGCAAATTTACATGCATCTGTGACTGAAGTCATAATAAAGAATCTGCAACATCCAGGACTGAAAAGTAATCTCCGCAGGCGAGAACTGCACAGCATAATACATTCTTTATTGGTGTTGCACCTATGGGAGAAAGTACTAGTATAACCAACTATACAGTCAATTTTTTATTTTATTTTTTTTTAACAAAACCATAATAGTATAAATGTAGCCTATAGTAGTATGTTAGTAACTGATTGGCTCCAACCAGAGGAAATCTGCTGGGAACTCTTCGTCTATTAAATGTAAATTCTGAGACGATATGTGGGACATTTTTTTTTTTTTTTCACAATGCATAATAAAAAAATTATACACAATATTTTATGGTGATATTAATTCATGCTTTTGGAATTATCTATTTGCACAGGTCTCCGTTCTTACTAGCGTTTCAATTGCATAAAATGATGGAATTCTCCTTGGGATAGGATCTTAATGGGTTCTTACCAGTTAAAAATAAAATTAGAAGGTTTCTCTTTATTTTATAAATTAATAATACACTTAAAAAAATAAGAGGCTTTGTAATATATCTTAATCAGAGAAATCTACTTCTTTCTGTGTCAGAACTGATAGTTCTGAAAGTTCTCAGTTCAGGGGTAAATCTGTATTCAATGAAAACAGATTTTTACATTACCGAGCTAGAATCTTATGAGTAGCACACTGTCATTTCCTATGTAGAGGAGAGGTGGGCGCTAGGACAAGAGCTTTTCCTACACCTCCTGACTACATAGTTGAGAAGACTGTCATCTCAGCAGTGTAACAATCAATTTTGAAGACATTTACTCCAGGTAGAGAAAGAAGCAGGTATACCTGATAAAATGTATTGCAAAGTTTATTTTTATGCTTACCATTTATTTAGGGAATAAAAATTGTTACTGTTTAAAAGGGCAACTGTGCTTTCAAGTAACTTTTCAGAGTAAGGCCTCTTTCACACTTCCGTCTGCTGGTGGGTGTCGTAATGCGTTGTTGTGACGTATCGACGGACGTCGTGAAAATAGTGAAAAATGTGTGTAATGGATCCAGTGTTTCGACAGATGTGTTGTTTCTGTTGTTGCCTGAATTTCAATGGAGAAATTTCCGGGGAGACGAGAGAGATAGAGAGAGCGAGAACGAGAGAGAGCGAGAACGAGAGAGAGCGAGAACGAGAGAGAGCGAGAACGAGAGAGAGCGAGAACGAGAGAGAGCGAGAACGAGCGAGAGCGAGAACGAGCGAGAGCGAGAGCGAGCGAGAGCGAGAGCGAGCGAGAGCGAGAACGAGCGAGAGCGAGAACGAGCGAGAGCGAGAACGAGAGAGAGCGAGAACGAGAGAGAGCGAGAACGAGAGAGCGAGAACGAGAGAGAGCGAGAACGAGAGAGAGCGAGAACGAGAGAGAGCGAGAACGAGAGAGAGCGAGAACGAGAGAGCGAGAACGAGAGAGAGCGAGAACGAGAGAGAGCGAGAGAGAGCGAGAACGAGAGAGAGCGAGAACGAGAGAGAGCGAGAACGAGAGAGCGAGAACGAGAGAGAGCGAGAGCGAGAGAGAGCGAGAGCGAGAGAGAGCGAGAGCGAGAGAGAGCGAGAACGAGAGAGAGCGAGAACGAGAGAGAGCGAGAACGAGAGAGAGCGAGAACGAGAGAGAGCGAGAACGAGAGAGAGCGAGAACGAGAGAGAGCGAGAACGAGAGAGAGCGAGAACGAGAGAGAGCGAGAACGAGAGAGAGCGAGAACGAGAGAGAGCGAGAACGAGAGAGAGCGAGAACGAGAGAGAGCGAGAACGAGAGAGAGCGAGAACGAGAGAGAGCGAGAACGAGAGAGAGCGAGAACGAGAGAGAGCGAGAACGAGAGAGAGCGAGAACGAGAGAGAGCGAGAACGAGAGAGAGCGAGAACGAGAGAGAGCGAGAACGAGAGAGAGCGAGAACGAGAGAGAGCGAGAACGAGAGAGAGCGAGAACGAGAGAGAGCGAGAACGAGAGAGAGCGAGAACGAGAGAGAGCGAGAACGAGAGCACGAGAGAGAGCACGAGAGAGAGCACGAGAGAGAGCACGAGAGAGAGCACGAGAGAGAGCACGAGAGAGAGCACGAGAGAGAGCACGAGAGAGAGCACGAGAGAGAGCACGAGAGAGAGCACGAGAGAGAGCACGAGAGAGAGCGAGCACGAGAGAGAGCGAGAACGAGAGAGAGCACGAGAGAGAGCGAGAACGAGAGAGAGCACGAGAGAGAGCACGAGAGAGAGCACAAGAGAGAGCGAGAACGAGAGAGCGAGAACGAGAGAGAGAGCGCGAACGAGAGCGCGAACGAGAGCGAGAGCGAGAACGAGAGCGAGAGCGAGAACGAGAGCGAGAACGAGAGAGAGAACGAGAGAGAGAACGAGAGAGAACGAGAGAGAGAGAAAACGAGAGAAAGAAAACGAGAGAGAAAGAAAACGAGAGAGAAAGAAAACGAGAGAGAAAGAAAACGAGAGAGAAAGAAAACGAGAGAGAAAGAAAACGAGAGAGAAAGAAAACGAGAGAGAAAGAAAACGAGAGAGAAAGAAAACGAGAGAGAAAGAAAACGAGAGAGAGAGACTTTTTCCCGGACTTGAAAATCCTTCCGGGCATGCTCAGAGTGGAAAAACGTGATTCCTGTGTGTGACGGTTAGCGACGGATCCTGCGCCCATAGGCTTCCATTATAGCCGACGACAGGCAGCACAGGAAAATGATGTTTTAGCAAGCAATTTTTTATTTTTGCAAGGGTAAGAGGAGAAATTGGACCCCAAAAGTTGTTGCCCAGTTTGTCCCGAATATGCTGGTACCCCATATGTGGGGGTAAACCACTGTTTGGGCGCACGTCGGGGCTCGGAAGCGAGGGAGCACCATTTGACTTTTTGAACGCAAGATTGGCTGGAATCAATGGTGGCGCCATGTTGCGTTTGGAGACACCTGATGTGCCTAACCCTAATCCCAACTCTAGCCATAACCCTAATCACAACCCTAACCCCAACACACCCCTAATCCCAACCCTAACCCCAACACACCCCTAACCCTAACCAAAACCCTAACCACAAGCCTAATCTTAACCCTATTTCCAACCCTAGCCCAAATTCCAACCCTAACTCTAATTCCAACCCTAACCCTAAGGCTACGTGCCCACGTTGCGGATTCGTGTGAAATTTTTCCGCACCATTTTTGAAAAATCCGCAGGGAAAAGGCACTGTGTTTTACCTGCGGATTTACCGCAGATTTCCAGTGTTTTTTGTGCGGATTTCACTTGCAGATTCCTATTGAGGAACAGGTGTAAAACGCTGGGGAATCCACAGAAAGAATTGACATGCTGCGGAAAATACAATGCAGCGTTTCCGTGCAGTATTTTCCGCACCATGGGCACAGCGGATTTGGTTTTCCATAGGTTTACATGGTACTGTAAACCTGATGGAAAACTGCTACGAATCTGCAGCGGCCAATCCGCTGCGGATCCGCAGCCAAATCCGCACCATGTGCACATAGCCTAATTCTAAGCGTATATGCACATGCTGCGGATCTGCAGCGTGTCCGCAGCCGTTTCCCATGAGTTTACAGATCAATGTAAACCTATGGGAAACAAAAAACGCTGTGCACATGCTGTGGAAAAAACTGCGCGGAAACGCAGCGGTTTACATTCCACAGCATGTCACTTCTTTCTGCAGATTCCGCAGCGGTTTTACAGCTGCTCCTATAGAAAACTGCAGTTGTAAAACTGCAGTGAAATCCGCAGAAAAACCGCGGTAAATCCGCGATAAATCCGCAGCGGTTTTGCACTGTGGAAAAATCCGCAGAGGACCAGAATACGTGTGCACATAACCTTACCCTAATTCTAGCCCTAACCCTAACCCTAGTTCTAACCCTAGTTCTAACCCTAACCCTAGTGGAAAAATAAAAGTAAATATATTTTCTTTATTTCATTATTGTCCCTACCTATGGGGGTGATAAAGGGGGGGGGTTCATTTATTTTATATTTATTTTTTTTATTTTGATCACTGTGATAAAACCTATCACAGTGATCAAAATGTACATGGAACGAATCTGCTGGCTGGCAGATTCGGGCGGGCACACTGCGCATGCGCCCGCCATTTTGGAAGATGGCGGCGCCAATGGAACAGACAGACGGACACCGGGAGGATCGGTAAGTATGAGGGGGCTATCGGAGCACAGGGGGGGTATCGGAGAACGGGGGGTGCGGACAGGACGACGGGGGAGCGGACAGGAGGACGGAGGGGAGCGGACCACAGAACGGAGGACTGGGGAGGAGATCGGTGGCGGGGGGGCAGATTAGGTTTTCCAGCCATGGCAGATGATATTGCAGCATCGGCCATGGCTGGATTGTAATATTTCACCACTTTTCATAGGTGAAATATTACAAATTGCTCTGATTGGCTGTTGCACTTTCAACAGCCAATCAGAGCGATCGTAGCCACGTGGGGGCAAAGCCACCCCCCTGGGCTAAAGTACCACTCCCCCTGTCCCTGCAGATCGGGTGAAATTGGAGTTAACCCTTTCACCCGATCTGCAGGGACGCGATCCCTCCATGACGCCACATAGGCGTCACAGGTCGGATTGGCACCGGCTTTCATGACGCCAACATGGCGTCACAGGTCGGGAAGGGGCTAAGAAAACACACTAACCGTGCACTCTGTTCCTGAATCGTTACTTCTGGTCTGAGCTGACAACAGAGAGTGCGCCATCATTCCTCATATTGCACATACCGCTGGGACTATCCCTACCCTTGAAACAAGCGTCAGTGACACTGAGTGTCCCAGCATGTACGGAGATTCTCAAACAAACAGTCATCAACAAGGAAGTCAAAAATTAAAAACAGAAAAGCAGTTAGTGTAGTTAGAGAACGGTATGGAATTTTTAATTCAAATACATAAGAAATTAATTTGGATTACGGCACTAAATAGATATAGATTTAGGAGAAAAATTACTTTGGACCACCACTTTAATACTTATACCTGAAACCATCTGCATTATTAGTGACATGTGAAAGGACTACTGCATGCAACACTATTGTTCTCAGGTCAAGTAATAAGGGTAAACTTCTCACCCAGTTGATGAGGACATATCGAGCTAGCATGGCATGAGGCTCTTTCACACTGCAGAACCCATACATCACTTTCTGGTTCTCAAAGTGGCTAGCAAGGTCAGGTAATCCACCACCTAGAAGTAGAAAAGATATATTAAAAATAATATATATCTATATGGAAAATGAGAAATCTGTAACGAAAACAAAAACACTCTAGAGATAAACGAGGAAAAACTATGTAGTCCGTAAAGTAACCGCTCTCCTTTACTGGTAGTATTCATAACAGAAAGTCTACTATAGTGAAGGAATATCTTTTATGAGGTAAAGTTATATGGATGCATTGAAATTTTATTTACAGTAATATTTAGGTAATTTGAAGGGGTTCTCCAGGAATAGAAAGAAAAAAAAAACACAAATAAAATGTAATTATAAAGATATTACCAAAAACCTTTAATTAGCAAATCACATTATCATTTCATCCCAGAAGATAAACATATTATCCACCTTTCTTAACCCCTTTACCCATCAAGACTGTTTGCACGTGAATGACCAGGCCAATTTTTACAATTCTGACCACTGTCACTTTGAGTTAATAACTCTGGAACTCTTCAACGCGTGAAATATTGTACTTCATGATAGTGGTAAAATCTCTTCGATATGACTTGCATTTAAAAAAAAAAAAATTGAAGTTTGGTGAAAATTTTGCAATTTTCAAACTTTTATTTTTTTATGTCCTTAAATCAGAGAGTTACGGTATATAACACAAAAAGTTAATAAATAACTTCCCGCATGTTGACATTACACCAGCACAATTTCTGAAATATAATTTTTTGTTAGGAAGTTATAAGGGTTAAAAAATGACCAGCGATTTCTCATTTACAAAACCATTTTTTTTTTTTTAGGGACCATATCACATTTGAAGTGAGTTTGTGGGGTCAATATGACAGAAAATACACTAAAGTGACACGATTCTAAAACCTGCACCCCTCAAGATGCTCAAAACCACATTCAAAAAGTTCATTAGCCCTTCAGGTGCTTCACAGGAATTTTTAAAATGTGGAAAGAAAAAAAAAAAAAAGATCAATTAACTTTTCAGCACAACAATTTTACTCCCAAGGGTAACAGGAAAAAAATGGACCACAAACTTTGTTGTACAATTTCTCCTGAGCATACCAAGATCCCATATGTGGGGCAAAACCACTGTTTGGGCACACAGCAGGGAAGGAGCGCCATTTCACTTTTTGAATGTAAAATTTGCCGGACTAATAAGCATACGCCATGTTACGTTTGGAGAGCCGCTGATATGCCTAAACAAGCGACACCATTTTTGGAAACTAGACCTCTCAAGGAATATATCTAGATGTGTGGTGAGCACATTGAACCCCCAGCTGCTTCACAGAAGTTTATAACATTGAACAGTGAGAATAAGAAAAAAAAAAACATTTTCCCCACAAAAATTGATTTTTAGCCCCAAAATTTTGCATTTTTCACAAGGGTAACAGGAGAAATTGCACCATACAATTTGTTGCGCAATTTCTCCTGAGTACATCAATACTCCATATGTGGGCAGTAAACTACTGTTGGGACTCCGAAAAGGAGTGACGTTTTGGACCACAGACTTTGATGGAATGGTCTGCCGGTGTCATGTCTCGTTTGGAGTGATGACCCTAAACAGCGAAAAAAAAACACACAATAAACACCATTTTGGAAGTTAGACTCCAAGGAACGTATCTAGATTTGTGGCGAGAACCTTGAACAGCTTCACAGAAGTTTATAACAGCCGTGAAAAAAAAATAAAAATGCACAATGCAAAGCTCAGAAGAGAAGCGGCGCCATATTGGAGTTCACATTTTGCTGAACAGGTTTGAGGGTGACATGTCACATTGGCACCCTCAAACCCATGTCACATTGGCAGAGATCCTGAGGTGCCAGAACAGCGGAACCCCACTTAAGTGACCCCATTTTACAAACTACACCTCTCGATGAATAAACCTAGGGCTGCAGTAATAATATTTAGACCACAGGTGGGTCACACAATTTTAGACCATTGTGCAATGAAGAAAAAAATAATTACTTTTTCCACCCAAATTTTGATTTGGCCCCAGATTTTACATTTTTACACTGGAAAAAGGTAAAAATGGCACCAAAATTTGACACATTTTCTGCTGAATGTTGAAATATCCCAGATGTGGTTGTAAAGTACTACCTAGCCATATGGTGAGACTCGGGAAGGATGGAGTGCTATTTGAAAACAGCGATCAGTCACTCCCAAGTACTGCCGTATGGCTAAGCAGTACTGTTATACAGGAGGCATCCTGGAATGCAGATTTTGCTGTAATAGTTTGCAGATTCCATATGCAGAGCCCCCAAGTGCAAGAAGAGCAGAATCCCCCCTCAAGTGAACCTATTTTGGAAATTATACCCCTTTGGGAATTTATCTACACGTGTAATGAGGATTTTGACTCCCTGGGTGTTTTCCTGAAACAGGCAGAAGTGTATGTTGCTGAGTGAAAATTGCAAAACTGGCGTTGTAGTAACCAGTATATTGCAGTACTGGTCACTGTACATTAGTAGATAGTGCCGAGCTCACGCATCTGTAAATTAGGCAGGCTCTCCTCGCTACAGAAATGCCAAACATGTGAACACTAACTGTGGTCTAGGCACACTGCGGGGCTCATTTGGATTTCATTCACTATAATGAGACAGCAGAGTTACTCTAGACTCAGTCTGGCCTCTGTTCAGCAATATTCTTTTTCAGACGTGCACAAAACTGTGGCCAACAGCACTTTAATGTACTCCTAATAAAAAGACAGACATGGCCAGATCACAGGTTCTTTAGCTTACACAGTGCCTCCATCTGCCTAATTATAGAGAATCTTCCGCCAGAGATTTGGTCTGAATTACATATTTCAGAGATTTACATGGAATCCCCAGTCTAAGCGCTCAATGAAGAGTGCAGGATAAATGTGCACAGAGCCTTACTGCGATCTTTGGGAGGCATAATAAAACAAATCCACAGCATGTGAAGATTTGGTTTTATTGATTTTTTACGTTGTTCCTCTTGCGATATAAGGGATTAGGTGACTTAGGTTTGTCAGCGTTCACACACTAAAAACATTTTTTTTTCCAAAAACGAATTTTTGCATCACCATATTTTGAGAGCTATAATTTTTCCATATATTCGGCAGGCAGTCATATAAGGGCTTATCTTTTATTCTTCGGGTCAGTACAATTACAGCGATTGACATTTATATCATTTTTTTATGTTTTGGCGCTTTTACACAAACTATTTTATAGAAAAAAAATTATTTTTGCATCGTTTTATTCCAAGAGCTATAATTTTTTTATTTTTCTGCTGATGGAGCTATATGGCGGCTTGTTTTTTGCAGGACTAGATTAAGTTTTCAGCAAGACCATTTTTATTTACATTTGTCTTTTTGATCATGCTTTATTACACTTTTTGTTTGGAGGTAGAGGATAAAGCATTGTTTTTGCACCCCTACCCCCCCACCCCCCACCCCTTGGTTGGGTCGTTCCAGAGGCGGCAATTCCAAATGTGTACTTTTTTTTTTTTAATCACAAAATAATAACAAAATAATAAAAACAATAAATCATAAAAATTATAACTGCGATCAGACTGCAGAATGTGAAAGTATAGCAATGCAGGTCGGCAAGCACCAGACGACCTGGACATATGGATACGTCTAAGGTCGTAAAGGGGTTAAAGAGGTTGTCCACTACTTTTTTTTGTTTATCAGGTCATTTTTATTAAGAAAATTACATAATAACATTTTTTGCAAGAAGATCAGTAGAACAAAGATTTTCAGTATTACATGGTATCAATATATCAGTATTTTATACATAAAATACCATATTGTTGTCCATCTTCAAAGGATTTGATTTTTTCCATTCAAACAAACTATTACAACCATACACCTCCCCTGATAAAACTCCAGAGAAATCTATATTCATACTATTTATCTTTTATTATGATTTATATACGTTAGAATATCTGCCATTCAGTTATAACAAATAATTATTACCGGTAGTTTGAATGTGTAATGACTATATCTATATTATTTAACCTGGAATGATCATACCACAAGTGGTCCTGAAGCCAGAAATTGCCATATGTTATCTCTCAGGAGTACTCCAGATGGCAGGCCTGGAAAATTCAACCAGGGTCCCCAAGTATCAAATTTCTTGATTGCTTTTCTTTCCATATACCCCTGTTTTCAACCAAATAATACTGTTTAGCTTATTAGCTCATTATCTGTCGGTGGTTGAGCATCTAGCCAGTGTTGTGCAACTGGCTTGGTTCAATGTTTGTGAAAGACCTATAGCCATGGGGTACTCAAAATCCACCAATTCTCACAAATTTCCCAATATACATATTTTATGGCCTGCTTGGATTCGCACACCAAATACTCTTTTTTATTAAAGATAAAGTGATTTTCCAGTAGGAGCCCAATCTACTGAACTCCCAGAACACGTGTAACTAATGCACATCTCCAGTTCCACATCTTTGATAATCTGCATTTGACGTACCCCAATTTTAAAAAGAAAGCTCGGTGTTCTATATACTCTATGAATAAGGTATATCTGCGAGAGCATCTGAGAGTCACATGGGGACAGTCTAGGAGTGAGTTCCAACACCTATTTCCACTGTTCTGGGCCAAAAACGCTAAGGAATTCTTATGCCAGCTAATTCAATGAGAATCCTGAAGTGCTGTGCACATGGTGTCAGTGACAGCTGCTGAGTAGTGATCAGCGAGTGTGCTTGTTACTCGAGATTTCCGAGCATGCTCGGGTGTTCGCCGAGTATCTTGGCCGTGCTCGTAGATTATGTTGTGTCCCCGCAGCTGTATGATTTGCAGCTGCTAGACAGCCTGAATACATGTGAGGATTCCCTAACAAGCAGGCAATCCCTGCATATGCTCAGGTTGTCTAACAGCTGCAAATCATGCAGCTGCGGTGACTCAAACATAATCTACGAGCACGGCCAAGATACTCGGAGAACACCTGAGCATGCTCGGAAAACCCCTTTGACAAGCACACTCGCTCATCACTACTGCTGACACCAAGCCCTAATGCCATTATCCTGATGCCACTACATCAGAATTAAAAAGAATGTGTTGAACCAGAAAATTATATCACACAACATATATATCTATATATATATATATATATATATATATATATATATATATATATATATATATATATCTATATAGATATATATATAGATATATATATATATATAGATAGATATAGATATATATATATATATATAAAAATAATTCATTGCTGTACAAATACGTGCATTTTTGCTGCAGCGTTTTGATGCCAGGAGATGCAGTAACCGTGCAGAAATTTATGCAAGCAGATACTCAACGTACGCACATACCCTAAGAGTTGCTGATATATCCACTACTTTTTCATTGATGACCTATCCTTAGGATAGGTCAACATCTGATCGGTCGAGGTCTGATACCCGGCACTCCCCCAGATCAGCTGTTGTTGGTGACTGCAGTCCGGAAGTACTAACTTGCGGACCTGGTCATCTTCTGATCATGTCTGTGGCAGTGTACTACAGAGCCGCCTCATATTCAAATTAGTAGGAGGCAGATGTGTAGTACCGTGTGCAGCAAGTTAGTACTTCTGGCTGGTGGCCGCTGACGCAGATAACCGCTGACTGGTGCGGGTGCCGGGTGTCGGACCCTGACCAGACACTGATGACGTATCCCAAAGATAGGTCATCAATGTAAGCAGTGGACACCCTCCCCATGTACATGGGGAAAAAAAATCCAGCAAAAAGCAAAAGTAATGTTAATTGGAGGCAGATCCAATTTGTTTTGCAATGTGTTCAGCAGGACCTTACCAACAGCGTTATATCTGTATACATATATTAATAATACAGAACATATAACTTACCTCCTGATGATGCCAAGGTTAGAATATCTGTGTCATCCTCGTATGTGTACAATGCCCTGATGAAAAAAACAAAAACAAGTATTATATCAAAATACAGGACTATCAACCCTTCTGCAATGATGAAACCCCTACAAAATATAGACTATTCCAATATACAGCTCTGGAAAAAATTAAGAGACTACTGCAAAATGTTGAGTTTGTCTGATTTTTCTTTTTATAGGTATATTTTTGAATAAAATGTAAAATTGTTCATTTATTCTATAAACTTCTGACAACATGTTTCCAAATTTCCAAGCAATAAATTTTGTATTTTTTTCTGACAAAGAAAAATGGTCAAAATTAAAACAACAACAACAGTGCTTTCAGACCTCAAACAACGCAACTCAAAAAGAGTTCAGAAATCAATATTTTGTGGAATAACCATGATTTTTAATCACAGCTTTCATGTGTCTTGGGAAGTGGATTAGGGTTAGCCGTATGCTGAAATCCACTCAGCACCATACGTGGAGGAAGGCAGAACAGTAAAAATGGACCACCGGTCACACGTGGTGATTACACAGACTATATGGGACCGCTACCACCCAGACTGCACTGCATACGGGTATTACAGCAGCCGTCACACAGCAACAAGGAACAAGAGTCCAGGCCCCAGTAAGAACAGATTAGCTGCCTGATAGCCGGTCACAGGCTGTAGCTGATCAGACTGTACCTACATCTACCTACACAGATCTCCACCAACCACTCATGGTGAACTAACACCTCTACATGGACAGTAACATATGACTAGTCTCTTTGAGACACCACAGGGTTCCTCATCCCTTCTCTCTGTACCCTTTTCTTACCTGGCACTGGAATAAGCGATTGTGTGATCAAGGCTCCAGAGGAGCAGAAACGTTTTTTATTTGTATCGTTTCCACTGCAGTATTCAGTTGCACTCCCAGATTGTGTGTTAATAAAATTTTGTTATTTTGGAATGATAATCCACAAGAGTGTGCAGTGAATTATAATGATCTCGCAGTGGAGTTGGCCGAGCTCATCTCAGATGGGACGAATCTGGAGATCAAAGATGCAGAGTTCTACACCGACAGCAAGGTGGTACTGGGATACATCTGCAACGAAACGCGCCGCTTCTACGTCTGAACCCGGGTACTGAGGATAAGGAGATCCACCTGCCCTAATCAGTGGCACTACGTGCCTACTCACCACAATCCTGCAGACCATGAGACTAGATCCGTTGCACCAAGTCATCTTAAGGACACTACATGGTTCACAGGCCCTGCCTCCTTGAACCTTTCTATGCCCCACATCAGCAGGTCTGATACATTTGAACTAGTGGATCCAGATACCGACGAAGAGCTCCAGTCCTCGAGTGTCTGCTCTACATACAGTGATTTCAAGTCAATAGCTCGAATCTCATCGGTTCATCGGGTTTTCAACCTGGAAGTCACTTGTTCGAGCCATCGCTTGTCTACTTCATGTAGCCCAGTCCTACAAGTCAGCACTACCTGCATTCCAGAAACCTTGTAAAGGTTGGCATCACTGCAAGCATGCGTTAACTGCACCCAACCTGGAAAGAGCCAAGGTTACAATACTTTGTGTTGTACAAAGCATGTCCATTGTCTTTTGGGACAGATGGAGAAAGCAATATCTCTCCACCCTGCAAATCAGGACAAAGTGGCAGAAAGACCGCCCAAACATCCAACCTGGCGATGTTGTACACGTCAAAGACAGTCAGTCGCATCGAAACGAGTGGCCACTCGGCCTAGTCACCAAGCCCTTTCCCAGCAAGGACAGGAAGATGCGCAAAGTAGAGGTCAGAGTGTGCAAGCTCGGGGAGAACAAACTGTTCCTCAGGCCAGTTACTAAACTTGAATTGTTATTTTCCCCAAAAGAACCAAATCGTGGCATTCGTTGATGCCAAGCAGGGAGTGTTTTACCCATTAATGTGCAGCAAGTTAATTCACAATGTAGTACCAGTTGTTACCATTAGAGGTCATTAGGTACATATTTATCCTATTCCTGTATTCAGGAGCATTTCGCTTTAAGCCCGGTGTTCTGACTAGAATGGCCCCCCCTGGTTTCCCAGGCAAGAGTAGCCATTTTCCCCTGGACCTTGAGTCTTACACATGTGTTCCTGGCTCTCTCTTCCTGCAGATCACTGCTCTTGATAAGCAGATTCCGGTGAGGCACAAATGTACTTACATGTGTGTGTTATGTTAAGAATCTATATATGCAGCCACCGTGCAATGTACTGTGTAGTTAGGTATATTTTGCAATGTATCCTGCACTTTATTATAATGCCTTTGCACTGCTTGCTTGCTGATAAATTGCATTTCTGTATAGAGCAGAACAGTGTTGCAGCTTGTATTTGCCTTAGATATTATAACTGCATTCCTGTTTTGTAATGTTACTGTGCAGCCTCTGTAATGGGAGCTACTGATATAATTGCACTCTGTATCATGCTTTTGTCTCTGTTATTTGCCAGTACTGATACACGGTTTATTCCTTTTGTAGCAGAGGTGTGAAACTGCATTCCTCGAGGGCCACAAACAGGTCATGTTTTCAGGATTTCCTTGTATTTTACAGGTGATAATTTAATCACCTGCACAGAATGATTCCAGCACCTTGTGGAATGCTAAGGAAATCTTGAAAACACTCATGGTTTGAGGCCCTCGAGGAATGCAGTTTGACACCTCTGCTTTGTAGTTTTTACCCATTATCATCCACTGTTCGTCATGTCAATAAATATAGAGTTAAGAATCCATACAGTTTGTTTACTGGGAAGTGAATGAGGGTTAGCCGTATGCTGAAATCCACACACCACCATACGTGGAGGAAGGCAGAACAATGGGGTTCAGGTCTGGAGATTGGGCTGCCCATGACATGGTTTTGATGTGGTGGTCTCTTTAATTTTTGCCCGAGCTGTACAATCAATTGTATAACATTTGATTTGCAATCAGATGGAATCATCTGAAGAGATAGTTTAGAACAAGGCTGACACAGTAATTAGATCCCTTTAAAAACGTTATATTGTTATAATTTTAAATTAATAAAAAAAAAAAAAAAAAAGATCAAATTCATTAAAAAGAAAGCTCTGGAACTATTTGTTTGGATATTGAGCACAAGGGAGGACTAGATAGCCCTAGTTTTCCCTTCAATGATCGCTACCAGACCGCAGTTTGGCAGCCTAAATATAAATGGCGCCCCTATCGTCTCTCCCTCTATGAATACCCTGGAAGTCCCTCATATGATAGGATATAACCCAAGTTATCAAAAAATGTATACTATAAAACATGAAGATTACAAGACAAATTTCAGGACAAAATTGATATTTAGAAATAACAAGTGCACTATTTTTAGATCGCTATGTGTCCAATATTATTTAGGACCAAAGAAGATTTTGGTGTCCTCAACTCATAAGTCCAAAAAGATACCGGTCCGAAGATAATGCGATATATGTCAAAAAAACTGACAGTCTAGAGGTAATGCAACATATATGTAATATAGAGAAAATAATCAAATACGATAAAAGTCATAAATCAAAAAGGAACAAACTTCACGTCAAGCATGTGTCTGCTCATTTTTACCAGTAAACACTCCACATCTCAACGTGTTTTCCCTGAGTCCAGGGTAATCAGAAGGCCAATAATGTTACTACATAGGACCTAAAAGAATCCGGCGCCATGAAAGCAGAGCGTATATTTTAATATACCGTATGTGATCTTTGGAGTTTTCTTGTTGTTTTGAGAATCCTAAATTATAAAATTAAAGCCCCTTTCCCCAAAACATTTGCTAACAATGATAAAGTGGCAAGCCCCTTTAAATATATCTAATATATAAAGGTGTGTGTGTGTGTGTGTGTGTGTGTGTGTCCGGGATTGGCATCTGCACCGTCGCAGCTACAGCCACAAAACTTTGCACAGTCACACGTCTGGACCCCGAGAGTGTCATAGGCCATGTTGTGAGGCGAAATTTTAACCCCGCGCGTTCCAATTCACCAAACAATTTTGCCCCTATCTACATAATGGGGAAAAAGTGAAAGGAAACGTGTTGGAGGCAAATTGACAGCTGCCAGATGTGAACAAGGGGGACTTAAAGAGTGAGAGCGATGGCGCCAAAGAGTATATACCATACAGTTGCTAAGGTGGGGCCCTGACATGGGATACCACATACGGGGATATGAACACACACACAAAATGCGCCACACACTACCACGTGCTTGAACACATATACCACCCTCAGCACACATTTCACCACACATACACCAACCTCGCCACATAAAAGTCGAAACACAAAAGTCGCCGCTCAAAACTCACCACGCGCAAAACTTACCACATGCAAAACTCGCCACACGTGCAAAACTCACCTCATGGAAAACTCACCACACGCAAAACTTGCACACGCGGAAAAATTGCCACATGCACAAAAGTTGCAACACATGCAAAAGTTGCCTCACACAAAACTTGCACATTCTCAAAACGCACCACACATAAAACTCGACTCGCATAAAACTTGCTGCACACAACTTGCTACACTAACCTGTCACATGCAACTCGACACACAAAAAGTTGCTGTACCATATAGGAATCCGGCAGCTGTCAGTCACATGACCAGTCTATTATGTGTATGTGTGAGATAATATATACTGCCAGGGGGTGGGCTTACTGTTGGCTGGGGATTTATCAGGCTGCCAATTTAGCTTACAAATACTGAGGTAAAAATACTGAGCAAATAACGTGTGAACGCGGTCTAATACAGGAGGAGATGACATACAGATATATACTATATACAGGGGAGATGACACACAGGTATATACTATATACAGGAGGAGATGACACAGGTATATACTATATACAGGAGGAGATGACACACAGGTATATACTTTATACAGGCGGAGATGACACTGGTATATACTATATACAGGGGAGATGACATACAGGTACATACTATATACAGGGGAGATGACAGGAATATACTATATACAGGGGAGATGACACAGGTATATACTATATACAGGGGAGATGACATGTATATACTATATACAGGAGGAGATGACACACGTATATACTATATACAGGGGAGATGACACATATATACTATGTACAGGGGAGAGGACATACAGGTATATACTATATACAGGAGGAGATGACACACATACAGGTCCTTCTCAAAAAATTAGCATATAGTGTTAAATTTCATTATTTACCATAATGTAATGATTACAATTAAACTTTCATATATTATAGATTCATTATCCACCAACTGAAATTTGTCAGGTCTTTTATTGTTTTAATACTGATGATTTTGGCCTACAACTCCTGATAACCCAAAAAACCTGTCTCAATAAATTAGCATATTTCACCCGTCCAATCAAATAAAAGTGTTTTTTAATAACAAACAAAAAAACCATGAAATAATAATGTTCAGTTATGCACTCAATACTTTGTCGGGAATCCTTTGGCAGAAATGACTGCTTCAATGCGGCGTGGCATGGAGGCAATCAGCCTGTGACACTGCTGAGATGTTATGGAGGCCCAGGATGCTTCAATAGCGGCCTTAAGCTCATCCAGAGTGTTGGGTCTTGCGTCTCTCAACTTTCTCTTCACAATATCCCACAGATTCTCTATGGGGTTCAGGTCAGGAGAGTTGGCTGGCCAATTGAGCACAGTAATACCATGGTCAGTAAACCATTTACCAGTGGTTTTGGCACTGTGAGCAGGTGCCAGGTCGTGCTGAAAAATGAAATCTTCATCTCCATAAAGCATTTCAGCGGATGGAAGCATGAAGTGCTCCAAAATCTCCTGATAGCTAGCTGCATTGACCCTGCCCTTGATGAAACACAGTGGACCAACACCAGCAGCTGACATGGCACCCCACACCATCACTGACTGTGGGTACTTGACACTGGACTTCAGGCATTTTGGCATTTCCTTCTCCCCAGTCTTCCTCCAGACTCTGGCACATTGATTTCCGAATGACATGCAAAATTTGCTTTCATCAGAAAAAAGTACTTGGGACCACTTAGCAACAGTCCAGTGCTGCTTCTCTGTAGCCCAGGTCAGGCGCTTCTGCCGCTGTTTATGGTTCAAAAGTGGCTTTACCTGGGGAATGCGGCACCTGTAGCCCATTTCCTGCACACGCCTGTGCACGGTGGCTCTGGATGTTTCCACACCAGACTCAGTCCACTGCTTCCTCAGGTTCCCCAAGGTCTGGAATCGGTCCTTCTCCACAATCTTCCTCAGGGTCCGGTCACCTCTTCTCGTTGTACAGCGTTTTCTGCCACATTGTTTCCTTCCAACAGACTTACCATTGAGGTGCCTTGATACAGCACTCTGGGAACAGCCTATTTGTTGAGAAATTTCTTTCTGGGTCTTACCCTCTTGCTTGAGGGTGTCAATGATGGCCTTCTTGACATCTGTCAGGTCGCTAGTCTCACCCATGATGGGGGTTTTGAGTAATGAACCAGGCAGGGAGTTTTTAAAAGCCTCAGGTATCTTTTGCATGTGTTTAGAGTTAATTAGTTGATTCAGAAGATTAGGGTAATAGGTCATTTAGAGAACCTTTTCTTGATATGCTAATTTATTGAGACAGGTTTTTTGGGTTATCAGGAGTTGTAGGCCAAAATCATCAGTATTAAAACAATAAAAGACCTGACAAATTTCAGTTGGTGGATAATGAATCTATAATATATGAAAGTTTAATTGTAATCATTACATTATGGTAAATAATGAAATTTAACACTATATGCTAATTTTTTGAGAAGGACCTGTATATACTATATACAGGGGAGATTACAGGTATATACTATATACAGGGGAGATGACATACAAGTACATACTATATACAGGTAAGATGACGCACAGATATATACTATATACAGGAGGAGATGACAGGTATATACTATATACAGGAGGAGATGAGACACTGGTGTATACCATATACAGGGGAGATGACACACGTATATACTATATACAGTGTCATGATTCCCAATGGCAGGGAAACATCAGAACACAAAATAACGGACGAGCTCTGGGTGATGGAATCTCGAGCTGACCGTGAGCTAAATCTACCACACAACTAATAGTAGCCAGGGAGCATACCTACGACTTCCTAAATGCCACGCGCCAGCCGGACGACTAACTACGCCTGGTAGAGGAAGGAACAGACCTGGCTTACCTCTAGGGAAATACCCCAAAAGATGATAGCAGCCCCCCACATGTAATAACGGTGAGTTAAGAGGAAAAGACATACACAGTATGAAAGTAGATTTAGCAAAGAGAGGTCCACTTACTAGATAGCAGAAGGATACAAAAGAGGACTTCACGGTCAACTGAAAACCCTTTCAAAAAACCATCCTGAAATTACTTTAAGACTCCTGTGTCAACTCATGACACAGGAGTGGCAATTTCAGCCCGCAAGAGCTTCCAGCTACAGAGAATAACAAAAACTGCAAACTGGACAAAAGATACAAAACAAAAGGACAAAGTCCACTTAGCTGATCAGCAGACTAGTAGCAGGAACATGCAACAGAAGGCTCTGGTTACAATGATGACCGGCAAGGAAATGACTGGAGAGCAAGGCTAAATAGGAAACTCCCAAACACTGATGGGAGCAGGTGAACTGAGACAGCAAAGCACACACAAGTCACCAGTATCACCAGCAACCACCAGGGGAGCCCAAAAAGCGGATTCACAACAATACAGGAGCAGATGAAACACAGGTATATACTATATACAGGAGGAGATGACACAGGTATATACTATATACAGGAGATGACGACATACAGGTACATACTATATACAGGAGGATATGACACAGGTATATACTATATACAGGAGCAGATGACACATGTATATACTATGTACAGGAGGAGATGACATACAGGTATATACTATATAAAAGAGGAGATGACACATAGGTATATAGAGGAGGAGATGACATACAGCAGGTATATACTATATACAGGGGAGATGGCATACAGGTATATACTATATACAGGAGATGACATACAGGTATATACTATATATAGGAGGAGATGACATACAGGTATATAGTATATACAGAAGAGATGACAGGTATATACTATATACAGGAGGAGATGACATACAGCAGGTATATACTATTTACAGGGGAGATGACATACAGGTATATACTATATACAGGAGATGACATACAGGTGTATACTATATATAAAGGAGATGACAAACATGTATAAACTGAGGGCAAAATGAGAGGTGTGAGGTGAAAATGAGGGGTGTGAGGTGAAAATGAAAAGGTGTGAGTGCAAAATGAGAGGAGTGAGAGAAAATAGTGGAGTGATCAGAAAATGACAGATGTAAGGTCGAAATGACAAGTGTTAGGGGGGAATGAGAGGTGTGAGGGGAAAAATGAGAGGTTTAAGGGAGAAAATGAGAGATGCGAGGGGGAAAATGAGAGGCGTGATGGGAAAATAAGAGAAGTGAGGTGCTATAACTAACCACAGATATGTACTATGCTCAGGCAACGCCAGGCTCTTCAGCTAGAGATATATATATATATATATATACACAAGTCTTAGCACAGGGTCAAATTGGGCAAGTTCTAAAGAGACAGCATTATAGCAGAGCGGATACATCCTCCAGCATCCCATTAGTGAGACTGCAAGATTTCACCCACAGGCCAGTTTCTTGTGGCCACCTAATCAGCTGTACTTACATACACTACATGTCTGCCAGAGATGAAAATGCTAAGTAAAAGTATATTTAGAAAAACTCCCTCCCGTCAAGCTCCTGCCGCAGCCCCTGGGCATGCATAATTGATCATCCATGTCATACGACTTTCTAGGGCTTGAGCATGTGAAAATCTATACATTCCAGAATGCATTTCGGTCGTTCAGGATAAACCAGTGGGGATGTCTGCAAGAGAGAACACGGGGAGAAATAATATTTAAAAGAAGAAAAAAAAAACCCTGAGAAAACACATGAAAGCTAGATGAAACATTTCCACACCCCCAGTCAGTCATTCTCCTCTAAGTATTTGGCTCTGATAAACCAATTAGTCTGCCTAGAAGTGAATTTAAGAGCCTAAAGCATGAGTAATGATTTGTCTTTGTTATCCTGCAATTATGGGGTTCCAGACCGTGATGCTACTCTGCACCGATTTTTTGGGGTCCCTCAGTTGCATAGTGGGGCCAGGTTCCAATATTACTCAATATTCGCAGCACAGCATTCACAGCATACAGGCGAGGAGAGGATTATAAGCTGGCACAGAGCTGCGGGCTGGAATCCAGGGGGTAGTGTCCCTAAATGTGAAACGCCATTTGAAAAAGCCAGCGACCACCCCTTTAGGAGCGGAGCACATGACAATATGAGATACAGCCTACAGAGGGGTGGCGAGGGGGACTGCTGGAAAAGCATGGATATGGGTAACATGTTCCGAAATAGAGTTACTACAAAGAGCTTATTCTAGAAATTCACTTGGAATAACAGAAGGCTATGACCATTGTATATTTGTGATTGACAACCAATAACACTGCTGATTAATCTAACCCCTTAGTGACAGAGCCAATTTTCACAATTCTGACCAGTGTCACTTTATGAGGTTATAACTCTGGAACTCTCCAATGGATCCCAGTGATTCGGAGATAGCTTTTTAATGAAATACTGTACTTCATGATAATGGGAAAAACCAAATCACATTGGAAGTGACTCTGAGGGGTCTGTATGACAGGAAATGCCCAAAAAGTGATATTCTAAAAACTGCACCCCTCAAGGTTCTCAAAACCACATTCAAGAAATGTATTAACCCTTCAGATGCTTCACGAGAACTGAAGCAATGTGGTAGGAAAAAAAAAATTAACAATAAAATTTTTTCACAAAAAATTACCTTTAGACACAAACTTTAATATTTTCACAAAGGTAACAGGAGAAAATGGACCACAAAATTTGTTGGGCAATTTCTCCTGAGTATACCAATACCCCATATGTGGGGGACTACTACTATTTGGGCGCACGGCATGGCTCGGAAGAGAAGGAGTGCCATTTTGATTTTTAAAATGCAAAATTGGCTGGAATTGCTAGCGGGCACCATGTCGCGTTTGGAGAGCCCCTGATGTGCCTAAAGTGGAAACCCCACATATGGGGTACTGGAATACTCCGGAGAAATTGCACAAGTCCATTTGCTCCTGTTACCCTGTGAAAATATGAAAGTTTGGGTCTAACAAATCTTTTATGGAAAAAGTTAAATGTTCATGTTTTCCTTCCACATTGCTTCAGTTCTTGTGAAGCACCTGAAGGGTTAATAAACTTCTTGAATGTGGTTCTGAGTACCTTGAGGGGTACAGTTTTTAGAATGGTGTCACTTTTGTGTATTTTCTGTCATATAGGCCCCTTAAAGTCACTTCAACTGTGATGTGGTCCCTAAAGAAAAAAAAAAAAAGTGGTTTTGCAAATTTTGCTGGAAAAATGAGAAATCTCTGGTCAGCTTTTAACCCTTATAACATCCTTACAAAAAAATATATATATTCAAAAACTGTGCTGATGTACAGCAGACACATGGGAAATGTTATTTAGGAACTATTTTATGTGACAGGACTGATTTGAGGGCACAAAAATTAAAAGTTTGAAAATTGCAAAGTTGTCAACATTTGCCAAATTGTTATTTTTTTCATAAATAAACGCAAGTCATATCAAACAAATTTTACCATTATCATGACGTACAACATGTCAGGAAAAAACACTTAGAATCAGTGGGATCCGTTGAAGCGTTCCAGATTTATTACCACATAAAGTGACATTGGTCAGAATTGTAAACAATTGACTGTCACTAAGGGGTTAAAACGTACTTTGTGAGACAACCCATTTAAGTTTCTTCTATAGGAAAAAGTTTATTATATTTGATGACAAGGAAAAGGTTCATCCATTGTAGATTTTTTCTTCGATAAATATCAAAGTTGGCCCACGACTTTGTCCAAGCTTTTAATATTTGCCCTTGGTGAATTTGAGTTTGACATCGCTGGCTTAGAAGGATTCAGCTAGTACGGTTTTAATCACATGATGTCATAGACAGAATGGAAAAGAGAAAAATTAACTGGGCTGAAAGGCAAAATAAGCAATTGTAAGTACACAGTGCTATATAATATGATGACTGCAATATAAATTGTAACTTTGATGAGAGTGCTTCTATAACTTTGAAGATGAGCTACGCAAATTAGTGGTTGACTAGTCTGAGGCAAGGTGGGGCCCTGATTACCCTGGACAATCCCTCGTTTTGCCTTCTGAAAAAAAGTCAATGAAAATATATTGGTGGCATATACAGGCTGTAAGATTGGCCATCTGTTTCTAGCCAGAAAATGTGGAGCTCCTCTGCAGTTGCCCGAAACATTACTGCTGCCTTCCTTCTGCATGCACAGACATACAGGGTAGACTGTCAATCACTGAGTAGGACCACCCACTGGACACACATACAAACAAGGATTTCACGGAATAAAATACAAGTTACATAGAAACTTTCCCCACAAAAGAGTATATCAATCTGATCAGCTCGATAACATCCTGACTGCAAATCAGATACCATTTTCAGCATGACCCTTTAAAGTAATCCCAATAAGACGAGTGGGAAGCCGGTTACCATAAAAGTGCTTGTAGCATATAGAACATGCATAGATACAAGTAAAGATCCATTTCCTGAAATAGAATATTCTTTTTTCAGTGTGAATAAGTAGCGGATCTCTTTATTTTGTGTATGAAGTCATTCACACAATATACATTGCAATGAATCACTCCACGCTGCTGAAGCGGAAGTCGTCAGATAACACAGGTCTGCAAAAAAAAACATTTTCTCAAGAGCTGTTTTGGCTATTCCACGTAATCTTTATGTTTTTAAGTGCGCTGAATCCGAAAATGACCTCCGTTTTGTCATAGGACATTACGTTTTCTGACAATTTAAGTAACTATGTTAAATAAGACAATACCTCAAAACATATGAAAATAGACTCATAAAATTAATTTTTTATTACAAATGTTTCATGAAAATCATTTTTTAACTGCAATGAGCTCACTAACACACACAAAAATCGATTCTTCTTCCCTGTGAGGCTTCTCTTGGTACATTTATGCTTGTGAGTAGCATCTGGAATGTCTCTCTGAAGCGTCCAACAGTAGTCTGCCATCCTTGTAATGCTCCATCTTCCCTAGTATCTTCTTTCCATCTGTTTAATGTCCTGGTGGAATCGTTCACCTTGCTCTTCACTCACAGCTCCCAAATTTTCAGGAAAGTTGTCAAGGTGGGAATGGAGGAAATGCACTTTCAAACTCATCAGGCAACATAAAGCTTGAAATGCTTTCAGCATTCGTCCGACGATTTTTTTGTAGTCAGGGTCTTTGTTATTGCCGAAAAATTTATCTACGACCTCTTTAAATGCAAACCACCCTTCTTTTTGAGTATGCGTCATGGTATTGATAAACTCTTGATCAGCTATAAGCCTTCTAATGTCTGGTCCGACGAACACACCTTCCTTCAATTTTGCCTCCGAGAGGCCTGGAAACTTGATGACCAAGTATTTGAAGCATTCTCCATCTTTTGGAAGTGATTTTACGAATTGCTTCATCAATCCCAATTTTATGTGGAGAGGTGGTAGAAGAACTTTATGGGGAGGAACCAAAGTTTCTCAGAGGACATTTTTTTCACCAACTGTGAGCACCCTCGGCTGCCAATTGTTCTTGGTCCAGTAATTTTGTCAGTCTCGACTGTCCCATAGAAACAGAAAACAAGGGTATTTGGTATACCCAGCTTGTTTCCTGAGCAGCATGCATAAGACTTTCAAATCCCCGCACACTTGCCAACCGTGGTCTTCATATTTAAGTTTACGAAGAACCAATTCCAAGTTCTCGTAGGTTTCCTTGAGGTGTACAGAATGACCTACAGGGATGGAAGCATAAAAACCGCCGTTGTGGAGTAAAACTGCTTTGAGACTTCTTTTTGAAGAATCTATAAAAAGACGCCATTGCACTGAATCATATTGGATTTTGAATTGACCCATCAAACCTTCGACATCGATGCAATAAACCAACTTATCTTCCTGGGCAAAGTAAGGAACGAACTTGTTTTCATGATGTCTGAACCATGAAAAAGACACTCCTGGCAACAATAAATTCTTGCTTTTGAGCCTTGATCCGAGTAACTCAGCGGCATCTTTGGGAAGATTCAAGTCTCTTACCAAATCATTCATCTCCTCCTGGGAAAACAATTTTGGTCTTGTATCATCTTCAAAGTCAGAATTTGATTCATCATCTTGTTCAGGTATGACTCCACCTTCATCGGAGCTAGTTATCTCTTTCAAGGTAGCAGGGGCCTTGGGTACTGGTATATCTGTGCCATGGGGGATGGGACGAATTGCTGAGTGAATATTGGGGTATGAAATGGAATGCTTCCATTTTGAATTATACCCTTTTACATCGCATGAACAAAAGTAACAATCGTCACTATGGTTCTTTTGCTCTTGCCATACCATAGGAATCCCATAACGGAAAGCTTTTTTCTTACCCTTGATCCAATTTCGGAGGTCAGCAACACACCGTTTGCACACTATGAGGCGCCCAAGCTTTATCTTGATCTCCAAGCTTTAGTCCAAAATAAGCGAAGTATACTTTTTTCACAAAGTTTGTAATATTCAGCTGTGGCTTCAACACTGTATATTTACCACAAATGTAACAGAAACTGTCAGGCGAATTAATACACTTCCGCTGAGCCATAATGCTAATTTTGGGAAACAGTTGAATATGACGAGCTAACACGAACGGAGATGAAAAAGTGTGAACAGGCGAGAACCAAGATAAAACAACTGAATCAAGCCCGAGCATGTCAGAGCCTGCTCGTTCAGCTTACAACATGTTGATGCTGGTTTCATTAGCTCACTCTGAAAGTTATTTTCTTTGAAAGTTATATTTTTTTGGCATTGTATATCTTCAATGCATTGACGTGAATTAATTAATAGTAATTTTGACTTTCAAAACCCTAAGATAAAAAAATACCAAAAATTGAGAAAAGTATACTAAATTTGAAGAGAATTTTGCATTTTGTGGCAAATCCTTACATCCAGGATTTTTTTCAATATTTTTTTCGTTTTCAGCACACTAAAATACATGGATATTAGATGAAAATAATCAAACAGCTTTTTAGTCGCATACCTGTGTAATATATAGCACCATATCCACCCAACCTGACTGCCAGGAGCCTTTTCCCATTTCACAATACAGGAATATGCATGACGGGCTTATGAGAGCAACTGAATGGCAGGAGGTAAGTGACGCAGAGGCAGTAGGAAGCGTGGGAGGAATAAGAGCATAATTACATTATACATCTATGAACACTTCACTGTTTAGAAATAAAAATAAAATCTTATTTCTATGCCCACAAATTCACTTGCCATTAATTTTTCTGCAGTTACTGGGAAAAGCAGGCTTCTCAAAATGAACCCTATATACTCCTCTTCCCTGGAGATATTTTCAAGGAAACTGAGATAAAAAAAACTAAATAAAGTGTTAAAAATGTTGTTTGTCCATCAAGCCTAAGGTGCAGCTCTGATCACCAGGGCGGCAGGCATTCTCTAACACGATACTCGAATGGGTTGCCTTTATGTCCCCACAGGTTAATGTGGAAAACACATGGAGATATAGGGTTAATCTGCATGTAAATGTCTTTACCATGCCGCTTGCTGACCATATTGAAAGTGCGGCTACCAGGAGAAAATGAACTTATTTCCACTAAAGAGCAGCGGATTGTCACGAGAGCGCGCACAAAGAGGCTAGTCAGCACTCACTGAGCGGCAGCAGCCAGCATGTCCCGGGACTTTGACAGCTCGATCTGCCCTGATGCGCTGCAGAGTGCCGGAGCATGCTTACAGCCAAGGCTCAAGGTATAGTGAGTGGTGGCATGCTTACAGCCGAGGCTCACGGTATAGTGAGTGGTGGCATGCTTACAGCCGAGGCTCACAGTATAGTGTAGGGGTCCCCAACCTGTAGCTCGGGAGCCACATGTGGCTCGCGGTCCCATGAATTGTGGCTCATGGCTGTCTGCCAGCTTGGTGAATTAGCTCCAGGTCTAGCAAACAGGTATGAAGAGCACATCTGAAAATGGTGAATTTTGTGAGCAGCCCTGCACAGAAGAGCAGATCTGGACTCACATATACTGGTCTTAGGGGTTTTGAGATGATTTAAGTATGGTACGCTGGAGACAAGATGATACCACCTGTCAGAGAAGATGTTTGAAGCTGGATGTGACAGTGTCTTGGGAGTGCTTTATAGGAGAATACTGAATGGGGTATTGTGGGAACTCCTGGATCTTAGTATACTGCTTTGGCATGATTTTTGTGGAAAAGCTTTGGTTAACCATTATGCCTGTAATGGGGGCTTTGGTTGCCACTATTGTGAGGGGGGCGGGAGCTGAATGTGGCTTGCGACCCTCTCTCAAGGCTGGATGTGGCTCCCGACCCTAAGAGCTGAATGTGGCTCTCAAGGTCAGAAATGTTGGGGACCTCTGGTATAGTGAGTGGTGGCATGATTACAGCCCAGGCTTATGGTATAGTGAGTGGTGGCATGCTTACAGCCGAGGCTCACGGTATAGTGAGTGGTGGCATGCTTACAGCCAAGGCTCACGGTATAGTGAGTGGTGGCATGCTTACAGCCGAGGCTCACGGAATAGTGAGAGGTGGCATGCTTACAGCCGAGGTTCATGGTATAGTGAGTGGTGGCATGCTTACAGCCGAGGCTCACGGTATAGTGAGTGGTGACTGTAGTCGCTTTGTGCGTTCTCACGTGACAGAACATTGCCTGCTATGAAGTGGAAAGAAGGTAATTTTCTCCTGGTAACCGCACTTTCAGTATGGCGGCCAGGCACAAATATAATGAGATTTACATGTTGATTAACTCTATAACGGCAGGTAAATAGCATTTTCCAAAGTAACAGGTTATCTTCAATAGATCAGGTATGTTTTTCTACCGTTCCCCACAAATCACCGACTGGATTGAGATTTGGAGAACATGGAGGTCAAGTCAACACTGATCTCTTGTTCCTCACACCATTTCTGAACCCTTTTGGAGCATATACACGTTTTAGACTAGTCCCAAAGAGCTTTAAGAGATTCCCATACTAATTAGTCTGTATATCAACCCCTTCATGACCCAGCCTATTTTGACTTTAATGACCTGGCCGTTTTGTGCAATTCTGACCAGTGTCCCTTTATGAGTTAATAACTCAGGAACGCTTCAACGGATCCTAGCGGTTCTGAGATTGTTTTTTTGAGACATATTGGGCTTCATGTTAGTGGTAAATTTAGGTCGATAATTGTTGCGTTTATTTGTGAAAAAAATGGAAATTTGTCGAAAATTTTGAAAATTTTGCAATTTTCTAATTTTGAATTTTTATTCTGATAAACGAGAGAGTTATGTGACACAAAATAGTTAATAAATAACATCACCCACATGTCTACTTTACATCAGCACAATTTTGGAAACAAAATTTTTTTTGCTAGGAAGTTATAAGGGTTAAAATTTGACCAGCGATTTCTCATTTTTACAACAAAATTTACAATACCATTTTTTTTTAGGGACCACCTCACATTTGAAGTCAATTTGAGGGGTCTATATGGCTGAAAATACCCAAAAGTGACACCATCCTAAAAACTGCACCCCTCAAGGTACTCAAAACCACATTCAAGAAGTTCATTAACCCTTCAGGTGCTTCACAGCAGCAGAAGCAACATGGAAGGAAAAAATGAACATTTAACTTTTTAGTCACAAAAATTATCTTTTAGCAACATTTTTTTTATTTTCCCAAAGGTAAAAAGAGAAACTGGACCCCAAAAGTTATTGTACAATTTGTCTCGAGTACGCTGATACCCCATATGTGGGGCGGAACCACTGTTTGGGCGCACGACAGGGCTCGGAAGGGAAGGAGCGCCATTTGACATTTTCAATGGAAAATTGGTTCCAATCTTTAGCGGACACCATGTCGCGTTTGGAAAGCCCCTGTGTGCCTAAACATTGGATCTCCCCCACAAGTGACCCCCATTTTGGAAACTAGACCCCCAAGGAACTTATCTAGATGCATAGTAAGCACTTTGAACCCCCAGGTGCTTCACAAATTGATCCGTAAAAATGAAAAAGTACTTTTTTTCACAAAAAAATTATTTTAGCCTCAATTTTTTCATTTTCACATGGGCAACAGGATAAAATGGAACCTAAAATATGTTGGGCAATTTCTCCTGAGTACACCGACAGGGCCGGCGTTAGGGCCAGGCAGACTAGGCAGCTGCCTGGGGCCCCCACTCCCTTGGGGGCCCCCAGCCCCTTGGGGGCCCCCAGCATCTACAGCAGATGCTTCACTGATAATAGCATTATCAGTGAAGCTTCCGATGTAGAGACTGGTTAAGGACCTGTAGTGACATCACGATCAGGTGACCTGCCATGTGACCGTGATGTCACCACAGGCCATGTGCTCAGGGACTGTCTGGATGTTTCTGCAGTGAAAAAGGAGCGTGCAATGAAGCACAGGAGCTGCGGCCACTGAACCTCCCCATCAGAGTGATAGAAGCGCTCATTGGCCAGTGCTCCTGCCCTCCTGCACGGAGCCTCTGAGGGGGAGCTAGAGATGGCAGCTACCAACCTGAGCTGGCAGATAAGTAGTAGAGCACCGTCCCACTGTGTGTGCTGCTCCTGGTGATGATGGCTCCTGTCCTGCTGTCAGCTCCTCCTGCTCTTGTCGGCAGTCCCAGCAGAGGAGAGGGCAGGAAGGTGTCTGCTGGGACAGTGCTGCTGGGAGCAGGAGGGCTGCAGCTGATAGTGTGGAACATCTCATTCCCTCCAGCATAAAGCATGTATCTGAGGTGTGTGCAGTGTATATGGTGTGCTGTCTGTGAGCTATGTGTGTGTTTATGTGAATCACATGTATCAAATGAGCATTTGTTGTGCTGCATCTGTATGTGTGTGTGTGTGTGTATATAAGTGTGTGCCGTGTATGTATATAAGTGCGTGCCATGTGTGTGTATATACTGTAAGTGCGTGCCATGTGTGTGTATATACTGTAAGTGCGTGCCATGTGTGTGTATATAAGTGCGTGCCATGTGTGTGTATATACTGTAAGTGCGTGCCATGTGTGTGTATATAAGTGTGTGCCGTGTGTGTGTATATACTGTAAGTGCGTGCCATGTGTGTATATAAGTGCGTGCCGTGTGTGTGTATATAAGTGCGTGCCGTGTGTGTGTATATACTGTAAGTGCGTGCCATGTGTGTGTATATAAGTGCGTGCCATGTGTGTGTATATACTGTAAGTGCGTGCCATGTGTGTGTATATACTGTAAGTGCGTGCCATGTGTGTGTATATAAGTGCGTGCCGTGTGTGTATATACTGTAAGTGCGTGCCATGTGTGTCTATATACTGTAAGTGCGTGCCATGTGTGTGTATATACTGTAAGTGCGTGCCATGTGAGGGTATATACTGTAAGTGCGTGCCATGTGTGGGTATATAAGTGCGTGCCGTGTGTGTGTATATAAGTGTGTGCCGTGTGTGTGTATATACTGTAAGTGCGTGCCATGTGTGTGTATATAAGTGCGTGCCATGTGTGTGTATATACTGTAAGTGCGTGCCATGTGTGTGTATATACTGTAAGTGCGTGCCATGTGTGTATATACTGTAAGTGCGTGCCATGTGTGTGTATATAAGTGCGTGCCATGTGTGTGTATATAAGTGTGTGCCGTGTGTGTGTATATACTGTAAGTGCGTGCCATGTGTGTGTATATAAGTGCGTGCCATGTGTGTGTATATACTGTAAGTGTGTGCCATGTGTGTGTATATAAGTGCGTGCCATGTGTGTGTATATAAGTGCGTGCCATGTGTGTGTATATACTGTAAGTGCGTGCCATGTGTGTGTATATAAGTGCGTGCCATGTGTGTGTATATACTGTAAGTGCGTGCCATGTGTGTGTATATAAGTGTGTGCCGTGTGTGTGTATATACTGTAAGTGCGTGCCATGTGTGTGTATATAAGTGCGTGCCATGTGTGTGTATATACTGTAAGTGCGTGCCATGTGTGTGTATATACTGTAAGTGCGTGCCATGTGAGGGTATATACTGTAAGTGCGTGCCATGTGTGGGTATATAAGTGCGTGCCATGTGTGGGTATATACTGTAAGTGCGTGCCATGTGTGTGTATATAAGTGTGTGCCGTGTGTGTATATACTGTAAGTGCGTACCGTGTGTGTATATAAGTACGTGCCATGTGTGTGTGTATATACTGTAAGTGCGTGCCATGTGTGTGTGTATATACTGTAAGTGCGTGCCATGTGTGTGTATATAAGTGCGTGCCATGTGTGTGTATATACTGTAAGTGCGTGCCATGTGTGTGTATATAAGTGCGTGCCATGTGTGTATATACATGCATGTCATGTATGTATGTATGTATGTATAAATGTGTGCCATGTTTGTATGTATGTGTGTGAATAAATGCATGCCATGTATGTGTATAAGTGCGTGCCATTTACATGTATGTATGTGCCATGCATGTTTGTGTATAAGTACATGCCATGTATGTGTATGTGTGTATAAGTGTGTGCCATGTGTGTGTGTGTATAAGCATGTGCCGTGTAGGTATGTGTATGTGTGTATATATATATATACATTTTTTGCATTACTCTAACTTGAATATATGTTAGTATATGTAGATGGCTGGGTATAGACACACAGTGATAGCGTGTGAGTGTGGTGTGTGTGTGTTTGTGTGTCATGCACATTTTTAAATACTGGCTGAAGAACAGACGAGAGTTCATTTATATATATATATATATATATATATATATATATATATATATATATATATATATATATATATATATATATATATATATATATATACACATGTTGGCAATCGTGCAACAAATGAGCAAAATGCTCATTTATAGGACATTTCATAACTTTCCCACATTATTATGAAAAAATTACAGCACATCCTGCACCCAATGTATTATATAATGTATTTAAGGAGACAGAGTCTGTCCATTTGATACCAACTACACCAAAATGGACACTGACTCCAACTTTCCAGCCCTCCTGCTTATAACATGATACTATATGGGGACAGATTAATCTACTAGTGTTCTGTCCCCATCGTTCTTCATTAGCCGGTGTAAAGAGGCCGAGAAACAAGAGCCAAACAACTTCAATATTGTAGATCACACGCATTGAACGGCCTGAACTCAGCTCATGTCAGTACAACCAAAATGTTTGAGAGTCATGGTGCAATATGTGAGCATTGGGGGCCTCATTTTAAACTTTTGCCTAGGGCCCCACATTGTCTAAAACCGGCCCTGTACACCGATACCTCATATGTGGTCACAAATGACTGTTTGTGCACACGAGAAGGCACGGAAGGGAAGGAGCGCCATTTGACTTTTGAATGAAAAAATTAGCTCCAATCGTTAGCGGACACCATGTCGTGTTTGGAGAGCCCCTGTGTGCCTAAACATTGGAGCTCCCCCACAAGTGACCCCATTTTGGAAACAAGAACCCCCAAGGAACTTATCTAGATGCATAGTGAGCACTTTGAACCCCCAGGTGCTTTACAAATTGATCTGTAAAAATGAAAAAGTACTTTTTTTCACAAAAAAATTCTTTTAGCCTCAATTTGTTCATTTCCACATGGGCAGCAGGATAAAATGGATTCTAAAATTTATTGGGCAATTTCTCCTGAGTACACCGATACCTCACATGTGGAGGTAAACCACTGTTTGGGCACACGGCAGGGCTCGGAAGGGAAGGAGCGCCATTTGACTTTTTGAATGAAAAATTAGCTCCAATCGTTAGCAGACACCATGTCGCGTTTGAGAGCCCCTGTGTGCCTAAACATTGGAGCTCCCCCACATGTGACCCCATTTTGGAAACTAGACCGCCCATGGAACTAATCTAGATGTGTGGTGACCACTTTAGACCCCCAAGTGCTTCACAGAAGTTTAAAACGCAGAGCCGTGAAAATAAAAAATCATTTTTCTTTCCTCAAAAATGATGTTTTAGCAAGCAATTTTTTATTTTCACAAGGGTAACAGGAGAAATTGGACCCCAATAGTTGTTGCCCAGTTTGTTTTGAGTACACTGATACCCCATATGTGGGGGTAAACCACTGTTTGGAATGTTGAAATCAATGGTGGCGCCATGTTGCGTTTAGAGACCCCTGATGTGCCTAAACAGTGGAAACCCCTCAATTCTAACCCCAACACACCCCTAACCCTAATCCCAACTCTAGCCATAACCCTAATCACAACCCTAACCCCAACACACCCCTAACCACAACACTAACCCCAACACACCCTAACCCTAATCCCAACCCTATCCCTAATCCTAATCCCAACCCTAACCACAACTTTAACCCCAACACACCCCTAACCCTAACCATAACCCTAACCACAAGCCTAATCTTAACCCTATTTCCAACCCTAGCCCTAATTCCAACCCTAACCCTAAGGCTATGTGCCCACGTTGCGGATTCGTGTGAGATTTTTCCGCACCATTTTTTAAAAATCCGCAGGTAAAAGGCACCGCGTTTTACCTGCGGGTTTACAGCGGATTTCCCGTGTTTTTTTGTGTGGATTTCACCTGCGGATTCTTATGTTGGAACAGGTGTAAAACGCTGCGGAATCCGCACAAAGAATTGACATGCTGCGGAAAATACAACGCAGCATTTCTGCGCGGTATTTTCAGCACCATGGGCACAGCGGATTTGGTTTTCCATAGGTTTACATGGTACTGTAAGCCTGATGGAACACTGCTATGAATCCGCAGCAGCCAATCCGCTGCAGATCCGCAGCCAAATCCGCACCGTGTGCACATAGCCTAATTCTAACCCTAGCTCTAACCGGAACCCTAGCCCTAACCCTAGCTCTAACCCTAAACCTAGTTCTAACCCTAACCCTAGTGGAAAAATAAAAGAAAATATATTTTCTTTATTTTATTATTGTCCCTACCTATGGGGGTGATAAAAGGGGGGGGTTCATTTACTATTTTTTTTATTTTGATCACTGTGATAGGTTTTATCACAGTGATCAAAATGTACCTGGAACGAATCTGCCGGCCAGCAGATTCGGTGGGTGCACTGTGCATGCGCCCGCCATTTTGGAAGATGGCGGCGCCCATGGAGAAGACGGACAGACACCGGGAGGCTCGGTAAGTATGGGGGGGGGGGGGGGGGGGGAGATCGGAGCAAGGGGGGGATCGGAGCACGGGGGAGCAGATAGGAGGACGGGGGAGCGGACAGGATGACGGAGGGGAGCGGAGCACCGGACGGAGGACTGGGAAGGAGATCGGTGGCGGTGGGGGGGCAGATCAGAGTTTCCAGCCATGGCCGATGATATTGCAGCATCGGCCATGGCTGGATTGTAATATTTCACCAGTTTTCATAGGTGAAATATTACAAATTGCTGATTGGCTGTTTCACTTTCAACAGCCAATCAGAGCGATCGTAGCCACGAGGGGGTGAAGCTACCGCCCCCTGGGCTGAAGTACCACTCCCCCTGTCCCTGCAGATCGGGCAAAATTGGAGTTAACCCTTTCACCCGATCTGCAGGGACGCGATCATTCCATGACGCCACATAGGCGTCACAGGTCGGATTGGCACAGACTTTCATGACGCCTACGTGGCGTCACAGGTCGGGAAGGGGTTAAAAAAAAGTGGAAATTGCGGAATTACCCACCAGTCTAATATGTAAGGAGTAGTGATGAGCAAGTAAACTCGTTGCTCGGGTTTTCCCGAACACACTCGGGAGGTCTCCTGAATATTTGTGACTGCTCAGAGATTTAGTTTTCCTTTGCCGCAGCTGCATGATTTACAGCTACTAGACAGCTTGATTACATGTGGGGATTCCCTAGCAACCAGGCAACCCCCACATGTTCTCAGGCTGGCTAGCAACTGTAAATCATGCAGCTGTGTCAACAAAAACGAAATCTCTGGGCATTCACAAATACTCGGAGACCACACGAGCAACGAGTACACTCGCTCATCACTAGTAAGGAGCCTCTTGACTCTTCCCCGACAGAGGAGGTCAGAGAATACAAGAGTTGGGTAGTTAGAGTTTTAACCCTCAACCTTATTGTTTCTCAGGGGAAAAGCTACTGCCACAGCAGCTTGGCAGCAGCGCTCTCCCTTCTAAAAACACAAAGGCACTCGGCTAACCCAAATGTTCAATTATACGGAGTCGTCAGGAAAGATAGCAGATGGCCAAATGAGCGCTTGGATGTCAGCTATTGTATCTGTATGGGTAGCCCCATAAGCTACATCTATTCTGATCCTGTCAAAAAATATGTCTAGATTGGTGGGGAATAAAGAGAAGGAAGCAAGCAAGATTAAGTTTCTTTATTTTATGAATGTGAGGGATAAGGCAGAAAATTTCCAACATGTAAGAAATATGCAATGTATAGTGTCTCAAACAATAGCTAAGAGCTTGAAAGTCCAATTATCTCATGTATAGTATTGTAATAGGAACTATAATGGATAAAATAAAAAGGCTCCCTTTATTCTTTATACATTGAGTTTATATTTTAGCAATAACCTTTAAGCTATGTGCACACAATGCGTTTTTGATGCGTTTTCGCAGCGTTTTTTTCCGCACGGAAATGGTCCAAAAATGCAACGGAATCCTTATGCAAGGTAATTCAATGACAATCCTGAAATGTTGTGCACATGATTAGTAAATTTCTGTGCATATTTGCAGTGTGGTTTTTTTTCTGCAGAATGTCAATTCTTTTTGCGATCCTGCAACGTTTCTGCACCCATTGACTTCAATTGAGTCAAATCCGCAGCAAAAACGCAGGTATAAATATGTTTGCGGATTTGCTGAGTTTTTGTTTTGCGGTTTTACAGACTTCCTATGGTGTTTCCCACGCTGTCATCTGTGCGACAGCATGGGAAACACTGGCGTGGTAGTTCTTATCGGCGGTAACGCTACCGCCAGTAAGGCTACTTTCACACTTCCGTTGTGTGACGGACATCGCAATGCATCGTTTTGGAGAAAAAACGCATCCTGCAAAGTTGCCCGCAGGATGCGTTTTTTCTCCATAGACTTGCATTAGCGACGCATTGCGACGGATTGCCACACGTCGCATCAGTCATGCGACGGATGCGTCATGTTTTGGCAGACCGTCGACACAAAAAACGTTACATGTAACTTTTTTTTGTGCGTCATGTCCGCCATTTTCGACCCCGCATATGCGGCTGAAACTCCACCCCCTCCTCCCCGGACTGCAGAATGGGCAACGGATGCGTTGTAAAACTGCATCCACTGCCCACAACTTGCAGATATTTCAGTGTCCGTTGGCCCGACGCATTGCGATGGGCCCGTACGATGGAATAGTGTGAAAGTAGCCTAAGACTTTCGGGTCAGAGTGCTGCGAGGTCATGCTGTCAGATGTCAGTGTGATCCCGCAGCTGGCGGTGACCTGCGGTAAAAAGGCGTGGGCCGATGAGACTACTGCTCCCATTGGGCTATGTCTGCTGTCACTGATACGTGACAGCAGGTGCCGCTGATGGGAGACTGCGCCTGTGCTCACAGTTAAAAAAAAAAAAAAAAAAAAAACGTTACATCTACATACATATTCAAATAATAATAAAAAACAGCATTATACTAATCTAACACCAAATACCCAACGTCCTTGTCTCCTATAGTCAAGGTAATCCAGAGTGTCCCACAGCGGAACTCACATGTAGAAAAGTCACATTGGGAGATGTGAGTATCACTGACCTGCTGTGAGAGTTCACCAGAGTTTATCAGCTCCGGTGTTCTCACTTATGGCACCGCTGCGTGAGAACTTTCCCATGCAGCAGTGGTGCCATAAGGGAGATCACTTGAGCTGATCAGCTGATGAACTCCAGTGAACTCTCTCACGGCAGCTCAGTGATACACTGTCAGGAGGTAAACGCTCCCGCAGTGTATCACCAGCTGTCTTTGAGAGCAGTCACATCAGTGATAAGATCGTCATGGGACATTATGGATTATCTTCTCTGCAGACAGGTGAGGAATATTGTGGTTTGTTATTTTATTTTTGTTTCAGGAGATGAGGGCATAGGTGGATAAGGCGTTTGGTAAGTATGGCTTAATTAAGGTTATTTAAGGAGCCTGTCATTATTTCAAATAAAAGGACTTTATTCTGGGTGTCTGTGTTATTATACACTATCACTATGGGGTTTAGTAATGGATAGGTGTATTATAGACGCCTCTCCATTCACTAGCCTGAGCTTGATGTCACCCACAAAGATATCAACCCCACAAATATGAACACCACTTGCCACTGCTACAGGGCAAGTGGGAAGAGTGAGGCTAAGCACCAGATTCAGTGCGTCTTAAAGATGCGCCTTTTCTGGTGTGGCTGAGAGCTGATGTTTTTAGTCTGGGAGGGACCAATATCCATGGCCCCTTCCTAGGCTAATAATATCAGCCCACTAGGCTGTCTGCCTAGCCTTTGCTGGTTAAGATTTTATAGGGGGACCCTACGTCAATTTTGTTTCTGGGATCTTCCTGTAAACTAGCCAGTAAAGCCTAAGCAAACCGCTGCAAGCTGATATTAATAGCCTGGGAACCTTTGGGGTATGTGCACATCTAATCTGGAGGACTGCAGATTTTTCCGCAGTGGATTTGATAAATCCGTAGGGCAAAACCGCTGCGGTTTTTCCTGCGGATTTATCGCGGTTTCTATTGCGGTTTCCGCTGCGGGTTTACACCTGCAGTTTTCTATTGGAGCAGGTGTAAACCCGCAGCGGAATCTGCAAAAAGAATTGACATGCTGCGGAATGTAAACCGCTGCGTTTCCGCGCTTTTTTTTTGCAGCATGTGCACTGCAGATTTCGTTTCCCATAGGTTTACATTATACTGTAAACTCATGGGAAACTGTTGCGGATCCACAGCAAAATCCGCAGCATGTGCACATACCCTCATGGCCATTGGCTCCTTCCCAGAATATTGACATCAACTCTCAGCTTTCCCTCTGCTGGTTATTTAAATTACGCGGGTGCCCACGCAATTTTTTTTTTCTTTAAAATTAACAGTTGCTGTCTGGTTACAGCCTATGTATGTTCATTCGGTTAACGCTCCTATATAGGCTAGTGACAATGTGTGTGTTTGTGTTTACTTATTGACTTAAGGTACCGTTACACTAAACGACTTACCAACAATCACGACCATTGATACGACCTGGCCGTGATTGTTGGTAAGTCGTTGTGTGGTCGCTGGGGAGCTGTCACACAGACAGCTCTCTCCAGCGACCAACGATCAGGGGAACGACTTCAGCATCGATGAAACTGTCTTCAACGATGCCGAAGTCCCCCTGCAGCACCCAGGTAACCAGGGTAAACATTGGGTTACTAAGCGCAGGGCCGCGCTTAGTAACCCGATATTTACCCTGGTTACCATTGTAAAAGTAAAAAAAAAAAAAACAGTACATACTCACATTCTGATGTCTGTCACGTCGGCATCCACAGGGTAAAGCAGTAAAGCTCTGCTTTACGGCCGGCGCTGACACAGTCAGTGCAGGAAGCTCTGAGCAGCAAAGTCGCTTAGTGTGAAGGTACCTTTAGTAATGAGGGTGTCAGGCAGACACCTTTTCATTACTAAGCCTACAGCTAGGTGTCAATGACAGCTGCTGACACCAAGCCCTAATCCCATTATTCTGATTATTCTGATGCTACTGCATCAGCATGAAAAAGGTGGTGTTGAACCAAGAAATTACATCACAAATTGTTTTTTTTTTTTTTAAATATCTTCATATAAGCTCAAAAAAGCATTAATTGCTGCACAAAAACACATGCAAAAACGCATGGGTTTTTTTCCGCAGCGTTTTTCCTGCCAAGAGATGTAGAAACCTTGCAGAAATTTTTGCAAGCAAATACTCAACATGTGCACATAGCTATGTTCATACGTTTTTTTGCAGCTTTTTTCTGAAGCGAAAACCTTAATTAATGGCAGAAAAACACTGCGTATAAAACACAAGCCATTTGCAGTTGTGTTTTTAGTTGGGTGTAGATTAGATGTGTTATTTACAATGCATGTTAAGAAAGTTAGCTTAATTCACCAAAAACGCTGCAAAAACGCTCTCTGTACATTCAATAGGTAAAAAAGGCTGCAAAAACGCTTAAAATTGACATGCTACAGATTTTCAAAAACAGTGCAGCGCAGTTAGTCAGGGAACAAAAACAAAAATCTGTGCATAACATTTTTGAAATCTAGCTCATTGCTTTTGCTAGTACTGTAAAAACACAGGAAAAAATGCCGCAAAATGCCACTTAGGAACATAGCCTTACTGTAGCAACTATGTCACTAAAATTTTGCACTAAAGCACCACTGCCATCAAGTTTTTTTTTACTAAATAAATCTGTGTATATGTAGTATAGTGCGAGTGTATTAATATACTTACCTACCACCACCTTTTCTGGGATCCAGCACTGTTCTGCTCAGACTTTTGGTCACACAGTGCTCTGCGTGAGCAGGAAGTGGCTTTTACAATGTATACCTATGGAGCGTCAGAACAAGGCATTATAGGCTTACATTGTAAAAGACTTCCAGTCCACGAATAGGGCAGAGTGAGCAGGAGAGTTTAGAGTGTGGTGAAGTCACTAAGAGCAGAACAGAGCTGAATAAAGGAGAAGGTGACAGAAATGTAGTGTGTATGTTAACATACTCACATTACATGCACAGATTTAGTAAGAAAAAAAAAGTCATAGGAGTTCTTCTTTAAAGTAAAAATGGAGAAATTAAATATGCATAAGTCCCTGAAACTTATGCCAACATCTTCAAAACACCAGTGAAAACCAGTAGCCGAGAAAATGACCCTTGTGACTTACACAGCATAGTACAATGGTCACATGAAAGCACCAAAACACCCTGAACTATGGTTACAAAGAATACAATATTTTTAAATGGCCATTTGCATAAAAACAGGCTCACTAAGCTAATAAAGATAAAACTCGCACCACTCTGATAAAGGTAACTAATAAGCCATTTGAATAACTTATGCAAATTGGATTCCTCTGCATTATGAGCACTTTCTGTATAGGACTATTCATGCTGCAAATGAACATTCAGGAGATGGAAAATTCTAAAAACATCAATGCAAAACAATGTGTCCACGTATAGAATTCCAGATGATTTAATAGAGAATGCACAGAAAACATTAGTTATTAGAATGTACAGACGGTGAAATAAGTATAGAACACTTCACGAATTTTCTAAGCAAATATATTTCTAAAGGTGCTATTCTCATGACCAGACAGCGGTAACAACCCATCTGATCCACACAGGCCATGAAATCAAACCATAGATGTCCATAAATTAATTTCTGTGTAAAAATGAGAAGTGACGCAAGGAAAAAGTATTGAACACAAAGATGCCAAAAAAAATTTTAAAAAAAGGTGCAAAAAGCCATGTAACCATAATCCTTAAGTGGAAAGAATAGAATTTCACCATAAACCGGCCATGACCAGGTGCTTCCCACAAGAATTCAGTGAAAAAAAATATCAGAAGAGTTGTCCAAGAGCCAAGAACAACCTGTGAGAGGTACAGAAAGACCTGGAATCAGCAGGTACAAATTGTTTCAAACAAAACAAGAAGGCTAAATTCATACAAGGCACTTTTTAGGATAATTTTCAGCTGCATTTTACAGTAAGTACTAGCAAAGCCTATGAGAATTCAGTAATCTCATGTACATCAGTATTTTGTGCTTTGCATGATTTTTTTGGACATAGAGCATGTCACTTCTTTCAGTCTTTTTCACCCATTGACTTGAATGGGTGGTGAAAAAAACGTGTTCTGCTGTGCTTTTTGTGCCAAAACCTTATTCTATGGATTAGGACTTTTTTTCTTCTCAACACTAAACTTTATCAGCATGCACAAGAAACAAATCTAGCATGCCAAAACCCGCCACAAAAAAACGCAGAACGCACACAAAGATGCCAAAAAAAAATAAAAAGGTGCGAAAAGCCATGTAACCATAATCCGTAAGTGGAAAGAATATAATTTCACCATAAACCAGCCATGACCAGGTGCTCCCCGCTAGAATTCAGTGAAAAGAATTATCAGAAGAGTTGTCCAAGAGCCAAGGACAACCTGTGAGAGGTACAGAAAGACCTGGAGTCAGCAGGTACAAATTGTTACAAACAAATCTAGCATGCCAAAACCCGCTACAAAAAAAACAAACAAAAAATGCATAAAAAATGCTGGAAAAAAACGCAAGAAAAATCAAGGAAAAATGCTTTCTTTGTGCAGCATCTTTCCTGCCAAGAGATCGCTGAAGAAACACCTAGTGTGAACTTACCTCAAGTAATCCAGTCAACCTCCATGGCCTGTATGCCCGCTCACCATGCAAGACTCCATTGCTGAACAAAAAGCATAGTCAAGCACATTTAAAGTTTGCTCAAAAACATTTAGACGTGCCTGTGAAATTTTGGGAAAATATAGTCTGGTCAGATGTGTCAAAGATAACACAGGGAAGATCAAGCAGATCCCACTGCAGTGGGGGGGGGGGCGTGCAGAGAAAGCACAGTAGTTTGACAATAAATGGCTTCACCCAACCACTAACCATGAGTGAAGAAAAAGTTTTGGTGTCATCATTCATATTCTCTGAACAAAGGCCAAGAAATCAAAAATGCTGCCGGGGCATGTAAACTTTTGAGCACAAATGTATATTCCCCAAACCAGGTATGCATGGGTCCCCTCACCCCCATCCTGGTATGCATGCCCTCCCCTCCCCCATCAGAAAAGCCGTATCCTGTTCTGATGCCAGCAGCCAATTTATGCTTGCATGCCGAGGACAGCTGCCGAAGTACTCACTGCTCCCCACGCCCGGGACAATGGGTGTGTGGAGCAGTGAATATTGATTTCTCGTTAATAGAAGGCACACTGTTAGCCGCAGCCACTGGCTTCCTGCAGCTGTTGGGCGATCACGTGTGCCTGTAACTAAAGGAAATGAATATTCACTGCTCTCCACTCATGGGCATGGGGAGAGCAGTGAATATTAATTCTCTTTAATTGCCAGCACAAGTAATCGTCCAGCAGAGGCAGGAAGCTGGCAGCTGCTCTGCCCCTATTAAAAAGAGGAATACTCAGTAAATCCCCATGCCCATAATCCCTCCCAGTCCCAACTCTCAATACCCGTTTTATTGCATAGAGGTGGGAGGGACTATGTGTATGGGGAGCAATGAATATTCCTCTCTTTAAACAGCAGGCACAGGTGTTATAGCTGCAGCTCCTACCTACTGTGACACGCTGCTCCCCCACCTCCCCATCCAAAGCCACAGCGGGTAAATCCAGACTATTTTTGGAGGAAACAAGTGTGCCTTACAGTCCAAAGTTAAGAAAGTTTATTAACCCTTCAGGTGCTTCACAATCCTGCAAAGCAATGTGGGAGAAAAATAAAAATGAGTTTTACTTTTTCCCACAAAAATGTTGTCACAATTGACCCCATTTTGGAAGCTACATCCCTCAACGAACCTACAATTTATCACAAAAGTGAGCACACCTCTCACATTTTTATAAATATTTAATCTTTTCAACAGACAGCACTTTGATACAGTGTAAGGTAGTCAGTGGACAGCTTGTTTAACAGTGTACCGTAACTTTTGGATTATGAGACGCACTTTTTTCCCCCAAATTTGGGGGGGAAATGGGGGTGCATCTTATAATGCGGATATACCTTACAGGCCATGGTGGAGCAGAGTTCCAGGGTCGCTGCTGGAGGAGGGGCAAGAGTGGAGAGTTGCTGCAGGCCGCAGGCTGGGATGAGGGGGTGTTCAGATCCAGCACAGAGATCTCATCTCCCGAGATCTTGGTGCCAAGATCTCCATCTGCGCATGCGCCGCCCCCCGGCAGCCATTTTCCTGAAGTCCACCACATAGTAAACCATGTAAGTGCGGGGGCTCTGGGCTTTCACAAAATGTCGGCAGAGCCCCCACACCACCGAGCACCGTCAGCGGCACACATCCGAACACCCCCCCCTCATCCCAGCCTGCGGCCTGCAGCAACGCTCCACTCTTGCCTCCTCCAGCAGCGACCCTGGGACTAAGCTTCACCGCAGCCACCACCCACCACCCCCGGTAAGCAATAAGACGCATGGATTATAAGAAGCACCACCATTTTATTAAAATTTTTTTTTTTCCTTTTTTTCTCCTCAAAACATGAGGTGCGTCTTATAATCCGCAAAATACGGTAAATTTGCTGTGGCCTCTAAATAACAGTCATTAATACCTAAACTGATTGTCACAGGTGTACTCACTTTTGTTGCTAACCTGCATCTCACCACCCCACCTGACATTACTATTACTTCAGAGGGATCACGCGGTACAGTCTCCGCACTTGAACCAATGTGACGTTCCACACTTCCTTGTGACAAGCAAGGTCCGCTTGGCACAGTTTTACACAGACAACCCCTGTCCACATGGTCCCAGGGAGGCATGGGGAGTGAGAAAAGGTGGCCCATGCAGAAGCTGGTATGGCACCACACTCGCTCAAAACCCTGACAGGTTGAGAGGCCCCTTTCACTAGCACCAGTTAAACAGAGCACTGCCAGCCTGTTAGGATGGCCATCCATTCCTATAAAGGTACCTTCACACGAAGCGACGCTGCAGCGATAGCGACAACGATGTCGATCGCTGCAGCGTCGCTGTTTGGTCGCTGGAGAGCTGTCACACAGACCGCTCTCCAGCGATCAACTATGCCGAGGTCCCCTGGTAACCAGGGTAAACATCGGGTAACTAAGCGCAGGGCCGCGCTTAGTAACCCGATGTTTACCCTGGTTACCAGCGTAAAATCTAAAAAAAACAAACAGCACATACTTACATTCACGTCCCCCTGCGTCCACTTCCTGACTGACTGAGCGCCGTACAGTGAGAGCAGAGCGGTGACGTCACCGCTGTGCTGCTTTCACTTTCACTTTGCGGCGCTGAGTCAGAGGAGGAAGCAGACTGCAGGGGACGCAATGTGAGTATGTGCTGTTTGTTTTTTTTACATTTTACGCTAGTAACCAGGGTAAACATCGGGTAACTAAGCGCGGCCCTGCGCTTAGTAACCCGATGTTTACCCTGGTTACCAGTGTAAAATATCGCTGGTATCGTTGCTTTTGCTTTCAAACACAACGATACACAGCGATCGGACGACCAAATAAAGTTCTGGACTTTATTCAGCGACCAGCGACATCACAGCAGGATCCTGATCGCTGCTGCGTGTCAAACGAAACGATATCGCTAGCGAGGACGCTGCAACGTCACGGATCGCTAGCGATATCGTTATAATGTCGTTTCGTGTGAAGGTACCTTAAGCCCGGTCTGTTAACAGGATTATATCAGGCCAGACACAAGCCCACTAGCATGTGAAGTTAAAACGAAGAACACCGATGTGTGGATTCGCGGATTGAGATAAAAGAGCAGCCCAAAGTTTGATTATATATTTAATTGCCTCAAGGGCACCATAGACAACAGACGATATACATATACAATGGTCAGATATGCAAATACAGGTAAAGTACAAAAGATATAAGCAGATGAATCATGTCAATTACCGGTTTGATGGTTGACCAAACACTGCTTCGCTACCTGGCTTCTACTAGCCGTTAAGTGCATCTCCCCACACTGGGGTGCTAGAACGGATCAAGACTCTAGAAAGCATTCAGCCCATTCCAGAGATCTCAAAAATGTAACCGGTATGTGGCTAGGATGTACAATAACTCCATATTCAATTAAATATCCTTGTGAAATTCTACCTGACTGGAGCAAATTTGAATGAAGCAGTCACAAACTATGGGCCCCATAGGTGTCATCTGGTATGAGCCTGGATACTAACTGGTGGGACTGAACCACCTTCTGTGCCAGGTGCCCTGCTACAGCTACAGAAGGAGGATTGTAAACTGACATTAAATCCCCCCATATTCTTCATAACACCCTTAAGTGAAAATGGCCAAATTGTGCCAAAAGTGTGAATATTTTGTGTGGCCACTCCTCCCTGATGACCACACGGAGCTGGTGCATGTTAGAGACCTTGCACTTTTCCACCTTCCATTTGACGATGCACCACAGATGCTCAATGGGGTTTAGGTCTGGAGATCTGCTTGGCCAGTCCAGCACCTTTACCCTCAATTTTTTTTAGAAGGGCAGTGGTCATCTTGGAAGTGTGGGGTTATGTTGAAATACTGCCCTGCTGCCCAATATCCAAAGGGATGGGATCATACTGCTTTAATATGTCACAGTACATGTTGGCATTCAGGGCTCCCTCAGTGAGTGAACTGTAGCTCCCCACAGCCTGCAGCACTCATGTAGCCCCAAAACATGACATGCCCATCACCATGCTTGACTAGGCAAGACACACGTCTTTGCACTCCTCAACTGGTTGCCGCCACACACGCTTGACACCATCAGAACAAAATAAGTTTATCTTAGTCTTAGGAGACCACAGGACACAGTCCCAGCAAGCCAAGACACCGGGGGGGAATATAGCAGATTTGGCACAATTTGATTACCTTTAACCCATAAGGGCTTTACAGAATTTTATAACGTTGAGCTGTGAAAATGAAATAACCCATTTTTTCCCACAAAAACTGTATGGTCCTTTTTTAAAAAAAAAACTACTGTTAGGGCACATGACAGGGCTCAGAAGGGAAGGAGCGCCAAATGAACTCTGGAGTGCAGTTTTGGCTGGAATGACAAGACAGCAGAAACCTCCACAAGTGACCCCATGTTGGAAACTACACCTCTCGAGGAATTCATCTAGTGGTGTAGTGAGCATTTTTAAGTCTCTGGGGACTCACAAAATTGCATAACATTCGACAAAGCCAATGGAAAATTTTTATTTTTTTTCCACTAAAATGTATTGGCATGTTTTTTGAAAGTTTTTAATTTTCAAAAGGGATATTAGGAGAAATTGAACAGTACAATTTTTTATGCAATTTCTTCAGAGTATTTATGGTCGAAAACTACTTTTGAGGCACAATGCAAAGCTCAAAAGGGAAGAAGCACCATATTGGAGTTCAGATGTTGCTGGAATGGTTTGAAGGTGCCAGATCACATTGGCAGCGCCTGTGGTGTCAAAACAGCAGAACCACTTCATAAGTGACCCCATTTTACAAACCACACCAATGAATTCATCTAGGGGTGCATTCAGTGGGTTAACACCATATGTGTCTCACAGAATTTTATACCATTGGGTGGTAAAGAATAAAAAATTACATTTTTACCACAAAAATGTTGATCTACAGTAGATCCAAATTTTTTATTTTTTATAAGGACTAATAGTAAATGGCCATGATGGGCTATTAAACAGAATCTCCTTTTTCACTGAACGGTGTGCTACCTCCAATGTTTGAATCTAAATATTTTTTAAAAAATATGTGTACATTTTTTTTTTAAATTCTCTTTACTTTTTCACTTGGGTCTTCCATGGAATTTTAACTTTTATTACTCTGATCGCTGGTATAATGGTATAATAATGGTATGATGCTCCAGAAATGCAATGCTTTATACCTGACAGTGTTGCACTGACAGAAGCCTCTTAGACAATGCTCTCAGTATGGTCCAACAAGCTTGCAGTAAGCTGGCAGATCTGGGGGTCATCATGACTACCTCAGATTACCATTAGAATTATCGGGCCCTCGCGATGAGGTGACCGATCAGATGGCAGAGGGAGCCCCATCCCTGTGTTTGCCTCCTAAATGTTGTGATAGATATCGATTGCAGCATTTAGGGGTTAAACAGCCATATGGGCAGAGCCAGGTCTCGGCTATCACGTAAGCAGAGTTCCAGGCGGCAACCGTTATGTCACAGCTCCTGTGCCGCGCACGATCGCCATGATGTACCTATAAGTCATTGGTCGGGGACCACTATCCGACCATGACGTATAGGCACTTCAACGGTAATTAAGGGGTTAAAGTATGCTCAAACACAGTTTCACAAGCCTGTGAAATACTGAAATATATAGTCTGGTCACATGAAACCAAAATTGAACTCTTTGGATGCCATAATGCACACCATGTTTGGAGGCCAAAAGGCACTGCATATCAACCCAAAAACACCATACTAACCGTGAAGTTTGGAAGTGGGAACACTATGGTGTGGCGCTGTTTTTTATCATATGGCACTGGCAAACTTCATATAATTGAAGGAAGAGTGAATGGACAAATGTAATAAGACATTCTTGATAAAAAAAATCTGCTGCCATCTATCAAGATGATGAAGATGAAAGGAGGGTGGACATTTCAGCAAGACAATAATACCAAACAACCAAGGAAATGCTCAATTGGTTACAGAGAAAGAAAATAAATCTGCTAAAATGGCCCAACCAATCACCTGACCTGAATCTAATAGAAAATTTATGGAAGGAACTAAAGGACCGAGTTCATAGAAGAAGCAAATTGAATCTTCAGAATGTGAAGAGTGTTTGTATTGAAGAATGGGCCAAAACCACACCTGAGCAATGTGTGCGACTAGTTCCTCCATACAAGAGGAGTCTCGAAGTTGTCATAACTAACAAAAGCTTTTGTACACTGTATTAAATAAAATGTCAGTAAGCGTGTTCAATACTTTTTCCCTGTGTCATTTCTCATTATTACGTATAACTACATTTATGGATTATCTATGGCTTGATTTCTTTGCCTGTGTGGTTTGGATGGGTTGTTACCGACATCTGGTCTGAATTTCATGTCAATGGCATCTTTAGAAATATATTCAGTATTGAACTCGTCACCAGTTTTCACCCGTAGTATGTAATTTAGAGGGATTGTCCAGTCGAAGAAGAAAAGTTTGCAGTCACTAACTGCAGTCTACCGATGCTTACACTTCTCAGCAGTCCCGTTGGGATTGCAGCAAAAAGTCTGGTACACCTCTCCTTGCATGTCTAAGTATGCTCACTAAATGCTCTTTCACAAGTCAAGAGTTCATTGTCTGAGCTTTCCCATGTCCATGTGATTGCTGTAAAAATTGTCTGATTATTCATTTATAATATTGTTTTTTCTAAAAAAAAACAAAAAAAAAACAAACATCCATTCCCTATAATGAGATGTGCCACTAAGCAGGCATTCTGTGACGTTCCTGGCATTGTCAGGTTGGCACTGTGCATTATGTGGTTAAAAGCATTAGAGGCAGGGAAGGGTGGGTCTCAATGCACTGGGTCCTCAGAATCCTTGAAAACATCCTGTTTGCTTTCATGTAGACAGCAGCAATAAACATAAACCTTATGATACAGTGGCGTAATTTCTCCATTAGAAAACACTTAATGGACTGAACCATGACACTTGAATATTAGATTAAACAAGTGTGAAGTACTATTGCTAAGTGTTTTCAAAAAGAGGAACAATGGTTAACTTTTGATTTATGAAATAAAACTTTTCCAGAAAATAACTTTGTAATAAATCTTATCAGAAATGTTCTGCCTCCTTGTCCTGGATTGAAGTTTCACACTTCATTCATTAGTAAAATCTGTATTGCAGTTGGTGCTCATAGTATTCTATGGAGAAAGGAGTGGGGAAGGTTGGCAGCTAGAGCTAGTTTTTCTGAAGTGAGGGCAGATTTTTCCAGAATATATATATATATATATATATATATATCTCAAGATTAGGCTTTGGCGCAACCTTGGCATGGTCAAGGGCACAGTTTTTTTCCCCACCGATTACCATCCTCCACCACCCCTTTGTGAGGATTGACAGCACTCACTTTTGTCGCCCTGCCTGCATGTATTGACACTTCTTGAGCAGAGAGAGCACACATCGTCAGTGTGCACACGTGTGTTCGCATCTCTCTGTGTGTATACTGGACGCTCTCTGCACACAGGATTACAAAACAGTGCTGACAGGAGAGAGATGAGAATGCGCAGCAACTGACACTGTGCACGCTCAATCATTTACTTCTGTGTGTAGCGGACACTTGCTGCACACAGGTTCACTCAGAAACGAGTGGATGATGCTGACAGAAGAGGGATAGTATGCACCCACTGACAGTGTATTGTAGGCCTCTGCAGTGTCAGTGTGTGTGGCTGGGGATTAAGATCAGGGCAGAAAGCCAAAGAACTCTGTTAATCACCATGGGGGCGAGATAGTGTGAGGGGCAGAAGCTGGTATTTGAGAGGAAAAAGTGGAATAAGGAGCCCCTGCAATGTCAAGGCCGCACTGAAGTCCCCTAGTTTACATGTGTCAAAACTGCTCATATAAAAATGAAAAATCTACAGTAATAGTATGGTTTTTATAGCAACCTAGTACCCTAAATGAATGTCTAAATAGATCAATTCGAGTTTTTTTGGGGGTGACAGGCTTTTATTTTTTTTAAACTTTTGTCCAAGTAGTGGACAACCCCTTCTCAAGGTCTATTTCTCCCAAGAGAAAGGGTGCGCAAGAACCCATCCAAAGTCAGAAGCCCCAGTGCAGACACCATGGAACAGCGCTGGCCTCAGACGAGAGTACAAGTCTTATTATTTTACTTGCAGGAATCAGAAATGGGAATTTCAAGCAGTGGACAACCTTTTTAACTTTTTTTTTAATTTTACCATAGTTTTACATTGTAATTGTGTTTCAGGTGAACTTGCAGCAAAATGTTGAAGTCGGCTTCCTCCTCCACGTCATAGAATCTTAAGAGTAGCAATGGAAGAATCTGTGTTCACTAATTGCAGATTATACTCTTGAAATCAGATTGAAAGATCAATCCAGAAGGAGAAAAAGAAAGCAGCTTTCTCTGACATATACTTCTGCAAATAAACATCTTTGGGAAGATTATAGATTTATGAAATAAAAATCAAAACAGACGGTTAATCTTTGAAGCCTCTCCACTGAGTTTTAAGTCCACTTAAACATAGGGAAGATGAAAATTTGGGTGAGTACTTTAAAAGAGCTCTTCCTTCTAACATTTGTCACTTATCCACAAGATGTGCTAGAAGTTGGAGACAAACAGTTCAGTGACCACGTATTATACCGTATAGACAGATATACTGTAAGGGGACATTGCAAATTAATTTAAAAAAATAATGTACAGTAACGTGGAGAAGACACAGAAAAAAGATCTTCGGATGGAATATCAAGGGGATATTACAATATCATAGTATCCAAGGATAGGGCAGAAAGAAATATCTGGTTCCCCTGGAATTATGTTAAGTAGGTCAGAGCTCTCTGCATGTCCTGAGTAAAATGCTGATATGTAGAAAACATAGAAAAAGGAAAAAAAGATGCTCAGCCAAGACTGAGGGTACTGTCACACAGTACCATTTTGATCGCTACGACGGTACGATTCGTGACGTTCTAGCGATATCGTTACGATATCGCAGTGTCTGACACGCAGCAGCGATCAGGGATCCTGCTGAGAATCGTACGTCGTAGCAGATCGTTTGGAACTTTCTTTCGTCGCTTGATCACCCGCTGACATCGCTGGATCGTTGTGTGTGACACCGATCCAGCGATGTGTTCGCTTGTAACCAGGGTAAACATCGGGTAACTAAGCGCAGGGCCGCGCTTAGTAACCCGATGTTTACCCTGGTTACCAGCGTAAACGTAAAAAAAACAAACAGTACATACTCACATTCCGGTGTCTGTCCTCCGGCGTCTCAGCTTCTCTGCAGTGTGAGCGCCGGCCAGCCAGAAAGCGAGCACAGCGGTGACGTCTGACGTCACCGCTGTGCTTTCCGGCTATGACGCTTACACAGTGGAGAGAAGCAGAACGCCGGGGACAGACACCGGAATGTGAGTATGTACTGTTTGTTTTTTTTACGTTTACGCTGGTAACCACGGTAAACATCGGGTTACTAAGCGCGGCCCTGCGCTTAGTTACCCGATGTTTACCCTGGTTACCGGGGACTTCGGCATCGCTCCAGCGCCGTGTATTGCAACGTGTGACCGCAGTCTACGACGCTGGAGCGATAATCATACGATCGCTGCGACGTCACGGATCGTGCCGTCGTAGCGATTAAAATGGTACTGTGTGACAGTACCCTGAGGGTTAACTGCAGACTGCCAATAGACAGGCTGTCTTCAGCTTTCCCAGAATAATTACTACAGCAACTGAAGCAAGATATCTCTCCTGCCCTATTATGTTAGTAATTTGTAGGGATCTTTGTATGCTCCTTCTAAGTTTGCTCTCACATTGCGTTATATTAGACTATGGTCAAATGTCCAGTAGAACGGATCCAGTAGCAATCCTTTGGCAAAAAAGTTGTGCAGGCACAACTTTAGTCTGTTTTTAAAAACTGATCTCTGCTGGATCCATTTTTTTTTATAGACAAAAAATCCGTTAATTAGCCATCCTTTTTTCACCCATTTCTAAAGGATCCATTTTATGCTTGCTGGATTCACTAGAAATGGGTGAACAGATGGCTAATTAATGGATCATTTGTCCATAGACTTCAGTGTTTAAAAAACGGAAAACGGATGCAGTAAAGATCAGTTAGTGTAAAATGAACTAAAGTTGAATCTGCACAACTTTTTTGCCAACGGATTGCTGCTAGATCCGTTCTAATGAATCACTACTGGACATGTGAACAAAGCCCTACACACTCTCTGACCCAGACACGTCCGATCTCTCCTTAAAACGGGATTCGAACATATGTGCCGATGGGGTCATTGGCTATAATGGTGCTGACAGAGTGAACATGCTTTCTCTTGTGGAACATTTTTGGACGTATGCGCCTTTTGGAGGCTGACACCCAGACATAGAAGACTGCATGTTGGGGCCCATCCCAAGTAGCCTGAAAGTTATGCACGCCAGAGCACACGTTCACTCTGTCGGTACCATATTAGTCTGGGGCCGCATAGGCGCATATGTCCAAATCCTGTTTTACAAGGAATGGAATGCCTCTCACATGATGAGGTTGGAAAAGTTGGGCTTGTTTAGCTTAGAAGAAAGATGCCTCATAGAAAACCTATGGAGGGAGTTGAAAGTCCGTGTTGCCCAGCAACAGTCCCAAAACATCACTGCTCTGGAGAAGATCTGCATGGAGGAATGGGCCAACATACCACCAACAGTGTGTGCCAGCCTTGTGAAGACTTACAGAAAACATTTGACCTCTGTCATTGCCAACAAAGGATTTATAACAAAATATTGGGATGAACTTTTGTTAATGACCAAATACTTATTTTCCACCATAATTTGCAAAATAAATCTTGCCAAATCAGACAAGGTGATTTTCTGGATTTGTTTTCTAATTTTGACTCTCATAGTTGTGGTCTACCTGTGACGTCAATTACAGGCCTCTCATCTTTTTAAGTGGAAGAACTTGAACAATTGGTGGCTGACTAAATACTTTTTTCCCCACTGTATGTGAGCCCCGATGGGACCACAGAGTACAACAAAATGCAATGTGAAAGCACCATAAGGGCTCGTGAACAAAGCCAGACGAGTTCTATTCGTGGTTTTGACGGATAGCACCCATACCCATGTCATTCTATCGGGCTGTGCACACGTCTGATTTTTTCCCCTCGAACCAAGTGGTCTGAGGAATTAAAAAAATAAAATAGATAATATGATAAGAGTGTGATTAGCATAATCAAACCGATTGTCTCGACTAAGGGAAAACATTTTGCTACCACAGAATTTGCTTTATCTCTCAGACATGGAACCCTTACTAAACAACGCAGCGTCATGCATGCAATGTATGGGAGAGAAGGATAATGAAGGTGACCGCTGTCACAGGTCTAGTGTGGGGATGGTCTTTTAAAGACCATCTCATATTAAAATTATCCAGGAAATTAACAACAGTGAACACGTTCAGCAGCCAGTGTATAGCCTGAGAATCCCATGTGTGGCACCAGGCTGAGCTAGCAGATCACATCACAGAGCCCCAAGGGCAACTCTAGCACCAACCAGTATTTAGGACATAAGCTTCCTGTCAGTGAACTGGAGCACAGCCATGCTCTGCAGCGATGGAGAATCCCTCACGAGTCGGAAACTTGTACACAAGCACAATCACAGATGAAAATCACACATCGATATCACAAAAGTTTGTTACGCAGCAATGGCCTGGACAATTGGCAAAATGAAGGTGAAAAAGATGAGGATGGAGAGAAAAGAATGGAAGACTGGGGGATGGGAGGACATATTACATAAACAGTAAAGAAAGAGGTGCCTGAGATTTTGGGGCAGTGCCCAGAGAACCTCACATCCCCTCCTCCTCTACAGTACACCCAGACAAAAGCAGACCCCACAGCTCTCATGTAAACAAGGGTCTGCAAGCTGTTGCCATGGTAGCAGACTGTGGAAGCCTACGACAGAACAAATTCACGAAGCGCTGGTATAAATGCGGAGCTACCTGTTAATAAACATGTCATATGCTCCTGCCGTAGACATAGAATGTAATCGGGAAATCCGCTGATGACCTCTAGACATGAGTGCAAAGACATTCACAATATGGATGAACATCATGATGGAAGTTTCTCCTAACCACACGATGAGGTAAAAAATAGGGGCAAAATCCAGATTGGCTACAAATGTAATTGGTCAAAACCAGTAATTATGTTGAATATATTGTAGAATGGCTTTATCTACCTATATAAAACTAATCTGACAATATAAAGCTAATCTGCAGGTCAATAGTCAGCCTTACTAGGCCAGCAGCTACAGGGAGAAAATGAACTATTCTCTGCTCGCTTCTAGCCATTGGGGCTCTTCAGTAAGCACTTCCTGTCACTGCTCACTAAAGTGAAGGTGCTGTAATCACTCCCTAGTACACTGACAGCCTGCTCTGCAGTGTGTGCGCAGAGGGGACTGTCAGTGTGGGAGACTGATTACAGCTGCCACTCCCATCATAGGAGGTGTCTGTAACCACTCCCCCCTATGCCTGGAAGCGAGCAGCTATAGGGAGAATATAAATTTGTTTTTACCCTGTAGCCACTGTCCAGTACATCAGCTATGCTGGATTTTAATGTCATACACTTCTCTTCTCTAAGGATTCTTGAAGGAACTGCTTAAGACAGACGCCATGCCAGCAAACTTAACAGAGCTAGGTCTTTAGGAGAATTTCAGATGTCCTATGCCTTTCACTCCAACGAGCACTTCATCGAATTCAAACAGTCCCTCACTACTTTTAAGACCACACTCACCACAGCAAAACAAACCTACTTCTCATCTCATATCCTCCCTGACTCACAACCCTAAACAGTTATTCAACACCTTCAACTCTCTCCTCCTCCCTCCCCACTCATCTCAGCTGAAGACTTTGCCTCGTTTTTTTAAGCAGAAGATTGAGAACATCAGAAACAGTTTTAGTCGACAACCCCCAGAGCCCTTCCTCCCAAATACCCAGCCCTCCACCATTACAGAAGATTGACTCTCCACTCTACTCTCAGGATCGCATCTCTCCACCTGTGCACTTGACCCAATCTCATCCCACTTCATCCCAAACCTCACCACAGTCTTCATCCCAACCCTAACCCATCACTTCAACCTATCACTAACAACTGGTGTTTTCCCCTCAAGCTTTAAACATGCCTCAATCACATCTATCCTCAAAAAGCCCTCTCTTGATCCAGCCTCTGTATCGAGCTATCGCCCTATATCACTTCTCCCCTATGCCTCAAAACTACTGGAACAACACATCCATCTTGAACTGTCCACCCATCTATCTTCCTGCTCCCTCTTCGACAGCTTGCAATCAGGCTTCCGGTCACAACACTCCACTGAAACTGCCCTAACTAAGGTCACCAACGACCTATTAACCGCCAAGAGCAAGCAACACTACTCTATCCTCCTCCTCCTGGACCTGTCCTCGGCCTTTGACACAGTGGACCATTCCCTGTTGCTGCGGACCCTCTCATCCCTTGGCATCACAGACTTGGCCCTATCCTGGATCTTGTCATACCTAACTGACCAGACAATCAGCGTCTCCCACTCACACACCACCTCCTCACCTCGCCACCTATCTGTCGGAGTCCCGCAAGGCTCAGTTCTAGGGCCCCTGCTCTTCTCCATTTACATTTTTGGCCTGGGACAGCTCATAGAATCTCACGGTTTTCAGTATCATCTCTATGCTGAAGATACACAGATCTACATCTCTGGACCAGATATCACCACCCTACTAACCAGAATCCCTCAATGTCTGTCCACTATTTCATCCTTCTTGTCCACTAGATTTCTAAAACTTAACATGGACAAAACAGAATTCATCGTCTTTCCCCCATCTCACGCAACCCCCCCCCCAACGAACCTATCGACTACAGTAAATGGCTGCCCACTCTCCCCAGTCCCACAAGCTCGCTGTCTCGGGGTAATCCTTGACACTGATCTCTCCTTCAAACCGCATATCCAAGCCCTTTCCACTTCCTGCCGCCTTCAACTCAAAAATATTTCACGGATCCGTACATTCCTAAACCAAGAATCTGCAAAAACCCTAGTCCATGCCCTCATCATCTCCCGCCTCGACTACTGTAACCTCCTGCTCTGTGGCCTCCCCTCTAACACTCTCGCACCCCTCCAATCTATTCTAAACTCAGCTGCCTGACTAATCCACCTTCCCCCCGCTATTCCCCGGCCTCTCCCCTCTGTCAATCCCTTCACTGGCTCCCCATTACCCAGAGACTCCAGTACAAAAGCTTAACCATGACATACAAAGCCATCCACAACCTGTCTCCTGTGACCTCGTCTCCCGGTACTTTCCTGCAAGCAATCTCCGATCCTCACAAGATCTCCTTCTCTACTCCCCTCTTATCTCCTCTTCACAATCGCATACAAGATTTCTCTCGCGCATCACCCCTACTCTGGAACGCTCTACCACAACATATCAGACTCTCACCTACCATGAAAACATTCAAAAAGAACCTGAGGACCCACCTCTTCAGACAAGCCTACAACCTGCAGTAACCACCGATCGACCAAACCACTACACGACCAACTCTATCCTCACCTATTGTATCCTCACCCATCCCTTGTAGATTGTGAGCCCTTGTGGGCAGGGTCCTCTCTCTTCCTGTACCCAGTTGTGAATTGTATTGTTCAAGATTATTGTACTTGTTTTTATTATGTTTACCCTCCTCACATGTAAAGCGCCATGGAATAAATGGCGCTATAATAATAAATAATAATAGTATCAGGCAATTACTCAGTACTTTAAAAACAGACAAAAAAGGGTTTACATGACGTATTTTAGGTTGTCCCGCTTATTCCCACAATTATAATATTAATGTACATTGACACTAAGAAAAAATAAACCCCTGAACATTCTGAAAGGTATTCCCCCACCTTCCTTCTGATAGTGGGCATATTAGTGTGTCCGTACCGCAAGTAAACGCAAGTCTTAAAAATTTGTGGCAGTACAATGTCGATAATTCAAGAGTCTATGCCTATGGAATAAACCACAACAAGTCAAGAGAACAAGAGACAAGAGCCATGTATCACTAGTACATAGACATAACATCATTTGTATGAGACAGTCTATTGCAGGTGGCGACAGTTTTTTGCACAACTTTTCTTGTGTCAGCGGTCAGGTCATGGTGTGGCATGTTAGCACTCACTGCCAGCGTGTAGTTATCAAATAAGGGTATGCTCCAGTATAACAATGGGTTTTGTACTGGAACTATATATAATGCAAGCAAAAAAAAAAAACCCACAACATTTACACTATAAAACCGTGCCAGTGTCTCCTTTGCAGAAACACTGTACACAGTGCCCAGAGAAAAAACTATCATTATCTGGGTTACAGACACTGGTCGCAAGCTGGGTACTTAAATCTGTTCCTGCAAATGCTGAAACTGCCGCATATTCAGGCAAGCGGCATCTCTCTGTAACCATGGCAATGCTGTGACTGCCAGGCTGGACAGCTAATGTCTTTAGTATAGGAACAAAAACGCCTCGATCCACCATTCTCCTTGCAAAAAAATAAATAAATTATCACAGAAGCTTTGAAGAAACCCCCACTAATAATTACAGACTATCTGGAGCAGCTGGGGGAAGGAGGGGTCGTCCATTGTCTGAAAAGAGCTGAAGATGAAATGCATCCATCCAGCTCCGCAGCCTTAATGTGTCATCAGACACTCGTAGGGGAAGCAGATATGACAATTTCTGTAGGTTTGGGAAAAGCATAGTGATAAGCAGGAAGGGGGAGTAGACAGGGCCTACAGAATGAGTGATGATGAACCCATGAGGTCATATCCTGAAAGGGGAAAATCAAAAGAAATCTGACCTTTCATCTCCACAAAGAACAAAGCACTTCCCTTGAAGTCAGGGAAAGGAAGAACACAGACACACCATAGTTCCACAAGACTATGCCACATCATCCTAAGCTAGAGCCTCAAAGCATCTTAAAAAATAAAATTAAAAAAACAACACAAAACTACCTGAAAAGAATTCCATGCTACCTTAAGTCTATAAATCAAATACATTTTTAACTCTTAAAAATATACAGAAGAAAGGTTTCATCTGTTGTGACGGGGGAGGGGGATGACTAGAAAAAGAGGACACAAGGCTTCAAATCAGGTTTTTAAATTATTTTTTTTACATAGAAAAAACAAAAACAATAAGGTTCAGCTTTACACTATCATTTACAGTGTAGTCTAGAATTATATGGCAGAACACTAAATTTTCATAATTTAGCCACTATCTCATAATTAGATCTTAAGCAGACAACAGAAAGGAAGTCTAGATAAGATGTGATGAATCTGATGTGGTCTGGCCTGGATTCTCCTCGCCCCACTCCAGTTGATAGGAAGAGATCTGTCAGTCACTTGGAGCGCCAATTAAATGACCAGCACTCGGCCACAAGTTTGCCGCCCCGCAGTTATTTAGTAGCATGTTTAAACAGGTCAACCACACTAGCCATGTGCACAGACTGATCGGTAAGAATCGTCCTGTGCCTAGTCTGTCATTCTTAGCACCACATGTCCTACTGACACTGGACTATGTGCTACAGAGAACTTTAAAAAAAAAACAAAAAAAAAACAAGCTTAACAATTTCACACTTTCAAACGAGTTTTGCTTACACAAATAGGGCGATTGGCAGTCTGTTTAAGTGACCGATTATCAGGAAACAAACATTCCTAGGAATTCTCATTGCCTATAAATGGCCAATGGAAATGCATCGGCTGTGTGCATTTACATGTATCTGATCAGGCTAAAACCAGTTTGTGTAAATGCCATATGTCTGAAATCCGTCTAATCTGCCAGAATATTCATCTAAAATGGCTAAAAATCTGTGACAATTAATGATTGTACTAGGTAAAGGGATATCTGAAAGACAATTCCATTATTAATCCGGTCACTGTAAATTCAGAGATTTTCTCCCCTCAGCCTAGTAATCTGACAAACGACCAAATTCTGGTAGCAGACAAAGAGGAAGGAATGGTTCAGTGGAAATAAAAGGACACTTGGCAACAGGAACCAAACACACAGCTGGGAACTGGCAGCTACAAGTAATGTTACTGTGCAGGAAAGCATTACATGGATCTAGGGACATGCACGGAACTCAACCATTTGTGCTTCTTCTCTACAACACAGTGTAATATGCATGTGGCCAAATGTTGCCCTTGTGACCTGATCGTTGCCTGTGGCTATGCATTCATCATCAATCACAGTGACAAGCAGATGTAAACACAGGCCCAAAGCAGCAGCATGGTCTTGCAGGGGAATTATTTTTCAGCCAAAGGCCCCTTTCACACATCAGATTTTTGCCATCAGTCACAATCCGTTGGATCGACGGATCCGTCACAGTTTGTGAAAAACTGATGCAATGGATCAGTTTTTTCGATGGATCCGACTAGGGGGGCTGGCTAAAGGATTCTAAAAAAAAAAACAAAAAAAAACCGGAATCCGTCACCGGACTCCATCATTTGTCGGATCCGGTACCATAGGCTTCCATTCTAGCAAACGACGGATGGCGATGGATCCGTCGCTGTCCGTTTTTTCGACGTAGACAAAAAAACGTTACTTTGTCCGTCGTCTCCGGCTGCTGGACAAACAATTTTCGACAGATCTGGCGAATGATGGATGAAATGTGAGGCCATCCATCGCAATCCGTCGCTAATACAAGGCTATGAGAAAAAAATGGATCTGGCAGCATCATTCGCAGGATGTTTCTTTTTCAAAATTCAACGGATTGCGACTGATAGGCCCCTTTCACACATCAGTTTTTTGCTAAGGCTCTGTTCCCGTTCAGTGGTCAAATCACAGCTAAAAACCTGCAACAGCCCTGTACCGCTGCAGTCTTTCCACTGTTTCCCTGCATGACCACTTAATCTAGGAGGGAACCACTATTTACCGGTAAGGCCATGTAGCTGATCGACATGGCACATGGCTTTGCAGGTCAAAGTTTCCCTGCAGGATAAAAGTGATTGTGCAGGGTAATAGTGGAAAGACTGCAGCGGTTCAGGGCTGTTGCCGGTATCCCCCAGGAAATTACTAAAATCTAGGAAATTACTAAAACGTGCAGTTTTATAAGGAGTTTTTTTGTGCTCCGATACCGGGTTGAACACAGTCCAAAAAGGTTCATTTACACCTGCCTCCTGAACTTATGATTTACTCTCAAAACAACTTAAAATCACCTAGTGAAAACAGGATGGGATGTAAACTAACTGAAGTATCATATTACAGCTGCCCATTGAAATGTATGAAGAGATGAGGAGGGAGGAGCACAGTAGGAGAAGCAGGCACAACCTGTTCTGTAATAATCTTTATTTTTATATAGCGCTAACATATTCCGCAGCGCTTTACAGTGTTGCACACATTATCATCGCTGTCCCCGATGGGGCTCACATTCTAAATTCCCTATCAGTATGTCTTTGAAATGTGGGAGGAAAACGGAGAACCCAGAGGAAACCCATGCAAACACGGAGAGAACATACAAACTCTTTGCAGATGTTGTCCTTGGTGGGATTTGAACCCAGGACTCCAGCACTGCAAGGCTGCGGTGCTATCCACTGCGCCACCGTGCTGCCCATCTTGTAGCTTTCCAGCGTGTATCTAACACCAGAGCTGGATTCAAGGCTAAATTGCTCAGTATTACTGTATATTGTCATCCATGGTGCTGCCATGGTGTCAAAACATGCGCTATACAGACAAGACAGCAGAACTCCTTCATGTCTATGGGGAGAGAGCACAGTTGGTCTCTACTCAATAGCTCAGAGAAAACTGAAAATCAGCGACTGAGCATGCACAAAAGTATAAAAGGTGTATATACATATCTACTATATAATTGTCTAAGGGTCACTTCCGTCTTTCTTTCTCTGTCTGTCTGTCTGTAACGAAAATCCCAAGTCGCTGATTGATCGCGGCAAAACAGCCACGACCAATCAGCGACGGGCACAGTCTGGCCGCAAAATGGCCGCTCCTTCCTCCCCGCAGTCAGTGCCCGCGCCATAATCCCCTCCAGTCAGCCCTCACACAGGGTTAATAGCAGCGTTAACGGATCGCGTTATGCCGCGGTGTAACGCACTCCGTTAACGCAGCTATTAATCCGTGTTCCTTGTGGCGACACTGCGCCGCCGCAAGGAATAACACAGGGCCCTATGCGAGGGTGCGAAGATCCCGGATGTGTGCAATGAACACATCCGGCATCATCGCGTCCCAAAAGGGGGCGGGGCTTAGCGCCGAGCGGGTTTGCCACTCCGACGATACCGCCGGCCATCCTGATCGTGGACACATACCCTAAGGGTAGCAACCAGACAACCCCCACATGTACTTATGGTGGCTAACAGATGTAAATCATTCAGCTGCGGCAAGGAAAACTAAATCTCCGAGCACTAAAAAAATAATCGGAGGACCCCCGAGCATGCTCAAGAAATCTCGAGTAACGAGTATATTCGCTCATCACTAGTAACGAGTATATTCGCTCATCACTACTAGTAATTTATCTATCCGAAAAACAATGACGACACTCATGGTAAAAACGGACACACAGATGCACAACACCAGTGACACCAATAACACTTTTTTGTATTAGATCATGTATTTAAACATGGCTGTGTGAATGAGGCCTAAAGCAGTTAGCTTAAATCAGAAGACCTGTCAGTCAGGCTGTGAAACATAGGCCATTTTACACATCAGAGCACGGCCCAACATTTTGAAAACCTAGTCAAGTCACGCATGCATCTCATTACTTCTGATCATTTATTTCTTTGTTAGCAGACCAATATCCATTATAGGAACATCCTCATGCACATTATGGGTCAGAAATTGGACAGATTCTGATTAGGTCACCCATTTCTTTTGGTATTTATATGTGCCTCCACTTTTGATAGGTCGTTAAATAAAATAGACATGTTATATATCTCCTTCTCTACAGGTTCCATGCCCATGTCATGTAACCTAGAGAGCTGCAGAGTGAATGTATTTTCTTTGAACTGGTCAGGGCAATTTACTTGACTACACCAGGGACATGTCATTATACTGTACGTTAATGCATTGTTAATCTTGCCCCTGGTTCAATTATCAGGCTACATTCACACACCTGTGTTACGGCCACCAGCTGTGAAATCTGGAACCATCCTCAGGCGTCATCCTGGTTGCAGCCTTTTTTTTTTTTTCTCATGTGTTTTTTTATTTTGCTAAAAAGAATGTCTTTGCTCCTAAGCCGACAAAAAGACCCCTGGCACACCAACTCTGCTTCCATTAGTATTCTGCCCAACACAGTTTTGTACGCAAGGAAGGGATTACAAATAAGGGACTAGAAACAATTCTTAATACATATTATGCATGGCTCAATATGTTTTATTGAAAGTGATTTGTAACAAGCAATATTTAATAATAAACAAGAATATTTTACAATAAGCAATGAAGGGAATTAAGTAATAGTATGTTTAAAAACTTGTGCATCGGTGCCAAAGGAAAATAATAAAAAAAAAAAATCATGCTAACAAAGAACTGTTACAGTGCACAATCACACTGTAGAAAGGAGTTTAGTTATTGGCCCTAAAGCACCCACTTCATCGTGCTTCATCGTTTTCTAGAAACCCATCAATATAAGGCGTAGATTGTTTACGAGGGTAGATCTAATATTCCTGAAATGAAAATGCAGCCATTTTATTTGGTTACCTTGTTTGTGATCTAGCAAATGCTAGCACTCATTCCAGAGAAATGCTGCACTGCCAGCACTACTATTGTCATCCGAGCGCTTGGCACAAATGCTGTAAATCGGACAGACTGTCAGCCTCATACTCTGCCAAGGGAAAGGTGGGAAGCTAACTCTGCGCTCCCTACACACAGGAATTGGCTGCAAAGCGTTAATTACATCAATGTAGAGGGAAAATCTAAAAGACAGAAAATACACTGAGACAAGGTTATGCAGCAGTCATCTGTACAACAGCACATGCTGCACCCTTTTATTAACCAAACACATGCAATTATCACTTCCAAAGAAATGGTAAAGGGAGGAGCTGGACAAATGCTTGGCATCTGAGCCAAAGCAAAATACTAGCTCCAGGATGACACATTACATGCTTCATCTCCCAAGATGTGGTTATAAAAGAAATGTCGGTCTGCACTTAAATATACACCAAAATATATTGTAAAACATGGCACGAGTCTGGTCGTATAATATACTAATTAGCTCATGTATTGTTTATCTACAAGATCTCCATCACATGCCTACATTTTAAAGGGAACCTGTCAGCCCCAAAATCGAGGGTGAGCTAAGCCCACCAGCATCAGGGGCTTAACTACAGCATTCTGTAATGCTGTAGATAAGCCCCCGATGTATCCTGAAAGATGAGAAAAACAGGTTAGATTATACTCACCCAGGGGCGGTCCCGGTACGATGGGCGTCGCGGTCCGGAGCCTCCCATCTTTTTAAGATGACGTCCTCTTCTTGTATTCACGCTGCGGCTCTGGCGTAGGCGTACTTTATCTGCCCTGTTGGGGGCAGAGCAATATACTGCAGTGTGATGGCGCCGGGAAAGGTCAGAGAGGCCCAGCGCCTGCGCACTGCAGTACTTTGCTCTGCCCTCAACAGGGCAGGCAAAGTACGCCTGCGCAGGAGCCGCAGCGTGAATACAAGAAGAGGACGTCATCGTAAGAAGATGGGAGGCCCGGGACCGGGACGCCCATAGGACCAGAACCGCAGCGGGACCGCCCCTGGGTGAGTATAATCTAACCTCTTTTTCTCATCTTTCAGGATACATCGGGGGCTTATCGGCAACATTACAGAATGCTGCAAATAAGCCCCTGATGCTGGTGGGCTTAGCTCACCTTCGATTTTGGGGGTGACCGGTTCCCTTTAATTATAATGAATGCAACTTAAATTGTAGGAGGAACACGATGCAAGTTAAATAAATATAGTACAGAACTGGTGATAAACCATGCTATATAGGAAATTAACGTCAACATTAATAAAAATGTAATTGTTCACCTGACGTATTTCAGAGATGCATTTCTATTATGCCCATGCCACTGGACAACAGAACCGAACTCAACCGTTCATAAAAAAGGCAAAACATTTCTTTAAAAAGGCCCTTTAATTTGTTCAACTTTTTTTTTTTGCTAAATACCTAATAAAATTCCACTAGTTGCCACGATTCTGCAGCTCGTTACCCTTTTTTGCGCTACATCACTCCGTTGCAGAGATTGACATTATTGTTACTTTAGGAGTGCAATATGTGAAATCTCTGCTTTTTGCAAACTGGGCGTTTCTTCAGCATCATATCTGTGGTTGTGTATGGTCACCCCTTCCTGCCAAAGCTGGTAATCATTGCAGTGTCTGATACTGCTAGATCAGGTGTTAAGATGTAATTTGGAGAATCTCTGAGGAAGAGAAGTGTGAAAGCACATGCAGGCAAAGAGTACTGTGCAAGCAGAAATTACACATATTGCGCTCTGCAACGGAGTACTGGACTGACAAAATGCAAAAGACAAGCAGAATCAGGGCAGCTCAAGGATTTTTACAAGTGACAGATCTTATTTAATATCTAGCTAATGTCTACATCACATTTGGGGTGCACGTTCCCTACAACTATGCAGCTCTGTGCCTTTCCAGTTATACGTGCATGCCGTGACTTCCCTTTGAAAAAAATCATACAGTAGTGTTTTTTTGTATAATTTATTGACTTTTTTCACTTCTATAGCGCCTTTAATCCCACAGCGCTTTACAAACACTATTGGCACTGTCCCCATTGGGGTCCACAATCTAGATTCCCTATCAATTATGCCTTTTGAGTGTGGGAGGAAACATGAGAACTCGGAGGAAACCCACGTAAACACGGGGAGGACATACAAACTCCTTGCAGATGTAACCTTGGTGGGATTTGAACCCAGGACCCCAGCACTGCAAGGCTGCAGTGCTAACCACTGAGCCTATAATGCATTCATATACATGTATAGGGCCTGATATAATGGTCATTTCTGTAGCACCAACATATTCCACAGCATTTTACAATTAAGGGGGACTAGTACAAACAAAGACATTACCAAGTAAGACAGCTTAACAAGAGCAAAGGTCCTGCTTGCGAGCTTACGTTCTGTAAGGAAATGGGGGGGGGGGGAATACAAGCACTTCTCAGGTATGGTCGAGCCATCATTCTAATAAATAGGACCTTTCAAATAAAGCTGCACGAATCGGTTGTCAGCCACTATCTGTAAGTACAGTTACAAAATGCTATTGGGTTCATGGAGGATGTGGAGTCAGATAAATAGGAGACCAGATGCTGAGGAAAAATTAGATTAGTAAAGAGATGTTCGGCCTGTCAAAAGAGGGTATTGTATTCCAGAAAACTGGCGCAGCATGAAAGAAGTCTTGGAGACGGAAATGGGAGGTTAGGGTTATGTAGGATGCTATGTCTTAGATCAGTTGCAGATGTGATGAGGGTAGTGAAGTAGGCCTGATGTAGAGCAGAGTTATACGTTTTGAGCATGAACTTCTAGTGGATGAAGTCTTCTGCTTAACAGGATTTTCTCCACTGAAGTTCAGCACACCCGGAGAACCACTGGAGAAAACAAAATTGCAGCATGTGCCAGGGTTGCCATTGCATCAGGTTGTTCTACATGTAGCAGGTGCTGCTTCATCCAGGGCACTGTCCAATGTCTTATTACAATGTGACAATGCCAAGTCTGGACAGGAAATGAAGGAGCTTTGGAGTTAAAATGACTATAGATTGTTCATAAACTGCTGGGTAGTGATGGCATGCAGGTTTCTGTATGTGCAGCAAGTGTAGGTGTCGTGACTGGGGCGACAGTTCTTGACAGAGAAAGAAAGAAGGTTGTGATCAGAAAGCGGGAGAGGGGAGTTAGTAAAATCATGAACCGAGCAGAACCGGCAGAAGATCAGATCCAGTGTATTCCTGTCTTCATAGGGGAGTTAGTAAGCTGTGAAAGGCCGAGAAAGGCGTTCCAATAGATGTTACTGTGCAGGCGCCATCTTGATGGAACCAATTTTTTTACCTCCAGCATAATGGCGATAGATGCCACTGCGCAGGTGCCGCCACCATTTTGATGATTTTTTGGAGTTTTCTCCTCAAAATACTATAGGACTAAAGCAGAAGCCATTTTGATGAATGTTAATTTTTTTTTTGTAAACCACACAATACGATATGCAGTATGTAAAATGGGGGGCAGGTCAGTGAAGGATCAGTGACATAAGCCCATACAGATGAATATGGCTACTTTCACACTAGCGTCGCGCACTGCACGTCGCTATGCGTTGTTTTGTAGAAAAAACGCATCCTGCAAAAGTGCTTGCAGGATGCGTTTTTTCTCCATAGACTTATTAGCGACGCAGTGCGACGCATTGCCACACGTCGCAACCGTCGTGCGACGGTTGCGTCGTGTTGCGTTGGCCCGTCGCCACCAACAAAAACGTTGCTTGTAACTTTTTTTGGTGCGTCGTGTCCAGCATTTCCGACCGCGCATGCGCGGCCGGAACTCCGCCCCCGCACCTCACAATGGGGCAGCGGATGCGTTGAAAAACAGCATCCGCTGCCCCCGTTGTGCGGCGCTTCCACAAAATGCGTCGGTGCGCTGCAATGTCGCATTGCGACGTGCAGTGCACGACGCTAATGTGAAAGTAGCCCATCTTAGAAGAGCACCACATAAAGACCCCCCACAGGCCGTCCCAGAGCACCAGAATCTGGTTAACTGAAAACCACAAATAAACAACAACCACAAGACAGATTTCATCAACCAAGGTATCATTGTAATCAGTATAACGGCGCCAACCTGACACTGTCTGTAGGTTACTGAGCACAATCCTGCTGACAGGTTCCCTTTAAGGGAAATGAAAAAGGAAGAAATCATGGATGTTGGGCAGTTTGTTAAACGCCAAATGTAGAAATATAGAGGACCAACATGCTATATCAGTGTAGTTCAGTTCAACTAATCAAACATATGCAGCATAAACCTGGACCCACTCATGGTAAGTGAGGATACAGGAAAGGAATGCAAAACGCGTGTCGCCACAAAGAGTGGCTTCCTCATGGGTAGATGATAAGTCTCAGAGTATCAGCGTATCCATATATATAGCAAAATCAAATATATTGTGTATATTGGACTATATAAACAATGTATTTGTTATTTTTACCTGTGCACACATTAGCACTACTTGTGCCTTATTTTGCTTGGGTATTTTGTGACAACTGCCATAGTATACATCTTTTCATTCAGTCCATGGGTTATTAATCACTTACCCATCACCTGTTTTTTAGTACGCAGTCCGTATACACAGGTTATTTACAGATTGCTTATGTTCACCTGTGGGGTCACATATTTTTGTATTTGTAAACAATTACATTTAGCTTGTGTGACTAAGCTAGGTAGGGTTGGTCATTTATGGTGCCCTTTCTGCTTTCAGTGTTTTTAATTGTTATGGCTTGTATCATTTTCAATAAAACATTTTTTACATTTTTTAAGGCGATTCCTTTTTTAAATGGCATGTTTTTTTCCTTTATGTCTTTGTGCCTTCCTTTGCTATGTCTTAGGTTGGTGCCCTCTTTTTCTCAATTTATAATTTGCAATCAACTCTGAACTGGTGGGAAGAGAAACTGCTATTATCTTTCCTATACACAGCACAACACCACAGGGGGATTCCTGCTCTATATTCCTTAGCACACAAGTAGCAGATGCATGTTCTTTATGCCTTAGTTAACATACAGACTGCAGTACCGAGAGGTGTAGAACTGAATCCAACTCTCGGGGTATGGGGAAAAAAAAAACATCACTTGTTAGAAAGCTCACCAACATCTTACGAGTTTCCCTCAAAAATCATAAGGCAGGTAAGAGAAAGGGAAGAAGTGGCTCATAAGTGGGGAAGCAGATCTCTGAGAAAATATACGGTAATAAAGTTTTTTATATCCGCCCGTACTACGAATTATGCAAAGTTTGTTTAAGTACAGTTTCCATTCATTAAAGGTACCGTCACACTAAGCGACGCTGCAGCGATAGCGACAGCAATGCCGATCGCTGCAGCGTCGCTGTGTGGTCGCTGGGGAGCTGTCACACAGACCGCTCTCCAGCGTCCAGCGATGCCGAGGTCCCCGGGTAACCAGGGTAAACATCGGGTTGCTAAGCGCAGGGCCGCGCTTAGTAACCCGATGTTTACCCTGGTTACCAGCGTAAAAGTTAAAAAAAACAAACAGTACATGCTCACCTGCGCGTCCCCCAGCCTCTGCATCCTGACGCTGACTGAGCTCCAGCCCTAACAGCAGAGCGGTGACGTCACCGCACCGCTTTCACTTTCACTTTAGGGCCGGATCTCAGTCAGAGCAGGAAGCAGACACTGGGAGACGCGCAGGTGAGTATGTACTGTTTGTTTTTTTAACTTTTACGCTGGTAACCAGGGTAAACATCGGGTTACTAAGCGCGGCCCTGCGCTTAGTAACCCGATGTTTACCCTGGTTACCAGTGTAAAATATCGCTGGTATCGTCGCTTTTGCTGTCAAACACGGCGATACACGGCGACCTAGCGACCAAATAATGTGCAGACCTTCTAGCAGCGACCAGCAATTTCACAGCGGGATCCAGATCGCTGCTGCGTGTCAAATACAGCGATATCGCCATCCAGGTCGCTGCAACGTCACGGATTGCTGGCGATATCGCCTAGTGTGACGGTACCTTAAAAGGAATCTGTTAGAAGGTTTTTGACACCTCATCTGACAGCAGTAGGCAAAGAGACCCCGATTCCAGCGATGTATCACATAGTTTACTGGGGCAGCAGTTGCGACACAGTTTTTAGATCTAGCAGAGTGCAGAAAACCAATCCCACCCACACCACAGCTCTCCCTGTACATTGTCTATTGACAGTAAACTGCTTATCAGAGAAAGGGGCCTAGGTGGAACAGGGCTCACGCCAGCTGTAGTCCAGGCAGTGAATCTCCTGGTGCTAAAACATTCATTAAATTGAAACAAAAGCACACAGCCTAATAAGTGACATTTCGCAGAAATCTGTGTCTCAGCCCCTACCTCAAGTTTTCCCCAGATTACATAGCAAAAAACTGTTGACAGATTCCTTTTAAGCTTTTCTCCCCCCCCCCCCCCCCCAGAGTATAACTTTAAAAAGGATTTGGGACAATTGTTTTAAAAACACAATAACCTCTGTGTACCCTGCGTGTTTTGATTGAGTTAAAGATCAGACCCTAAGGCAGTTCCAGTATTTTTCACATTTAACATGTGGTTATTTATTAACAAATGTTAGGTAATATAGTTACCTGTGTGGAAAGCTGTATCTGATACAAATTGGTACACAGCAGCCATGACGCACATGATTTACATGTCCTTGTAAGATACTGGATTGGAGCCATAGAATATTATAGTGACTAGGCGCTGACTGGCCCCTAATTTTCAAAGGAGACAGAGTCCCTGCCCGGTTCTTATCAGTTCTTTGACAACTGCAACATATGCAGGAATGACAAAATATTGGAAAAGTCTAGCGCACTTACACGCAAGATCTTTTTATTAGAATCTTTTATCGACAACAATAGTGGAGGCAAAATACAACATATAAAGTGGCAAATTCAAACATATTACATGTCAAACAAAGCTTTGTAGACAATTCCATAGATTACCTCCACAAGCAAAGTGACCACAAGGCAGGTAACCAGGGAAGTCAGAAGTTAGACACAGGGAACGTGGATGCTGAGGCTACGGTCCCACAATGAGTATATGATGTTGCAAATTTTCTGCACCTATTAGCTAAATTAAGTTATTGGCTGGTTGTTGGTTTTTCCCCACAATCCTCTTAGATAAGTTAATCAGTTACCTTTAGAGCAGATGTATTCTTTCTATAGTGAACCAACATCTATAATAAATAGCCGACAGATATCTATAGTGTATGAAGGGCTTAAAGGTCGGACCTTCTGGTACATATTTGCCAATTGGCGGCCATTTAATAGTCTGTCTAGTAATATGTGCACCAATTAATCAGTAGTAGTTCATTTAGGGTGCATAGGGTGGCATTATTTTACACAGGATGATGCGCCGCTGTGAACGATGAGCTTTTAAAACAGCAAAATGGCTACATGTATGCCAATCATTTAGCAGCCGCAGTTCGTGTAGTGGATATCATTTTTATTTCACTAGATGCTGTAAATCAGTATAGCTACCGTAAGTAATACAACGTGAATATATAGTTAACACCCAAGTAGTCTCCACCACCGCCATCTCTGTTGTCTATATACTTAGGGGCGCTCCCACTGTATATTATTTCTGTGATGTTTCACAAGATTTTGTTTGGTTTCCGCACCTTGTACAACAACGGCCATGACCTCATCCAAAATGGGCTGTAGCTCGTTATGAAAGAAACGGCATGCGCCACATTTTAAGACTGTCTGGTTGGTGTGCACTAAGAATTCAGATTGTGCCCATGCTGCTATTTATTAAGGAATGTCCTCATGACATGGATGTTCTGGAATCATTCAGGGATTTGAGCCATTATGTAAAGGTAGAACTATACATGGTCTGAGATTACTTTCCACTAATGTATACAGTTTCATAAATCACAAACATGTATGAACCGCAAAATGATACAGAGGTCAAATTGCTTCACAGTTATAGAGCAGTCTGCGAGTATAGTATTCTGAAATCTTTGGAACATTTCAGCTCTGCCTTGTATCCACTGGGAACATGATAGCTATAGCAATGTCTGTGCATGTGTGTTTATTATTACATCTATGGCACATGTAGAACTCAGGATATTGCAAAAATCCCGGCATTTTACTTTAACAAACAAGTGGTGTAAAACCGTCAAGAGTTAGTATGCTCCTTGCCTCAGCACAACAGATCTTCTAAGAAGGCAAAAATAACAAGACACCGTAGATCTAGGAATTTTGGCACTTCTAAAATGTTACCGAGTTTGGGTCCGGACACCCGTTGCTGTCAATACTCAAACCTTGGATGTAGGGTATGTGAAATTGGCCTAAGGAAGCAGCAGGGAGCCTCGTCCAAACCAAGGAAACACATGCAAGGATGGCCCAACTGCAGTGGACCAGGGTAGACAACAAATCTTCCCAAGGGGCAACATGAGACCGTGACTGTGGAGGGCCAAAATTTATTATGCTCGATTACAACATGTCACTTTTACGGTATATTAAATATTGAGCAGAATTAAGTATGTCGACATCCCTATATATATATATATATATCCTAAAGAAAACCAACCAGCTAAAATTGATCTTCCTTTGTCCATAGTGTGTATATTCACATGTGACAATCCATTCCAACCAGCACATTGTTACATCTTTGGCAGTGTAACAAACATATTGTGCACAGAACATCCTTATATTATGTGGAAACCACAAATGTATATAATGTATTTGATTATTAGGCCATGTTCACACTTTGCGGTTTTTACCGCGGAACCGCCGCGATTTTGATGCTGCGGGTCCGCAGCAGTTTCCATTGCGTTTAGATTTACATGTAAACCCTATGGAAACCGCAAACCGCAGTGCACATGCTGCGGGAAAAACCGCGCAGAAACGCAGCGGTTTACAACCCGCAGCATGTCACTTCTTTGTGCAGAATCGCTGCGATTCTGCACCCATAGGAATGCATTGAACCGCTTACTTCCTGCATGGGGCTGTGCCCACGTTGCGGGAAGTAAGCGGATAATGTGCGGGTGGTACCCGGGGTGGAGGAGAGGAGACTCTCCTCCAGGCCCTGGGAACCATATTTGGGGTAAAAAAAATAATTAAAATAAAAAATAATGATATACTCACCTCTCAGCGCTGCACGTGGCCGGCCGGTCAGAGTTGCTGTGCGAACAGGACCTGCGGTGACGTCGCGGTCACATGACCGTGACGTCGCGGTCACATGACCGTGACGTCACGAAGGGTCCTTCTCGCACAGCATCTTTGGAACCGGACCGCCGGGTGCAGCGCCGAGGAGATCGAGACGTCAGAGGGTGAGTATATAAACTTTTTATTTTATTTTAACATTACTATTGATGCTGCATATGCAGCATCAATAGTATAGGCAGAAACCCGCAGCGGAAACCGCAGAACAAACCGCGATAAATATGCAGGGATAGCCGCAGCGGTTTTGCCCTGCAGATTTATCAAATCCGCTGCGGGTCAACCCGCAGAGGGACGCCGCAAAGTGTGAACATGGCCTTAAAATGTTATGGGCTGTGGGATGGCATGTGACAAATTAATGGAGACAAGCAGATGTGCAGCTTTTGGTTTTGTATAACAATGTACAATAAAACAGTATAGGAAAATCTAGAGCAAAACACATTAGCACACAGGTACAATATAAGGTACAATATGGTCACCCATCTGGTACAGTGGTCAGTGGTTTCACAAGACAACAGTTTTCATTACAATGAGAAAGCTGACAACTCCAGCAGTCACACAAGTGCCCGGCATCTCATCTCCAATTGTGCTCATGGTATCCTCCTTTGTCAGTACAAAAACGGTCATCAGCAGCTGGCCAGAAACCAGATCAGCAAGCATGGATTTACACTAATCGACTTGTGGTGTTACACGACCGCTGATCTACGTGCTTGCCAATCAGCAGTCATTTAATAGCTGATTCAGACAGGTCAACCATGCTTCTGACGCCGCGCACAGACCAATCGCTATTAGATCTTTATGTGCACATAGACCGTCATGTCATGGTACTGTTTGCACAGGACAACACACAGCTGATAATCATTTTTAACCAAGCTTAGAAAATCACTTTACCCAACAGATGAGATATTAGTTAATTTGTTGGGCAATTGTCAGGAAATGAGCAGTCCTGGGAACGCACCATAAGAGAACGTTCGTTTTAATAATTGGGCAGTGTAAACAGGCTCCCAATCATCCAATGAACAAGAAAAACACAACTATATGCATATTGCTGCCATGTGCGCTGAAGATGGAGGGGAATCTGACAGTGTGCTCATTGCACACAATCATAACTAGTGTTGAGCATTCCGATACCGCAAGTATCGGGTATCGGCCGATACTTGCGGGTATCGGAATTCCGATACCGAGATCCGATACTTTTGTGGTATCGGGTATCGGTATCGAAACAACATTAATGTAAAAATGTGTAAAAGAGAGAATTAAAATAAAAAATATTGCTATACTCACCTCTCCGACGCAGCCTGCACCTTACCGAGGGAAGCGGCAGCGTTCTTTGTTTAAAATTTGCGCTTTTCTTTCCTTACGTGAAGTCCCGGCTTGTGATTGGTCGCATGCCGCCCAAGTGGCGGCGACGCAACCAATCACAGCAAGCCGTGACGTAATTTCAGGTCATTCAGTATTTTAAAATTACGCTCCGGCTTTGTGATTGGTTGCGTCGCAGTCACATGGGCGACGCAACCAATCACAGCAAGCCGTGACGTAATTTCAGGTCCTTAAGGATTTTAAAATTACGTCCCGGCTTTGTGATTGGTTGCGTCGCAGTCACATGGGCGACGCAACCAATCACAAGCCGTGACGTCACGGGAGGCTGGACACGCGCGCATTTTAAAATGGCTTCCCGGCTTGTGATTGGTTGCGGCGCGGTCAACCAATCACAAGCCGGGACGTCACGGGAGGCTGGACACGCGCCCATTTTAAAATGCGCGCGTGTCCAGCCTCCCGGCTTGTGATTGGTTGACCGCGCCGCAACCAATCACAAGCCGGGACGTCACGGGAGGCTGGACACGCGCCCATTTTAAAATGCGCGCGTGTCCAGCCTCCCGTGACGTCACGGCTTGTGATTGGTTGCGTCGCCCATGTGACTGCGACGCAACCAATCACAAAGCCGGAGCGTAATTTTAAAATACTGAATGACCTGAAATTACGTCACGGCTTGCTGTGATTGGTTGCGTCGCCGCCACATGGGCGGCATGCGACCAATCACAAGCCGGGACTTCACGTAAGGAAAGAAAAGCGTGAATTTTAAACAAAGAACGCTGCCGCTTCCCTCGGTAAGGTGCAGGCTGCGTCGGAGAGGTGAGTATAGCAATATTTTTTATTTTAATTCTTTCTTTTACACATTAATATGGATCCCAGGGCCTGAAGGAGAGTTTCCTCTCCTTCAGACCCTGAGAACCATCAGGAATACCGTCCGATACTTGAGTCCCATTGACTTGTATTGGTATCGGGTATCGGTATCGGATTGGATCCGATACTTTGCCGGTATCAGCCGATACTTTCCGATACCGATACTTTCAAGTATCGGACGGTATCGCTCAACACTAATCATAACCCAGCAGCCTACAGTCAGAGTAAGGCTATGTTCGTTTCCGCAGCTGCGGGTCCACAGCAGTTTCCCATGCGTTTACAGTACAATGTAAACCTATGGGAACCGCAATCCGCAGTGCCCATGCTGCGGGAAAAAAAATGGGTGGAAACGCAGCGGTTTACATTCCGCAGCATGTCAATTGTTTGTGCGGGAATCCGCAGCGGTTTTACACCTGCTCCATAATAGAAAACCACAGGTGTAAAACCACAGTGGAATCCGCACAAAAACAATAGTAAATCCGCGGTAATTCTGCAGGTAAAACGCAGTGCCTTTTACCTGCGGTTTTCACAAATCCGCTGTGGAAAAATCCGCAGACCTCAAGAATACATGTGCACATACCCTAACTGCGGAAATTCTGCTGTGCCTAGAACACAACTTTTTAAAATCAATTCAGTGACGCATTTACGGTAGATTCTTTTTAAGGCTGAGTTCACACTAGGCGTTTATGCAGCTTTATTCATGCAAATTTTCAGCTGTGTTTTACAGTACCAGCAAAGCCTATGAGATCTCAGAAATCTCATGCACACAACTTAGATTTTTGCGCTTTGCATGTTTTTTTTTTTTGCACAATGGAATATGTCACTTTCAGTGTTTTTTTCACTCATTAAAATGAGTGGGGGTGAAAAACGCTGGAAAAAAAAAAACGCACCAAAAATGCGGATACAGTATTCGGTTTTGCTGCGTTTGTGCCAAAACCTGATTCTACAGAATAGGACTTTTTTTTCCCCAACACTAACCTTTATCAGCATGCACAAGAGACAAACCCAGCATGCCAACACGGCTGCAAATAAATGCACAAGACAAGGAAAACCTGCTTTTTCTGAAGCTTCTTTCCTGCCAAGAGATTACGGTAGGTTATGCTGCAGAAAAAAAAAACACTGCAAAAACGACTAGTGTGAACTTACCCTACTACAAGGAAAATTATATTATGGAAGGGCTTCTATAACAAATACAGCTCGTCATGCGAGACTACTAAAGTTATACTCACACCCTGGAGTAAAATTATTAATACTTGTAATTCTTATCTCAATGTTATACTAAAGTTTATTGAGCTAATGCTTCCAAATTTATCAGATTTGAATCAATTTGAGCATTTGTGGTACGTACAAGACAAACAAATCTAATCCATGGAGGCACCATTTCAATCCACAGGATTTTGAGCGTTTGGTACTTTAATCTTTAGTTTAACAAATGTATTGGGGACATGATTTTATAGCACTTTATAATATATAAGCGCTACAGAATTTCATCCTGTAAAGAGTGTGTGTGGGGGGGGGGGTGATTGAGAGAGTACTAACATATATATCCCCCCATTTCCTTGTAGATTGTAAGCTTGCGAGCAGGGACCTCACTCCTAATGTCACTGTTTAAATTGTCTTAACTCGTACCGAATTTATTGTCTGTACATGTCCCCGCTTAATTGTAAAGTGCTGCGGAATATGTTGGCGCTATATAAATAAAAGTTATTATTATTATATACAAATATGTCCACTTAGGAAGCAACACTGTTTGACAATCAATTTCACATGCTGTTGTGCAAATGGAATAGACAAGAGATGGAAATTATTGGCAATTATCAAGACACCCTCAATAAAGGAGTGGTTCTGCAGGTGGGGACCACAGACCACATCTCAGTACCATTCTTTCTGGCTGATGTTTTGGTCAGTTTTGAATGTTGGTTGTGCTTTCACACTCGTAGCAGGAGACGGACTCTACAACCCACACAAGTGGCTCAGGTAGTGCAGCTCATCCAGGATGGCACATCATTGCGAGCTGTGACAAGAAGGTTTGCTGTGTCTGTCAGCGTAGTGTCCAGATGCTGGAGGCGCTACCAGGAGACAGGCCAATACACCCGGAGACGTGGAGGGGCCCGAAGAAGGGCAACAACCTCAGCCTTTGTGCAAGGAGAACAGGAGGAGAACTGCCAGAGCCCTGCAAAATGACCTTCAGCAGGCCATAAATGTACATGTGTCTGCACAAATAGTTAGAAACCGACTCCATGGCGATGGTCTGAGTGCCAGACATCCACAGATAGGGGTTGTGCTCACAGACCAACACCGTGCAGGATGCTTGGCATTTGTTACAGAACACCAGGATTGGCAAATTGGCCACTGGCGCCCTGTGCTTTTCACAGATGAAAGTACGTTCACACTGAGCACATGTGACAGAGTCTGGGGATGCCATGGAGAGCGATCTGCTGCCTGCAACATCCTTCAGCATGACCGGTTAGGCAGTGGGTCAGTAATGGTGTGGGGTGGCATTTCTTTGGAGGGCCGCACAGCCCTCCATGTGCTCGCCAGAGGTAGCCTGACTGCCATTAGGTGCCGAGATGAGATACTCAAACCGCTTGTGAGACCATATGCTGGTGCAGTTGGCCCTGGGTTCCTCCTAATGCATGACAATGCCAGATCTCATGTGGCTGGAGTGTGTCAGCGGTTATAATAATAATAATAATAATAATTTTATTTATATAGCGCCAACATATTCCGCAGCGCTTTACAACTTATAGAGGGGACTTGTACAGACAATAGACATTACAGCATAACAGAAATCACAGTTCAAAACAGATACCAGGAGGAATGAGGGCCCTGCTCGCAAGCTTACAACCTATGAGGAAATGGGGAGACACGAGAGGTGGATGGTAACAATTGCTTTAGTTATTTGGACCAGCCATAGTGTAAGGCTCGGGTGTTCATGTAAAGCTGCATGAACCAGTTAACAGCCTAAGTATGTAGCAGTACAGACACAGAGGCTATTGACTGCATAAAGTGTATGAGAACATGATGCGAGGAACCGGATTATGTTTGTTTTTTTTGTTTTTTGTTTTTTATTAGGCCACACAGGGATAGTTAGGTTAATGCGTTGAGGCGGTAGGCCAGTCTGAACAAATGCGTTTTTAGGGCACGCTTAAAACTGTGGGGATTGGGGATTAATCGTATTAGGTACCTAGGTAGTGCATTCCAAAGAATCGGCGCAGCACCTGTAAAGTCTTGGAGATGGGAATGGGAGGTTCTGATTATTGAGGATGCTAACCTGAGGTCATTAGCGGAGCGGAGGGCACGGGTAGGGTGGTAGACTGAGACCAGAGAGGAGATGTAGGGTGGTGCTGAGCCATGGAGTGCTTTGTGGATGAGGGTAGTAGTTTTGTACTGGATTCTGGAGTGGATGGGTAGCCAGTGTAATGACTGGCACAAGGCAGAGGCATCGGTGTAACGGTTGGTGAGGAATATGATCCTGGCAGCAGCATTCAGGACAGATTGGAGCGGGGAGAGTTTGGTAAGAGGGAGGCCGATTAGTAGAGAGTTACAATAGTCCAGACGAGAATGAATAAGTGAGACAGTAAGGTTTTTGCAGAGTCGAAAGTAAGAAAAGGGCGAATTCTAGAAATATTTTTGAGATGCAGATAAGAAGAGCGAGCCAGTGATCGGATGTGGGGGGATGGATGAAAGCTCGGAATCAAGGATGACCCCAAGGCAGCGGGCATGTTGCTTGGGAGCGGTTCTTGCAAGATGAAGGCATTGAAGCTATGGACTGGCCCGCCTGTTCCCCAGACCTGAATCTGATTGAACACATCTGGGACATCATGTCTCGCTCCATCCACCAACGTCACGTTGCACCACAGACTGTCCAGGAGTTGCGGATGCTTTAGTCCCGGTCTGGGAGGAGATCCCTCAGGAGACCATCCGCCGCCTCATCAGGAGCATGCCCAGGCGTTGTGGGGAGGTCATACAGGCACATGGAGGCACCACACACTACTGAGCATCATTTCCTTGTCTTGAGGGATTTCCACTGAAGTTGGATCAGCCTGTAATTTGATTTTCCACTTTGATTTTCAGTATCATTCCAAATACAGACCTCCATGGGACATTTTGATTTACATTGGTCATTTTTATGTTTTATTGTTCTCAACACATTCCACTATGCAATGAATAAAGATTTGCAACTGAAATATTTAATTCAGTGATATCTAGGATGTTGTATTTTAGTGTTCTCTTTATTTTTTTTTAGCAGTGTATATTTAGTAAGTGACAAAATTATGTAGAATAAAGTGAACCATCCTTTTAGAGGATCTATTGCGAACATCTTATTGGTGCATTTAGGCCATCAACGCACTATTTGGCTGGTTCACAAGTCGCAACCTCTGAAGTTTTTTTGCGACAGTCATTTTCTAAAATTGAAGCAAAGACTTTGCAGGGAAGAGAAGAAAAATAAAATGCAGCCTCAACTTCGATATGCAAAAAGTTGCTCAATGCTCATTTACCAGTCTGTTTACCAACGTCAATAAACTATGATGACAAGTACAAAATGATTGCCAATCATCGGTGTCCCCATACTGTAAGAGTAGGTGCACACTGGAAGTGGCAGCACTTTGGACGCAGCACATGTCCGCTTCGTCCAATGCGCTGCCAGATATTGAACGCAGGTCAATCCGCATGTGTTCACTAAACTGTGCAGATTTACCGAGTTCAATACATTGTACAGGTGAAATTTATCTTGCGTAGGATCACATCTCAGCAAGATAAATAGACATACTGCGGTCTGGAAAGACACGCCGCATGTCTGTCTCCACGGGTGAGCAGTGGGCGTCTGTGCACGCATAGTTGGCATGGGATTTCTAGAAACCCCATCCACTATGCTGTAACATTTGGACGATGCAGGATGGATGCTGTGCAATTATGCAGAGTCCAACCTGCAGCGTTTACTAATCATCCGCACATACCCCAAGAACATCCCCCCCCCATTTACACTGGGTAATGTGCAGTTTATTAAAAAAAAACAAAAAAAAACACCACATGGTTATTTAATGGACGATGTGATCACCAGATGAATGAGTGTACTTATTCATCAGGTGATCACCGGCAGGTTTACATGGCAGATAATCGGGAAAGATCATGCCTATCACCAATCTAAATGCACCATTTGTGCCAGATATTACATAACTCCTTCAAAAGGTCTCATGGAATCTATGGCTCTACTGGTCAAATGTTTTAGCCCAACAAAGGGGACCTACACATTAGGGTTTAATTTCATGCCTGTGACATACGTACGTACAGTACATTAGTAAATGTATAACTCAATATAGAATAAAACACATTGATGCTAGCTTCCTATGGGTCATTTTTTGTTGTTCCACTACACAGGACAAAACATTGTGGGTTTTTTGACAGATGGTGTAACAAAACAACAAACAAATGTGAAAGGAAATTTAAATCTTCCTGTCATTTCAGAAAGACATCCCACAGGCAGCAATCAATGACTTGACAGCTGTTTGGAAGCTCCAAAAAAGCAAAAAGGGGGAAATGCTGATCGCCCTGCAGGGATCTCTCTCATCACACCTTACCAAATATAGATCAGAGCAGTGTCCTAAGACCTCACCAATAATGCGGTCATGTCACAGAACCTACAAGATGGAGCTCTGTGTAGATAAAGTGCAGAACACTGATCAAGATGCTCTGAAAAATAGAACACATACTGCACATCTTCAAGCCTGAACACGGCCATAACTATGACACACATTAACACAAGAGATTCTCAAGCTCTAGAGCGGTCTCACAATTTCTAGAATTGTTGGGAGCTTCATTTGGTAAAGCATTGCATCAATAGCCTTTTATCATGGCAGTGTGTCCCCAAGGGGGCAAAATTCTATAAAATACATTAACAGGCCCTGTTCACATCTGCAACAAAGGCTTCAAGCATATAAATTTGGTTTATGAACAACTAAAGAAAACAGCTTAGGCTACTTTCACACTAGCGTTAACTGCATTCCATCACAATGCGTCGTTTTGCCGAAAAAACGCATCCTGCAAAAGTGTTTGCAGGATGCGTTTTTTCACCATTGATTAACATTAAGCGACGCATTGTGACGGATTGCCACACGTCGCACCCGTCATGCGACGGATGCGTCGTGCAGTGGCGGACCGTCGGGAGCAAAAAACGTTGCTTGCAACGGTTTTTTGCTCCGTCGTACACGTCTTTTCCGACCGCGCATGCGCGGCCGGAACTCCGCCCCCACCTCCCCGCACCTCACAATGGGGCAGCGGATGCGCTGGAAAAATGCATCCGTGGCCCGTTGTGCGGCGGAGAAAACGCTAGCGTCGGGAACCTCGGCCCGACGCACCACGACGGGCCGAGCCCGACTCGTGTGAAAGTAGCCTTAGTCAGCTCTCCTGACAGGTCTGCATTTATGAAAATTAATTGCTGGGCTTTTTTTTCCTGCCACCCCAATTCCAAGTGCAAAATTGATAATTGAGCATTACCATGTCACTTGGCAAAAATGGTGTCCTGAAATTTAGGTGTACAATGTAACACGCAGCTAAAATTTGCATAGAAAATGCTGCAAAAACGCCTCGTGTGAACTTGGCCTTAGAGTACCAGATTGTATAAGGGGACGCACACCTTACCTGGCAACAACTAGTTGTGATTTCACAACTTTCAAGAAGTAATAGAAGAGGTTTTAAGGAATAGAACATTGACAGCATAGCTCTTAGGTCCCTTTCACATGTCCGGGTCTCCGGAACGTGTGGTGACAGTTTTCACACGTACCAGAGACACGTAGACCCATTCAAATGAATGGGTCAGTGCACATGTCACTGTGTATCCACGGACCGTGTGTCCATGGGCAAAACACACTGACATGTCCGTTTTTTGCCATCCGTGCTATTATCCAAGTCTGGGAGCTAAATAGTTTTCAACCAGGACGGTACCAAGATGCAACCGTCCCCGCTGAAAACCACTGGTGAATGAGCTGCAGATAGCGCAGCATCATTCAATTCACCAGCGGTGACAATCACGGCCGACCTGAACTGAGGTGACCTCTGGACTGTGGGAAAAAGCCGGTGATGATGTCACCGCTGGTGAATGATGCTGCGCTCTCTGTAGCTCATTCACCAGTGGTTTTCAGCCGGGATGGTCACATCTTGGCACCGTCCTGGTTGAAAACTATTTAGTCCCCAGACTTGGATTACAGCGTGGGACACAACGACGGGGACAGGTATGGTATATTGTTGGTTTATTATTTTAGTTTTATTACAGGAGATCAAGGGCATCGGGGAATTAGGTGTTACAGTAAGTATGATTTCATTTAGAACATTAAAGGAGTCTGTGTCATTTTTTCAAATAAAGAACTTTATTCTGGCAGTATCTTTAATTTACCATACAACTATAGGATTAGTAATGGATAGGTGTCAGACTAAGCCAATGGCTTACAGTCACCTGAAAGGTGACAACTACCCCACAAATATTACCCCACTTGCCACCACTACAGGGCAAGTGGGAAGAGCTGGGCAAAGCGCCAAAAAAGACGCAGCTAATACATGCATGTGCCTTTTCTGGGCAGCTGCAGGCTGCTGTTTTTAGGCTGGGGGACCTATATCAATGGCCCCTTACCAGTCTGAGAATAGCAGCCCCAGCTGTGAGTTTTAGCAATGCTGGTTGTCAAAAATAGGGGGGACCCCACACCATTTCTATAAATGATTTATTTAAATAATTTAAAAAAACAGCATGGGGACTCCTATTCTTGATAACCAAACTTGCAGAAGCTGACAGCTGGGGGTTGCAGCCCCCAGCTGTGCGTTTTGTCTGGTTGGTTCAATAAAATAGGGGGGAACCCACGTTGGGTTTTTCATTCATTTATTTCTGAACAATCACAGCCGGCGGTTGTGGAATAGCCCAATCCTCCGCACCTACTGTCACTGTTATTAGCGACAGCAGGTGTCAGATGATGGGGGGGGGAACAAGAAAAAAAAGAGTCCCAAAAGCCACCACCTGTTGTCGTTCGGACTTTAATATAACACTCATCCTTCATCTCTGCTCGCCGGCAGAGAAAGGGAGAAGTATGACAGCCGGCTTCAGCTCCAGCCGCCGGGGAACAGCAATTACTGTAGCGCTTCTTCCCCCATGGCTGTCCATGCGGTATTGATGCGGTACTCGGTGGCCACAGGTAGTACACACACGGACATCTCTGGCACCAGTTTTTCCGGTACCGGAAATATACGGACGTGTGAAACCGGCCTTATACTGTTGAATATTTTATGAAACACAGATCTAATAGTAAATGGCCAAAAAAAAAAAAAACCTTGCTAATGACATTAAAACAAAGTACAATTCATATACATGGTCTCGTGAAGAAAACTACGGTACAATTCCAAATATTAGTCAGATCTCGATTAAGACTTTGCCTAGAGGCAATGATTTTGTATGCAATCTGCTTAATTCTGATTACATGAGTGACATCTGGTTTTGATCATTTACAAATTATATTGTAATCACCGTTTATGTGATTAAGCAGCTTATCCGGGAGGGGCAGTTTACAAATTCATGATGTAAATTACGACAAAAATATACTTTAGCCTTTAACTAGAGTACATCTCGTAATGATGGTGCATGACAGCTAAGGGAGGCGCCAAATTCATTAAAAGAGGTGCACGCCCATTAATGAATGTGGCGCATCCGTATCAAAATCTGCACACAAAACAACATCCTTGATGAATTTGGGCTTCAATATTTTGCAACCAAATAATCATATTGGATATATCACATTTGCAGAACTGTGCTTTAGCTAATTTTGTGCACTTCCAAAAAGTAATGGAGCATTAGGGACATGTAGTAGCCAGTCATCTGTTGTAAAAAAAAAAAAATCTAGTCTAAAAAGATGCCTGGAAGAGGCCCGAGTGTCTTTTTTTGGGGGTATGTGCACACGATGTACAAGCAGAATCCATCTGAAAAAGCACAACAACAAAAAAAAAGCCCCATACACTGAACATGACATTGGTATTGTCGACTACCGTGATTAAGTAAGTGCTTTCCCAAGGGGGGGGGGGTCGCAGACCCCTTAACTTCCCAACCTCCAAATAAGACATGAGTCTCAGGTTGGATATAATTGGCCACAGCGGCCTTTATTATAAACAAACAACACATATAACCGTAACATGAGCTGGGAAGGGGTCCTTGAAGCTAAGGGTACTGTCACACAGTGCAATTTTGATCGCTACGACGGTACGATTCGTGACGTTCTAGCGATATCGTTACGATATCGCAGTGTCTGACACGCAGCAGCGATCAGGGACCCTGCTGAGAATCGTACGTCGTAGCACATCGTTTGGAACTTTCTTTCGTCGCTTGATCACCCGCTGACATCACTGGATCGTTGTGTGTGACAGCGATCCAGCGATGTGTTCGCTTGTAACCAGGGTAAACATCGGGTAACCAAGCGCAGGGCCGTGCTTAGTAACCCGATGTTTACCGTGGTTACCAGCGTAAACGTGAAAAAAAACAGACAGTACATACTTACATTCCGGTGTCTGTCCTCCGGCGTCTCAGCTTCTCTGCACTGTGTGAGCGCCTGCCGGCCGGAAAGCGAGAACAGCGGTGACGTCACCGCTCTGCTTTCCGGCTATGGCGCTTACACAGTGGAGAGAAGCAGAACGCCGGGGGACAGACACCGGAATGTAAGTATGTACTGTTTGTTTTTTTTACGTTTACGCTGGTAACCAGGGTAAACATCGGGTTACTAAGCGCGGCCCTGCACTTAGTTACCCGATGTTTACCCTGGTTACCCGGGGACTTCGGCATCGCTCCAGCGCCGTGATTGCAACGTGTGACCGCAGTCTACGACGCTGGAGCGATAATCATACGACGCTGCGACGTCACGGATCGTGCCGTCGTAGCGATCAAAATTGCACTGTGTGACAGTACCCTAAAAGTCTGGTGTCAACCATAGTATAAACAAGTGGACAATAGACCAACCGTAGATTACGCTCAGCCGTTACCCCACAGGCTCGAGAGCACCAAACTACCCTGAAGGGTTACCATTGTCCACTTCCAACTTACGAATCTGGCCCACCGTTACCAAGATTCCCCCAAATCACCAGACCCGCAACCAAAACTTATACCAACTGGAGAATCCGTATCCCGACGGACCCCCCAGGCCAATTTAGCACCAACTCCAAGGACCCCTCCCCCCGCCTACAGCCACTATGACCCGAAAACAAAACCAACTAACATCATCGAACCCAAACATAAAGGGAGAGCGGGCGGGACTGCTCACAGATCCTCTGAGCGGGAAGTGATCGGCTCCTCCCCCCCGCTCACCCCATATTCCTTCTCCAGCCAACATTAACCCTCCCCTAGGAGCGAACCCCACGCCCCCCTTCTTCATGCTCCAAACCCTCTGTCATGGCGGCTTCCACGTACGCCGCCTGGGGGAGGGGGTGGGTGGCTCGCTCCAGCCTGGTCTTTATGCACAGCAATGTCAAAACGGTATTACTGTGCACATATTCCTTCTTAGTTCAATTTTAACCTTTACAGGGTTCGTAAACAATAGAACGCGGGTAGCTTCACAGCACAAACTGGCCAAGGCATGAACATGGCCTCATAAAACCCATTCATACCAATAAATAGACAAGACACTTTTATTAATGGATAAAAATGGTCGTGCAGTTTATTTAGGGTTACATAAAACTTAATAAATGACCAATAAATAACACCTCATAACAATTCAAAATTCCAAAATGCCAAAAACCAATCCACCCAAAATGGGCGATTTTCCCACAAGTAAACTACACGACAGTAAAATAAATTAACAATAAATAGGGGAGGGAGGGCTCTTCTTAATCCTCTGGCGCCGACGGAATGAGAAAAACCACAGAGGCGGCGGCTTTTATAATTAAAAAAAGACGGCCAAAACCACTATCCACCAATGAAAAAAAAAAGTTAAAAAGAGGCACCAATGACTAATAAAAACTGGTTCTAACTAGTGCTTCTAAAAATACTGGAGCTCATAGCGCCCCGACTCTTCCTTGGTCTTCTCTGAGAGAAATAGCCAAAGGAAAGCCTTAGTAGGGTCTATGAGGCCATGAGACCCCCGCCATATTTCATTGCCCTTCTCGGCGGGGGGGCTAACATATGCATGGGAGTGAAAGTATAGAGTGAAGGACGCAAGAAAGACCCCATACCATTAGAGTGTGTTGTACGTTTTTGTTTAAATTCATTAAAAATGAAGAACGTCCAGAAAAGAAAGCTCAAATATGCAAAAAAAACAATCATAAAATGCGAAAAAAAAAACAATGCTTAAAGCAAACCTGTCAGCAGAATTGTGCTCAGTAAACTATGCACAGTGTCAGGTTGGCGCGGTTATACTGATTACAATGATACCTTGGTTGATGAAATCCATCTTGTGGTTGTTGCTTAATCTGTATTTGTAGTTTTCAGTTAATGAGATTCTCGTGGTCCGGGGCGGTTATGTGGTGCTCTGCTTACATATTCATCTGTATGTGCTTATGTCAGGTCACTGCCCCCTATTTTACATACTGAATATACTATTGTTGGGTGAGGGTAAAAAAAAAAAATGTATTTCATCAATATGGCACTGGCGGCGAGTGCACAGTAGCATCAATTCACATTTCAATTTATGCTACTGCATAAGCGCCGGCGCCATTTTACTGGAGAAAAAAAAATGGCTCCATCAAAATGGCACCGTAGCACCCAGTAGATGCTACTTGCCATGCGTCACTGCTCATTGCGTCATTTTGCTAAAATGGCAAAGGCGGCACTTGCGGAGTAACATCTATTGGAATGTGATGGATGCTACTGCGCATGCGCCGCCATTTTAAAGAAGATTGATGAAAAAAGATTCACCCCACAATATTATATCCAGCAAAATAGGGGGCAGGTGACTGAGGGATCAGTGACCTGTCATAAGCGCATACAGATACATATGTAAGCAGAGCACCACATAAATACCCCCCACAGGCCGCCTCAAAGAGCCAGAATCTCATTAACTGAAAATAAAGATTAAACAAAAACAACCACAAGACGGATTTCATCAACCAAGGTATCATTTTAATCCGTATAACAGTGCCAACCTGACACTGTCTGTAGGTTACTGAGCTAAATCCTGATGACTCGTTCCCTTTAATCCCTTTCTGACATATGACGTACTATCCCATCGAGGTGGTATGGGCCTGTATGACCACTGACGGGATAGTACGTCATCACCGATCAGCCGTGCTCACGGGGGAAGTGCGGCCGATCGGGGCCGGGTGTCAGCTGACTATCGCAGACCGCTCCTGGCACATTAACCCCCGGAACACTGTGATCAAACATGATCGCAGCGTTCCGGCGGCATAACGAAGCATCGCGCAGGGAGGGGGCTCCCTGCGTGCCTCCCTGAGACCCTCGGAGCAATGCGATGTGATCGCGTTGCTCCGAGGGTCTCCTACCTGCAGGCCCCGGATCCAAAACGGCCGTGGGGCTCCTTCTGGGTCCTACAGGGAGGTGGCTTCCAAGTGCCTGCTCAGAGCAAGCACCGGCAAGCCTCCCTGCAGGCCCCGGATCCAAAACAGCCGCGGGGCTCCTTCTGGGTCCTGCAGGGAGGTGGCTTCCAAGTGCCTGCTCAGAGCAAGCGCCGGCAAGCCTCCCTGCAGTGCCTGTCAGATCGCTGGGACAAAGTAAACAAAAAAATATTTACATGTGTAAAAAAAAAAAAAAAATCCTAAATAAAGAAAAAATATATATTGTTCCAATAAATACATTTCTTTATCTAAATTAAAAAAAATAAATAAAAGTACACATATTTAGTATTGCCGCATCCGTAATGACCCGACCTATAAAACTGTCCCACTAGTTAACCCCTTCAGTGAACACCATAAAAAAAAGAAAAAAAAAAAAAGGCAAAACACAACGCTTTATTATCATACCGAACAAAATGTGGAATAACACGCGAACAAAAAGAGGGATATAAACATGGTACCGCTGAAAACGTCATCTTGTCCTGCAAAATACGAGCTACCATACAGCGTCATCAGCGAAAAAATAAAAAAGTTATAGTCCTCAGAATAAAGCGATGCAAAAATAATTTTTATATAAAATAAATTTTATCGTATAAAAGTGCCAAAATATAAAAAAAGATATAAATGAGGTATCGCCGTAATCGTACTGACCTGAAAAATAATACTGCTACATCAATTTTAGCAAACGTGGAACGGTATAAACGCCCCAAGCCCCCCCCCCCAAAAAAAAGAGAAATTCATGAATTGCTGGTTTTTGGTCATTCAGCCTCGGATCGGAATAAAAAGCGATCAAAAAAATGTCACATGTCCGAAAACGGTACCAATAAAAACATCAACTCGTCCCGCAAAAAACAAAACCTCACATGACTGTGGACCAAAATAAGGAAAAATTATAGCTCTCAAAATGTGGAGACGCAAAAACAATTTTTTGCAATAAAAAGCATATTTTAGTGTGTGACAGCTGCCAATCATAAAAATCTAAAAAACACTATAAAAGTAAATCAAACCGCCCCTTCATCACCCCCTTAGTTAGGTAAAAATAATAAAATAAAAAAAAATGTATTTATTTCCATTTTCCCATTAGGGTTAGGGTTTGGGCTAAAGTTAGGGATAGGGTTTGGATTACATTTACGGTTGGGGGTGTGTCAGGGTTAGGGGTGTGTTGGGGTTAGGGGTATGGTTGGGATTAGGGTTAGGGGTGTGTTTGGATTAGGGTTTCAGTTAGAATTGGGGGGTTTCAATGTTTAGGCACATCAGGGGCTCTCCAAACGCGACATGGCGTCCGATCTCAATTCCAGCCAATTTTGCAGTGAAAAGTCAAACGGTGCTCCTTCCCTTCCGAGCTCTGCCATGCACCCAAACAGTCGTTTACCCCCACATATGGGGTATCAGCACACGCCCGAAAAAGGAAAGCACAGCGCAGGCGCCGGGTACGTAACTGAAGGCAGAGGAGGCGGCGCCCAATCGTTCCATTTGGGACTGGTGAGTTCAGTCTGGCGGTTGAGCATGCTGCAATCTAATGGGAATCAATATGCCCTGTCCTGGAAGCAGTACTGGTCCTACTGGTCAAATCCCACTGATCAATAGTCCATCACCTATATGGTCCCAGTGGTCAAACCCCAATGATTAATAAGCAATCACCTATATTGCAGACAGGCGACAACTTCTTTGCACCCGACAAACCTTTTAAGTAAAGCTACTGTACTAATTAGGTTTCTACAATCCATGACACATTGTATTATTCTTATCAGCTAAGGTTTCTGTTATCAACCTCAGCATGTCAGGCAACTTTGCTGTTGAAGTTCAAGGTTATTTATTCTTGCCTGAAATCCATTTCAATTAGGTGCTATTAATACAAGTAACAGAAGGTCTCGGCTTCATACATGAAGGACTTCCTGAACTTTTGTGAAAACTGCTGATATTGTACTAAACCTCTAAATAAAAGTGAAGAAGATTTACCGTATAAGGAGTGGGGATTTATAATTCTCTTGTATAGTCATGTAGAAACAGCATGGACCTGATTCTGTGCAGAGAACATATTTTGGCTATGAGCAATGCTTTACAGAACAGACTAAGGCCTGCTCCACACCACATTTTTGTGGTGTCCTTCACCTATCCGTTTGTACAGTGAAAAAAATATTTTTCCACAAGATGGATTTAATCAACCAAGGTATCATTAATCCGTGTAACGGTGATGACATGACACTGTAGGTTACTGAGCACAATCCTGCTGACAGGTTCCCTTTAAAGAGGAATATGTCACCAGATTTTCTTACCAGCAGTATGATCTAGGAGCAGAGACACTGATTCCAGAGATGTGTCACTGTCTAAACTGCCAGCTGTCATTTTGGTAAAATCACTGGTTTTATCTGCTAGCAGCTAATCTAATATTGAGCCCTGTATAACCCTGCCCTACCACTGATTGTGTACACGGACAGCCTTCTGGCCATGTACAGATAGCTGCCAATCACTTGTGGGTGTGGGGTTAGATTACCAGGCAGCAGGTTTACTAGCCTTCAAATAATAACCCTTGACTGATAAAACAGTGATTTAAAAAGAAAAAACACACCTACACCAAGCTGCCCAGTAATTGACATCACTAGAATCTTGATCTGTCACGATTCCACCAATCACTGGGTCCTAAGGAAGCTGTGACAACTCAGTCGCCAATTTGAGGCAGGGGCGTGCTGAGCGATCAGTAGGGCGAATGATAACTCAGCTGCAATCAGGCCGGGCCTGTGGTGTTTCCTCCAGGTGTCACTCGTTCTGGGCAATTACCTGGCTATTTAGGTGGCAATGCCAGTTATAGCTTAGCACAAGTGGTGTGTTTGCTCTGTGCTCCTAGTACTTATATTCGGATCTGTTGCCAGGCCTTGGATTTGCCTTTGACCATCCACTTGCCTAGCCCTTTGTCTTGATCTGCTATCTTCTTAGAATTTTGACCCTTTTATGTGACCTAACTACACCTTTGTCTCACCACTCTGTTTATGACATACCCTCCTGGCTTATGACCTTGGACTCCTTGATGGCGAGAAGAGACTCAGCTTCACATTTCAACTGGCCTATACATTTGTCTTTTTCACCAGTATGGATCCTGTTCACAAGCTCTGTGACCAGGTGGCAAAATTTCAGGATTTGGCTAAGGAATATAAGAGTCTTGAATTGTCACAACATCAATTGCAGGGTCAGAAACTTAGATTGATGAAAACTTCCCATAGCTCTCCATTGCCGGGAGAAAAAAACAAAACAAATAGGGCTTTCCATTACAGATTCCCTAGGAAACTTGGGGGTGGCCGACAAAAGAAGAGGGTACTGTCACAATTCCACCAATCACAGTTTCCCAAGGATGTCCTGATTGACAGCTCGGCAGCCCAATCTGAGGCAGGAACGTGCCAAGCTATCAGAATTGTGATGACAGCTCAACTGTCCAATCTGGCCAGGCCTGTGGCTCCAGGTGTCATCCATTCTGGGTGATTACTTGGCTACTTAGCTAGCAATGAGAAGACGAACATTGCCAGTTGTATCTTAGCTCAAGTGGTGGGTGTTTGGTCTGTGCTGTGAGTGATTATATTCTGATCTTTGTTGCCAAACCTAGGATTTGCCTTTGACCAACTGTTTGCCTAGCCCCTTTGTCTTGATCTGCTAAATTATTGGAATTCTGAAGTAGGAATTTGACCTGACTACAAGCGTGCTCAGATAAGGTGTTATCGGAGCATGCTCGTGTACTAATAGAATATCTTCGGCATGCTCGAATACAATGTTCGAGTCACCATAGCTACATGCAGGGATTGGCCGTTTGCTAGGGAGATCAAAAGCAGTAAAAAAGGATTTTAGGGAAATATCAAAAGCAAAAAAGATGCTATAGGGTTTCTACAGGATGAAAGGGTGAAGGGGTCAAAAATGCATCTGTGTTCTCTAAGAAAGCAAATGCAACATCAACTGATCTTCATGGTGCCAGCGAAAGAAAAAACAGAATGCAAACTCTCGATAAACAGAGATGGTGAAGTCAGGTCAAAGATTGCATAGGGAACAACTGATTATTTCCTCTATAATATATGACCATGGTATTAATAAAGTGAAGCATTGTTTTGAAACAGACCAGCATGTGTGAATACACCTGATAAGTGTTTCACTTATTAATCAGGATGTAGTCGATAAGGCAGCTTCTTCGGTCAGCAGAGAGTACAGTACTACAATAGAGCAGATCGCAAATATCTTCATATATGTCGTCAGATTATGTCCAATGGTCCCCACAACCAGTCTTTATTCCATCACAGAAACCATTGTTTCATCATTACCCATCGGTCCTCACTGGTTGGTAAAGCCTATGTAATGTCCTGAAACAAGGCTGAAAAGTATAGGTTGGTATAAAGGCAGAAAGCACTTTCGGATGAGAAACGTAAGAGGTATACCTCCAGAGATATTCTCCAAATAAATACTAGCAGATCCTCAGTATATTTCAGACCTTATGCGCATGGTTTTCCTATGGTTCCATATTACAGAGCAATTAGTGTCCCATGTGCTGCCATATGGCGCTTTCCTACTTCATGGTATTCTCTTCTAGAAGCATTTCTCTGTGGCATGTTCCATTTCATGCCAAATTACAGTTCTATTTTCACAGACTTCTGAGTGTAGTGAGCGTGGTGAGATACAATATAGGCCCACAGATTTCTATGAGTGCTGAATTAGATACATACAGTATTGTACAAGTATAACGCGGTTAGGTACATTTCACTCTAAAGAACTGCTCCCGTGTGTGTAAAACAGACATGGCTGCAATAACAGAGCCAGTGTCCGATTCATACCAATGCCCACCAACTAATTCATTAGGGTCAGTAATTACATCATATTTACAAGGTGAATGCCAAATCGGTAATTTAGTTTTACATTTCCAGAAACGGCACAACGCAAAGTCCTCAGAGAAAGTTCATTTGTGGTGGAATGGTCGCAGATGTTCCACAGTAAGGGCAGATTCACACCTCCATGTTTTGAAGGCCAACACAATCCAGCTGCGAGTCTTCTGAAGTTCTGACCCAAACTAAAAGCCTCATATGTCCCTTTGAGAATGTTGTGTTCCGGTCAGGAAACATCGATGCATGAATCTGGCCTTGGGGAAAGTTCCCAAGGTATGGAGTTGTTGAAAGAATCACTATTAGATTTGTGCAGGTGAAATCTGCAATTTCTAGATGAAGCCGCTACAGAAACCTAGCGTTTTTTTCCAGTGTCTTTTCTCTATACATTCCAGTGTGTCTGTTTCTACTACCAGTGGCAATAGATGTTTTCACATCAAGTGACAAAACTTCTATACTTTACAGTGTTAGGCTACTTTCACAGTAGCGTTTTTGGCTGCACGTCGCAATGCATCGCTTAGGAGAAAAAACGCATCCTGCAAAGTTGTCTGCAGGATGCGTTTTTTACCCGTAGACTAACATTACCGACGCATTACGATGTATTGCCACACGTCGCAACCGTCGTGCGACGGTTGCGTCATGCTTTGGCGGACCGTCGGCACAGAAAAAGTTACATGTAACGTTTTTTTGTGCGCCAAGCCCGCCATTTTCGACCGCGCATGCGCAGCCAAAACTCCGCCCCCTCCTCCCCGGACCTTGCAATGGGGCAGCGGAAGCGTCGTAAGACTGCTTCCGCTGCCCACGTCGGGCATTTTTTTCACAGTATGCGTCGGTACGTCGGGCCGACGCTAGTGTGAAAGCAGCCTTAAACACGGCCAGCACATCCACGTGCTGTATGTGATTTTCACAGATCCATAGACTTCTATCAGCCCTTGAAACCTGTGCGGCAGGAAAAAGATGGACATGTGTGTTTTTACACGGACCGTGTGTCCATGCCAAAAGCAGACATGGGATTAGCACCATAGATTATAACTAAAAGTGTGTGTCTATATCTATCTATAGCTACACATCAATTAGAAAAAAAAAATGCAATCTGTTGCTCCCTGCCGAAAAATCACTCTATTAATTCATAATCAAATGAGGCTTACGTGGGTGTGATCAGAGCCTCTGCCTCCCCCTGACTATTCTCCACCCATCCTTGACGCCGCAGTCTGTGAGCTGAGTGGCGGAGAAGTGTTCTAATCACTTACGCATTATTTGAATATGAATTAAAACCCACAGTTTTCTACTGAGGGAACAACAGATATCAGGAAAATGTATGGATGACATTATCTTTCAGAGCGCCACATGACCATAGAAACAGGTTGGTGGCGTGGATCGTGTCTGACATATTCCCTTTAGGAATCCATTAACTATTTCATATTCTGGTAATTGAAAACATTTGATCCAATACTTAAGTGATGACGAGTATTATCATTTAGATAAAGCGAATGTTGGAGCCTAAGGTCCGCAGCAGCTTTCCATGCGTTTACAGTACAATGTAAACCTATGGAAAACGCAATCCGCAGTGCCCATGCTGCAGAAAAAAACGCGCAGAAACGCTGCGGGTTACATTCCACAGCATGTCAATTTTTTGTACGGATTCCTCAGCGGTTTACACCTGCTCCATAATAGGAATCCGCAGGTGTAAAACCGCAGGTGGAATCCGCAGGTAAAACGCAGTGCCTTTTACCTGCGGATTTCTCAAATCCGCTACGGAAAAATCCGCAGAGCTCAAAACTACGTGTGCACATACCCTCAGAAAGCTCCATTCTAGAGCGCTGTACTTGTGATCAGACACCAGCTGCTGCTGCCAATGATCAGATGTCAGGACAATGCAGTGATACAAGACACAGCTGTATGCCTCGCTCAGTACAGCCTAGCCTGCAATGCACTGAAGCTAAGCTCGGAGACAATCTCAACATCTACTTGATGCAGGTCTCATATTTCATTAGTGAACTGAAAACAAAAGGGAAATGTGCCAGAAAACACATCGCTATATTCCGAGCTTATCCCAGAAAATTGAAACCTTGACGCTCCATGTGGTGACTCATAACCAGCATTTATTAGGAGGGCAAAGAGTGATGAGGATCAACTATCGGCATGGAGTCAAAGGACATGTGGATAGGGAGGTCTGCAGATCATCTGATGCCCATGGCCTACCACACAGACAGTCAGCAGTTGCCACTGAAAACATGCCAACATAGAAGTAACTTCTACAGCATGTCACCTATGGTAAAGGTCCAGTACAAATAATTACCGTAGTTTGTTGTACATACAGGCAAACCTCAAATAAGTCGCCTAGAAATAGAGCAAGGAGCCTGTACATCAGTAATAAGAGTGGGAGATCTAGAGCCGAGCAGAATCATGTGACAGCTGCGGCTCTGACAACTATAAACAACTAATCAGGACCAAATTCTTTGCCCTCACTTTAAAATTATGAATATTCAGTGGCTGAAGACACTAGGAAGTGCATTGTTTTTTTATAGGCACGGGCTGACCAAAAGATCTAGTTTTTCCCCTGCACAGTGCCACTTTCCAAAAACTTTTCCAGAAGTGACTGATCAAATCAAATCGCCAGGATGGGGATCCTATGAACCCTGTGCTGCCCTTTAATTCAGTGTCTATGGAACTGACAGCGACAGCCTTGTCAGTCCCATCTAAGTTAGGTGCAGATCCAAGTTCTAGTCCCTCCTGATCCTTTTTTTTAAGCTAGAGGCTGCAAACTATAGTTCCCTGAGGAGTTAGGTGGGTGCTCCATGGTGCAAGAAAACCAATGAAAGGACCCATCTTTAAGATTGGTGGGAATCCCACAGGTCAGACAGTGATACCATAATCTAGCTTCAGATTCTAAGACAAGAACACCATTGTAAAGGAGCATGCAAGTTAGAAGCTATCAAGAAGGACTGCTGGGTCACTTGCCTGCCATTCAAATAGAGCGATAGTTGACGGTATGCATTGCTGAGGGGCTGCCCATAGAATAGGTGAGAATTTATCGGTGGGGTCTACCCACACCGTTTGGCAGAAGAGGGCACTTTCATCACCATTAGAATAGAGCGACAATGCACTGCTCCAATCAGTGGCAGACACAGACGGAAGAGGGCGCAAGTGCAAGAACAGTTTATTGGGCACTCTCTGAGTCTAACAGGACATGCTTGCTGATTTAACGGGAAAGTGCACCCCTTTACGGATGCACGAATGATATCTCCGACCCTGGCTCCAATCATTCTCTCTGGGGCTTATGAGTGCCTTGTTCAGCTTTTCCTGCAGCCCCCATAGAGTATGATTGCATCGGTGTCTCTCCATTCTAATGATGGATATGACGGATACAAATTCCCTGTTCTGCAGTCCGGGAGACCAGACCCCCCACCAATCAATACGTTATTGCTTATTCTATGGATAGGTCATAACCTGTTTTAATCGGAGACTCCCTTTAAATCCTGATCACGGGAATGTATATGGGACAGTGCTCAGTTATGTCCATCAGCTCCACAGACTGTGACTTGAATGGCAGTAAACATTAGAAATCCCCCCTTCTATTAATCTGTGGGGGTCAGCAGTCAGTTATCCCCTAACTGGCAGATTGGTGAAGACTTGTTAAAAGGATTGTTACAAAGGAGGAGACTAAAAACCTCAATTATGCAGATCCCCATTGACCCATATTAGGGGGAAATTATTTCCTAACTCCAAATATGGCTAATACATTTAAGCAAGAATGGTACAGGGGTCATTTTACGTAAGAACCTGAAGTATGTGGACAGAGATATGCAGGAGGGTAGGACAGGGGTTAGGAATGCAGAAAACCAGATAGGATCTGAAAGTGCTGTAGTGCAGCACTGCAACAAGTTGTCAGGAGGTACAAGACAAAGGCAATAAAACATGTGAAGGTGGGTGTGTTAGTCACACAGTGCCCACCACGGCCCTAGACAGCTCGTCACACAGTGCCTGCCACGGCCCATCACACAGTACCTGTGTGGTCACATTGCAAGACTTCCTTTGTGTTAATGGACATAATAGACAAGTTGCTTTAGGAGCATTAATCAGCTGTTTGCTCTATGGCTATGGTTATATTTCTCTCATTATTGGCTTATGAATGAGATGTTGCAGATTGATAGTATATCGACTAACAACAGGATCTGCAGAGCAGGAAACTAGCAGGGAACAAAGAAAAAGGTAAAGCAATAAAGGGATGAGATAATACACAGTAGCACGGATTGTGAGTGAGCCAAGTGGGCAAGTCAATGGACAGAGCTGCCCCAGTAAAGATGCACCATCCCCCACATTCCTACTATCCCTCAATCCCAGGCTACAGAACTACCTCCAAAAAAGGCTAAATTAACCCCTAAAACGGTATAATACCCATAGACAGTTCCAGCAATCCTATGAGCTGATCTCAACCATTTCTTTCACATGCTGTAATGATTTGTCTGATCTCACACCCTCTCCTCCCCCCTCCATTCCTTCCCCACCCAAAATGTAAGTTCTCAATGTCTCCCCAAGGTCCCCTCCCACACAATCCCCCCTAAATCATCTCAGATAACAGAGCAGAGCCCTGGACTCTTGTGAGCCACCCTCCCTGTTCTCCAGCAATGTCCTCCAATTCCCTTTCTGCTGTTCACCAGACACAAAGAGGCAGATCTAGAGCAGCCCCCATCCAGACCTCTGCCCAGCTCCGCAGCCCAGGCTGTGGATGATGCCATCTGCCTGCCAATGCAGCATCCTCCTGCCATCCTAGCTGCAAACGCAGGCAGACCAGGAACAATGAAAGAAAACTACAGCACAGCAGCCTGAGCATCACTGACAGCCACACAATCCTGTCTAATAATCCAATCAGGCCTTCAGCCATGTAACAGGGGCAAAGAGATCCCTCCCTGCCCCCTGACAGGTGGCCCATGCCTCCAGAACATGGCCCAATGTGCCCCACCCCTCACAGCAGCACTAATGCCAGCTGCTGACACTGTATGCAGCCCCCTCATTACATGTCCTTGTAGTGGGGGCCCCTATGCCACAGTCACCCCAATCCCTGCAGGGGCTAAGGCCCCTCCCCCAGCCCTGCCCTATCCACCACATTATGTACTGCACCATTTTATCCAATGCCCCCCACTTACCCACCAGCCATTGCCATGACAATGCCCTCCTCATACCAGCACTGTCATTCTACTGCAGCACAATGCAGTGTCCATACACGTGCATGTGCCCGTACCCAGTGCCAGCTGCCCCACAAGTATACCCCGGGCCCTGCAGGGTCCTAATGCCGGCGCACTCACCAGTCTGTGGGGATCTGCTCCTGGATCACATCCTGATAGGCAGCCAGCAGCTCCAGGCGATGGGGTTTGAAGCTAACGGAGGCCATGCCGGCTGCAGGCTGACTGTGTGCCGGGGGATGGAGAGACGAGGCAGCGGACTGAGGGAGGGATGAGGAGGAGAGAGATGGAGAGAGGTGGAGGCAGTAACTGCAGCTGGGGAGGGGAGGGCCGGGGCGGGAGGAGGGGGAGCTGCGGGGTCCTAGAGCTGCTGCCCCGACCACTCATTTACCCCACGCCACTGCAAAGTGTAGCGTCCTGCCACGATCATTGCCACACCTATAGCCCACCACATCGCTATAGCCCACCACAACACACTGGCAAATAGACAATGTAGTAATTAGCCGATGTCTGCAATTGATGGCATGGAAATGGCTGATAACAGATTGCAATAGCTCTTCTTGATTAACTGGTAGAATAGAAAAAGCCTGATAGAGGACGCTGCCACATTGACAAAAACACTGCAATAATAATAATAATAATAATAATCTTTATTTATATAGCGCCAACATATTCCGCAGCACTTTACAATTAAGCAATCACAGCTCATGAGGATTTTGTGTGCTCAGGTTTAGTTCCCCCAAGGAGTTTTTGTTTTACTAATTTTTATTGGGTTTTTTAAACAATGTGTATCTGGGGTAAATAATAGGAAAATGGGGAAAGGAATATTAGCAAAGAGTAAAATGTGCAAAGGAATATTAATAAAGAGGAAAATGGGGAAAGGAATATTAATAAAGAGGAAACTGGGGGAAGGAATATTAATAAAGAGGAAAATGGGGGAAGGAATATTTACCACAGGAGTAAGTGATTGCGTGCCCTTCTTTTGTACTCAGTGTGCACTGTCACGTGCTGCGTGTCTCGCATGTCCGTGTCTCTGGCAGCCACACTGGGTTTTCTGTGCGGAATTTCCTTTTATAATTACATTAAATGCAGAAAATCCTCAGGTAAAAAAATGCACGTGTGTTTCCGCTGCAGAATTGCGCTAAAAACGCATGTTCTGCACAGGACTGTATCAGAGAAGCTGTCAGTGAAATACCACAAAGTATCAAAAACAAAGCGGCTTTACTAAATCCTGACAAAACTACAGCATCAAAAACACCATAAAAAATGCAAAGAAAAAACTCATGTGACTTAATTTACCTAAGGCCATGCGCTCACGAGTAGTGTTGAGCATTCCGATACCGCAAGTATCGGGTATCGGCCGATACTTGCAGGTATCGGAATTCCGATACCGAGATCCGATACTTTTGTGGTATCGGGTATCGGTATCGAAACAACATTAATGTAAAAATGTGTAAAAGAGAGAATTAAAATAAAAAATATTGCTATACTCACCTCTCCGACGCAGCCTGGACCTCACCGAGGGAACCGGCAGCGTTGTTTGCTTAAAATTCACGCGTTAACTTCCTTACGTGAAGTCCCGGCTTGTGATTGGTCGCGTGCCGCCCATGTGGCCGCGACGCGACCAATCACAGCAAGCCGTGACGTAATTTCAGGTCCTTCAGGATTTTAAAATTACGTTCTGGCTTATGATTGGTCGCGTCGCGGTCACATGGGAGACGCGACCAATCACAAGCCGTGACGTCACGGGAGGCTGGACACGCGCGCATTTTAAAATGCGCGCGTGTCCAGCCTTCCGTGACGTCACGGCTTGTGATTGGTCGCGTCGCCCATGTGACCGCGACGCGACCAATCATAAGCCAGAACGTAATTTTAAAATCCTGAAGGACCTAAAATTACGTCACGGCTTGCTGTGATTGGTCGCGTCGCGGCCACATGGGCGGCACGCGACCAATCACAAGCCGGGACTTCACGTAAGGAAGTAAACGCGCGAATTTTAAGCAAACAACGCTGCCGGTTCCCTCGGTGAGGTCCAGGCTGCGTCGGAGAGGTGAGTATAGCAATATTTTTTATTTTAATTCTTTCTTTTACACATTAATATGGATCCCAGGGCCTGAAGGAGAGTTTCCTCTCCTTCAGACCCTGAGAACCATCAGGAATACCGTCCGATACTTGAGTCCCATTGACTTGTATTGGTATCGGGTATCGGTATCGGATTGGATCCGATACTTTGCCGGTATCGGCCGATACTTTCCGATACCGATACTTTCAAGTATCGGACGGTATCGCTCAACACTACTCACGAGTATTTGTTGAGTTTTTTACCTCTGTATTTGTAAGTCAGACCCAGGAGAGGAACAATCAGAGGAAAAGTGTAGTAGAAACTCGTCACCACTTCTGTATTTATCACCCACTCCTGGTTTTGGCTTATAAATACTGAGGTAAAATACTCAACAAATACTTGTGTGAACATGGCCTGATAGGTTCAGAAGTGCTGCAGAAAATCTGCAACATCAAAAGCTCACCAAATACTCATCATCATGGCAACATGGCCTTACCTATACATATGAAGGGGGGCTCCAGGGCTTTGTGCCCACCATGAGAGTTTGATGCTGTGTATTTTCTCTGTGTCAAACAGTTCCAGCAGAGTGGATGGGATGTAAAGCGGTCTCGTGCCCACTGCGCTTCTTTTTTACCTCAGTGTAATGTGTCCTGCGGTGTGCGTTTCACATCCCTAACTTGTGGATTTCTCTTGCGGTGCGCTGAGTTTTCTGTGCCGATTTTTCTCATAGACTTGTATTAGATGCGGAAAATCCATAATAACTAAAAAACATGCATACGTTTTTAGCGTGTTTCCGTGGCAGAAAATGCAGGTAAACCACATAGGACTGTATAACTAAAGTTTGTCAAAGCCAAACACCGGGAAGTATCAAAAAGATGCAGCTTTATTTAAAACGTGACATATCAAAAAGAGACAGAAAACGCAATAAAAACGTATGTAAAAAAACCCAACCTTATTTGCTTAATAGGTGCAGAAATGGCGCCGAAAATCTGCAACATCAAAAGCTCATCATGGGAACGCAGCCTTCGGCTATATTCACACTTTGCATTTTTGCTGCTTTTTTCTGCAGGCAAAACCTGCTTTCTTGGCAGCAGGGCCGGTTTTAGGCAAAGTGGGGCCCTAAGCAAAGTTTAAAATGGGGCCCCAAATGCTAACATATTGCACATCACACGGAAGCATTTCGGTTGTATTTACATGCGCTGATCTCAGGCCGCTAAACGAGTGTGATCGACAATATTGAAGTTGTTGGACGCTTGATTCCCGGCATCTTTCCACCATCTGAGAAAGAATGAAGGGGACAGAACGATCACTAATAGATCACTAACAGATCACCATACAGTATCATGTTATCAGCAGGACATCTACAGTTTATACCGGCGATGTGCTGCTGAGAACAATGATTTTTATTCCGGCATAAACAATCCAATCACCCAATGAATATGCAGCATTTTGCTTGTTTAGTATAATACACTCCATAGTCCTCCATATATTATAATGTGCACCACAGTCCTCCATATTGTAAAATGCACACCCAATAGTCCTCCATATAATATAATGTGCCCCATAGTCCTCCATATATTATACTACACTCCTCATAGTCCTCCATATAGTATTATACACTTCCCAACTTCCCATAGTCCTCCATATAGTATAATACACTCCTCATAGTCCTCCATATATTAAAATATACTCCTCAGTCCTCCATATAGCATAATACACTCCTCACAGTGCTCCATATAGTATAATGCACCGCCATAGTCATCCATATAGTACAATTCACCTCCCATAGTATAATGCACCCCATAGTTCTTCATATAGTATAATGTATTCCCCATAGTCCTCAATACAGTATAATTCAGCCCACATATAGTATAATGCAGCCACCCCAGAGTATAATGCAGCCACCCCAGAGTATAATGTAACCCCCCCACAGAGTATAATGTAACCTCCCCATAGAATATAATGCAGCCCCCCATAGTATAATGTAGCCTCCTCATAGAGTATGATGCAATCACTCCTCATAGAATATAAATATAATACAGCCCCCCCAATAGAATATAATGTAGCCCCAAACAAGATAATACAGCCCACCTCCCCATAGACTATAATGTAGCCCCATCAAAGGGTATGATGCAATCATCCCTCATAAAATCTAATAAATAAAATCTATTATAAATATAATGCAGCCCCCCATAGTATATAACACAGCCTCCTCCATAGAATATAATGTATAATGTACCCCCCAAATATATAACACAGCCACATAGTATATAACACAGCCTGCCCCATAGAATATAATATATCCCTATAGTATATAGCACAGCCCACATAGTAGTATATAGCACAGCCCACATAGTAGTAGTGTATAGCACAGCCACTTAGTATATAGCACAGCCCCTTAGTATATAGCACAGCCCACACAGTAATATATAGCACAGCCCACACAGCAGTATATAAAACAGCCCACACAGTAGTATAAAGCACTGCCCACACAGTAGCATACACCACAGCTCACACAGTAGTATACAGCACAGCCCACAGAGTAGTATACAGCACAGCCCACAGTAGTATACAGCACAGCCCACAGTAGTATACAGCACTGCCCACAGCACAGCCCACAGTAGTATACAGCACTGCCCACAGTAGTATACAGCACTGCCCACAGTAGTATACAGCACAGCCCACAGTAGTATACAGCACTGCCCACAGTAGTATACAGCACTGCCCACAGTAGCATACAGCACAGCCCACAGTAGTATACAGCACAGCCCACAGTAGTATACAGCACAGACCACAGAGTAGTATACAGCACAGCCCACAGTAGTATACAGCACTGCCCACAGTAGTATACAGCACTGCCCACAGTAGTATACAGCACTGCCCACAGTAGCATACAGCACAGCCCACAGTAGCATACAGCACAGCCCACAGTAGTATACAGCACAGCCCACAGTAGTATACAGCACAGCCCACAGTAGTATACAGCACTGCCCACAGTAGCATACAGCACTGCCCACACTAGTATACAACACTGCCCTGGCCACACAGTAGTATATAGCACAGCCCACATCCCTCCTTCTCTCCCCTCCCGAGAATGGCCACACAGTCCAGTAAAAAAAAAAAAAAAAAACACAAGCTCCTTACCTCTCCCCGAGCCCGCGCTGCTCCCTGCTCCTGTGTCGGCGGCTGTCGCCTCACTGTCTGACACACAGTGAGTGCGCGATGACGCGCACCCGCTGTGTCAGAGGCAGAACGGGGAATGATGGGAGAGGGAGCGTCAGGTGACGCTCTCTCCTCCATCATTGCTTTGAACTGTACCAGCAGACGCCGGTATAGTTCAATGCGGCGGGGGAGTCAGCGCTGGCGGCAGGCGGGCCCCCCTGCCTCACAGGGGCCCCATAGCTGCGTGACTTGCCGCTAGCTGGGGGCCCCTGGGGGAGCGGGGGCCCCAGGCAGCTGCCTGTTCTGCCGGCCCTGCTTGGCAGTAAAGAAGCAGCACTCAAAAAGCAGGTTTTGCTGCGGACTTGTTGTGTTTCTTTGCATGCTGACGAAATATTGTGCCCCCCCCCCCCCCCCCCCAAAAAAAAAAAAAAAAAAAATGATGATGCAACTTCCTTGAGGATTTTGCACCAAAAACGCAGCAAAGCCTTAAGGCTATGTGCACACGCTGCGGACTGGTCTGCGGATTTTTCCGCACTGATTTTGATAAATCCGCAGGGCAAAAACACTGCATTTTTCCTGCGGATTTATCGCGGTTTTACCGCGGATTTACCGCGGTTTTTGTGTGGATTCTGCTGCGGTTTTACACCTGCGTTTTTTTAATATGGAGCAGGTGTCAAACCGCTGCGGATTCCGCACAAAGAATTGACATGCTGCGGAAAATAAACCGCAGCGTTTCCGCGCGTTTTTTTCCGCAGCATGTGCACAGCTGTTTTTGTTTTCCATAGGTTAACATTGTACTGTACACCGCATGGAAAACTGCTGCGGATCCGCAGCAAAAACCGCAACGTGTGCACATGGCCTAAACCTGCCTTTTTGCATTTACTCATTGCTTTGTAAGGGGGAAAAAACGCTGAAAGAAGTGACATGCTTCAGTTTTCCAATTCGCCTAGGGAATAAAACCAAGCTGTGTTCATGAGATTTCTGAAATCTCATAGCTTTTGCTGGTACTGTAAAACGCAGTTTAAAATTTGTATTTTAAAAAATGCCGCAAAAACGCAACGTGTGAACATAGCCTTTGTCTGCAAGTAAACTGCTCATCTGATATTGATCTATTGCATTTCTATTGCATTTCTGCATCAGAAAAACACACATAAATCAGTGCAGAAAATATATTAGATTTTCCATATAGGAACGCTGCATATTTCAGTTTAACATACATAACACAGTCTTTGGGCTCATTCACGTGTCAGTGATTTTTCTTGTACACAAAAAAAAATTGCGCTTCATCAGTGTTTTGATAAGGCTGCTTTCACACATCAGTTTTTTGCCAACAGTCGCAATCAGTTGTTTTTTTTAAAAAACGGATCTGTCGCAGATTGTGAAAAACTCATGCGACGGATCCGTTTTTTCGACGGATCCGACTAGGGGGGCTGGCTAAAATGATTCCAAAAAAAATCAGAGCATGCTCAGTTAAAAATAATGGAATTCGTTGCCGGATTCCATCATTTGTCGGATCCGGAGCCCATAGGCTTCCATTATAACAAACGATATTTTGGACGATCGTCGCTGTCCGTTTTTTCGAAGTGAGAGAAAAAAACGTTACTTTGTCCGTTGTCTCCGGCCGCCGGTCAGACAATTTTCGACGGATCCGTCGAACGACAGACGAAACGTGAGGCCATCCGTCACAATCCGTCGCTAATACTAGTCTATGAGAAAAAACGGATCTGGCAGCATCAGACGCTGGATCCGTTTTTTTCAAAATTCGACGGATTGCGACTGATGGCAAAAAACTGATATGTGAAAGCAGCTTAAGTCTCATCAGTGTTTTGTCAATGCCCATTTTTGCCATCAGTTTAGTCAAAGTTTCATTACTTTTTCTTAGTTAAATAATAATAATAATCTTTATTTTTATATAGCGCTAACATATTCCGCAGCGCTTTACAGTTTGCACACATTACCATCGCTGTCCCTGATGGGGCTCACAATCTAAATTCCCTATCAGTATCTCTTTGGAATGTGGGAGGAAACCGGAATACCTGGAGGAAACCCATGCAAACATGGGGAGAACATACAAACTCCTTGCAGATGTTGTCCAAGGTGGGATTAGAAACCAGGACTCCAGCGCTGCAAGGCTGCAGTGCTATCCACTGAGCCACTGTACTGCCCTTCATGATAAAAAAAAACAACTGATGGAGGTTTCTTAAACTTCTACAGTCCGCGAAAGAGAAATATTCACGATGTTTCCCGATTTTTTTTTACAGATCTGAGACATATAATCAGTGCTTTCCATGTGTAGCTTACTGTACATGTATTTAGTTTAATAAATCTCAGAAAAAAATGGCGTAGGATTCCCCATAAATGTAATAAACCAGCAGAGGCAAAGCAGAAAGGCTGGGGGGTAGATATTTATAGCCTGGGAAGGGGTTAATACCCATGGAGCTTCGCAGGCTATGAATATCAGCTCACAGCTAGCTATATAATTAGCCTTTACTGGTTATTAAAATGGGGGACCCCCCAAAAAAATAATGTAGGCTTCCCCTATAATTAACCCCTTAATCCCATATGACGTACTTGTCATGATATGTACTTTTGCCCTGTCCTGTATTTGAATAATATGCCATTTGATGTATGTAACTGTTCTCTGGTTTCTATTAGCTGTAGTTTATGTATTTTCTTGGCTGGGAGTTTACCTGTAACAATGTCTCCTTCCCCCAATACTTGCAGCCCTAAGCTATAATGAAATTTAGCTTTGTCAACTAGTGAAGGAATAGCCATTCTTCCTCACAGCAGGTGGCTAGTCAAATGTACATACTACCTAGACTAAGCGGAGCCAACCAGTGTAGAATCTTCTGATGGACCCAACCATTGAATAGAAGGTGTGACCCCTACCCCCCTTCATGGGCGGATCCCAGGAGCTCAGACAATCCATTCTTATTTTGAGATCAGATGTGAGTTGATCCTAAAAGGAGAAGGAGTGGGGATTCTTAGCTGAGGCAAGACCCCACGTCCATCTGTGACTGCGGAAGCGAACGGGGCGAGACTTGAGCTGAGGACATATCTCGTCATTCGTGAGATTGTTTTGGGATCCCTTGGACTCGTGTGGACTATTGCTTTGTTAGCTGGCACAAGGATTATCGGGAGGTGCCCCCGTATCTGTTCTGTGGGACTCGTGGAAGGACTATTGTTTCGTTTATCGGGTGCGGGATTACTGGAAAGCACCTCCAGATCTGTTTCTTTACTTGGACTTATTGTGGACTTCTTGTGAACTTGAAGGACATTATGGATATTTGATGTTGTATGCTCCCTGCTTTAATAAATCTCATTGGATCGTCCCTCGGCCTGTTGTCCCTTCCTGCTCTGCCGTACACCCCGTCACAGTACTATCCTGTCAAGGTGACCAGGGACTTAATTCCCAGGGACGGGATAGTACATCATAGCGATCAGCCATGCTCACGGGGGGATCGCGGCCGAGTGTCAGCTGACTATCGCAGCTGACATCCGGCACTATGTGCCAGGAGCAGTCACGGACCGCCCCCGGCACATTAACCCCCGGCACACTGCGATCAAACATGATCGCAGTGTTCCGGCGGCATAGGGAAGCATCGTGCAGGGAGGGGGCTCCCTGCGTGCTTTCCTGAGACACTCAATACTAGGCGATGTGCTCAACTTGTCCCGAGCGTCTCCTCCCTGCAGGCCCCGGATCCAAAATGGCCGCGGGGCTGCATCCGGGTCCTGCAGGGTGGTGGCTTACCAAGCGCCTGCTCAGAGCAAGCGCAGGTAAGCCTGCAGCCCTGCATGTCAGATCGCTGATCTGACACAGTGCTCTGCAAAGTGTCACATCAGCGATCTGACCTTATAACATGATGCCCCCCCCCCCCTGGGGCAATGTTAAAAAGTTAAAAATATATATTTAGATGTGTTAAAAAAAAAAAAAAATCCTAAATAAAGAAAAAAAAAATATTGTCCTCATAAATACATTCCTTTATCTAAATAATATAAAAAAAAACAATAAAAGTACACATATTTAGTATCACCGCGTCCGTAACAACCGGCCTATAAAACTATCCCACTAGTTAACCCCTTCAGTGAACACCATAAAAAAAACCGAGGCAAAAAAACAACGCTTTATTATCATACTGCCAAACAAAAAGTGGAATAGCACGCGATCAAAAAGACAGATATGGTACCATGGTACCGCTGAAAACGTCATCTTGTCCCGCAAAAAACGAGCTGCCACACAGCATTATCACCAAAAAAATAAAAAAGTTATAGTCCTCAGAATAAAGTGATGCAAAAATAATTCTTTTTCTATAAAATAGTTTTTATCATATAAAAGCGCCAAAACATAAAAAAATGATATAAATGAGGTATTGCTGTAATCCTACTGACCCGACGAATAAAACTGCTTTATTCATTTTACCAAACACGGAACAGTATAAACGCCTCCCCCAAAAGAAATTCATGAATAGCTGGTTTTAGGTCATACTGCCTCACAAAAATCGGAATAAAAAACGATCAATGAAAATGTTGCCAATAAAAACGTCAACTCCTACCACAAAAAACAAGACCTCACATGACTCTGTTGCCTAAAATATGGAAAAATTATAGCTCTCAAAATGTGGTAAAGCAAAAAAATATTTTTTGCAATAAGAAGTGTCTTTTAGTGTGACAGCTGCAAATCATAAAAATCCGATAAAAAACCCACTATAAAAGTAAATCAAACCCCCCTTCATCACCCCCTTAGTTACTGAAAAATAAAAACAATTAAAAAAATGTATTTATTTCCATTTTCCCATTAGGGTTAGGGCTAGGGTTAGGGTTAGGGCTAGGTTTAGAGCTAGGGTTATGGCTAGGGTTAGGGTTGGGGCTAGGGTTGGGGCTAGGGTTAGGGCTAGGGTTAGGGTTGGTACTAGGGTTAGGGCTAGGGTTAGGGTTGGGGCTAGGGTTAGGGCTAGAGTTACGGTTGGGGCTAGGGTTAGGGTTGGGGCTAGGGTTAGGGTTTGGATTATATTTACGGTTGGGATTAGGGTTAGGGGTGTGTCAGGGTTAGAGGTGTGGTTAGGGTTATGGTTGGGATTAGGGTGAGAGGTGTGTTGTAGTAGTGAAATACTTGGGGGTTCAAAGTTCTCACAACACATCTAGATAAGTTCCTCAGGGGGTCTAGTTTCCAATATGGGGGTCACTTGTGGGCGGTTTCTACTGTTTGGGTACATCAGGGGCTCTACAAATGCAACGTGATGCCTGCAGACCAATCCATCTAAGTCTGCATTCCAAATGGCGCTCCTTCCCTTCCGAGCTCTGCCATGCGCCCAAACAGTGGTTGCCCCCCACATATGGGGTATCAGCGTACTCAGGACAAATTGGACAACAACTTTTGTGGTCTAATTTATCCTGTTACCCTTGTGAAAATACAAAACTGGGGGCTAAAAAATCATTTTTGTGAAAAAAAAAAATTGTTATTTTCACGGCTCTGCGTTATAAACTGTAGTGAAACACTTGGGGGTTCAAAGTTCTCACAACACATCTAGATAAGTTCCTTGGGAGGTCTAGTTTCCAATATGGGGTCACTTGTGGGGGGTTTGTACTGTTTGGGTACATCAGGGGCTCTGCAAATGCAACGTGACGCCTGCAGACCAATCCATCTAAGTCTGCATTCCAAATGGCGCTCCTTCCCTTCCGAGCTCTGCCATGCGCCCAAACAGAGGTTCCCCCCACATACGGGGTATCAGCGTACTCAGGACAAATTGGACAACAAGTTTTGCGGTCCAATTTCTCCTGTTACCCTTGGGAAAATACAAAACTGGGGGCTAATAAATAATTTTTGTGGAAAAAAAAATATTTTTTATTTTCACAGGTCTGCGTTATAAACTGTAGTGAAACACTTGGGGGTTCAAAGTTCTCTCAACACATCTAGATAAGTTCCTTAGGGGGTCTACTTTCCAATATGGGGTCACTTCTTGGGGGTTTCTACTGTTTGGGTACATCAGGGGCTCTGCAAATGCAACGTGATGCCTGCAGACCAATCCATCTAAGTCTGCATTCCAAATGGCGCTCCTTCCCTTCCGAGCTCTGTCATGCGCCCAAACAGTGGTTCCCCCCCACATACGGGGTATCAGCGTACTCAGGACAAATTGGACAACAACTTTTGGGGTCCAATTTCTCCTGTTACCCTTGGGAAAATACAAAACTGGGGGCTAACAAATCATTTTTGTGAGAAAAAAATAATAATTTTATTTTCACGGCTCTGCGTTATAAACTGTAGTGAAATACTTGGGGGTTCAAAGATCTCAAAACACATCTAGATAAGTTCTTTAGGGGGTCTACTTTCCAAAATGGTGTCACTTGTGGGGGGTTTTAATGTTTAGGCACATCAGGGGCTCTCCAAACGCAACATGGTGTCCCATCTCAATTCCAGTCAATTTTGCATTGAAAAGTCAAACTGCGCTCCTTCCCTTCCGAGCTCTGCCATGCGCCCAAACAGTCGTTTACCCCCACATATGGGGTATCAGCGTACTCAGAACAAATTTAACAACAATGTTTGGGGTCCAATTTCTTCTCTTACCCTTGGAAAAATAAAAAATTGGGGGCGAAAAGATCATTTTTGTGAAAAAATATGATTTTTTATTTCTACGGCTCTGCATTATAAACTTCTGTGAAGCACGTGTTAGGTCAAAGTGCTCACCACACATCTAGATAAGTTCCTTAAGGGGTCTACTTTCCAAAATGGTGTCACTTGTGGGGGGTTTCAATGTTTAGGCACATCAGGGGCTCTCCAAACGCAACATGGCGTCCCATCTCAATTCCAGTCAATTTTGCATTGAAAAGTCAAACGGCGCTCCTTTCCTTCCGAGCTCTGCCGTGCGCCCAAACAATGGTTTACCCCCACATATGGGGTATCAGCGTACTCAGGACAAATTGTACAACAACTTTTGGGGTTCATTTTCTCCTGTTACCCTTGGTAAAATAAAACAAATTGGAGCTGAAATAAATTTTGTGTGAAAAAAAGTTAAATGTTCATTTTTATTTAAACATTCCAAAAATTCCTGTGAAACACCTGAAGGGTTAATAAACTTCTTGAATGTGGTTTTGAGCACCTTGAGGGGTGCAGTTTTTAGAATGGTGTCACCAGGGGCGTAACTACCGCGGTCGCCATTGCGACCGGGCCCCGCAGGTCAGGGGCCCCGGGCCGGCAGGTCTGAGCAGGGCCGGGCTGGCCATCGGCACTTCTGGCAAATGCCAGAAGAGCCGTTGCCAGTAGTGGGCCGCTGCACTGTTCCTCCCCCGGAACCCCCCCCAGTGCCGCCGCCGCCGCATTTAACTATACCGGCGTCTATGACACCGGTATAGTTCAATGCAATGATGAAAGAGAGAGCGTCACCTGACGCTCCCTCTCCCATCATTCCCCGCTCTGCCTCTGACAGTACACTGCGGGTGCGCGATGACGTCATATCATCACGCACCTGCAGTGTCCTGGGCAGACTTCAGCCGCCAGGAGCAGCGCGGGCAAAAGGAAAGGTGAGGAGAGTTTTTTTTTTTCTTTTTAACCGGACTGTGGGGCCATTATCGAGGGGGGGTGATGTGATGTGATGTGTGCATACCCCTGTGCCGGCTGTGCTGTATATACCCCTGTGCCAGCTGTGCTGTATATACCCCTGTGCGGGCTGTGCTGTATATACCCCTCTGCGGGCTGTGCTGTATATACCCCTCTGCGGGCTGTGCTGTATATACCCCTGTGCGGGCTGTGCTGTATATACCCCTGTGCGGGCTGTGCTGTATATACCCCTGTGCGGGCTGTGCTGTATATACCCCTGTGCGGGCTGTGCTGTATATACCCCTGTGCGGGCTGTGCTGTATATACCCCTGTGTGGGCTGTGCTGTATATACCCCTGTGCGGGCTGTGCTGTATATACCCCTGTGCGGGCTGTGCTGTATATACCCCTGTGCGGGCTGTGCTGGATATACCACTGTGCAGGCTGTGCTGGATATACCACTGTGCGGGCTGTGCTCTATATACCCCTGTGCGGGCTGTGCTGTATATATCCCTGTTCGGGCTGTGCTGTATATACCCCTGTGCGGGCTGTGCTGTATATACCCCTGTGCGGGCTGTGCTGTATATACCCCTGTGCGGGCTGTGCTGTATATACCCCTGTGCGGGCTGTGCTGTATATACCCCTCTGCGGGCTGTGCTGTATATACCCCTCTGCGGGCTGTGCTGTATATACCCCTGTGCGGGCTGTGCTGTATATACCCCTGTGCGGGCTGTGCTGTATATACCCCTGTGCGGGCTGTGCTGTATATATCCCTGTGCGGGCTGTGCTGTATATACCCCGTGCGGGCTGTGCTGGCTATACCCCTGTGCGGGCTGTGCTGGATATACCACTGTGCGGGCTGTGCTGGCACCCAACACCATGTTGCAGTGCAGGAGATTCCTGCAACAGTCCGAGGCGTATCTAGGGGAAGGTGGGGGGGTAGGGGGGGCGGGGGAAGGTGGGGTGGGCGGGGTTGGTGGGGGGGGCCCCATTTGGAAGTTCGCACCGGGGCCCATAACTTTGTAGTTACGCCACTGGGTGTCACACTTGGTTGTTTTCTATCATATAGACCCCTCAAAATGACTTCAAATGAGATGTGGTCCCTAAAACAAAATGGTGTTGTAAAAATGAGAAATTGCTGGTCAACTTTTAACCCTTATAACTCCCTAACAAAAAAAAAATTTGGTTCCAAAATTGTGCTGATGTAAAGTAGACATGTGGGAAATGTTACTTATTAAGTATTTTGCATGACATATCTCTGTGATTTAAGGGCATAAAAATTCAAAGTTGGAAAATTGCTAAATTTTCAAAATTTTCGCCAAATTTCCATTTTTTTCACAAATAAACGCAAGTTATATCGAATAAATTTTACCACTACAATGAAGTACAATATGTCATGAGAAAACAATGTCAGAATTGCCAAGATCAGTTGAAGCGTTCCAGAGTTATAACCTCATAAAGAGACAGTGGTCAGAATTGTAAAAATTGGCCCGGTCATTAACGTGCAAACCACCCTCGGGGCTTAAGGGGTTAAACATTCCAAAAATTCCTGTGAAACACCTGAAGGGTTAATAAACTTCTTGAATGTGGTTTTGATCACCTTGAGGGGTGCAGTTTTTAGAATGGTGTCACACTTGGTTATTTTCATATCAAAATGACTTCAAATGTGATGTGGTCCCTAAAAAAAAATGGTGTTGCAAAAATGAGAAATTGCTGGTCAACTTTTAACCCTTATAACTCCCTAACAAAAAAAAATTGTTTCCAAAATTGTGCTGATGTAAAGAAGACATGTGGGAAATGTTACTTATTAAGTATTTTGTGTGACATATCTCTGTGATTTAAGGGCATGAAAATTCAAAGTTGGAAAATTGCGAAATTTTCCAAATTTTCGCCAAATTTCCATTTTTTTTTCACAAATAAACGCAGGTAATATCAAAGAAATTTTACCACTATCATGAAGTACAATATGTCTCGAAAAAACATTGTCAGAATCACCGGGATACGTTGAAGCGTTCCAGAGTTATAACCTTATAAAGGGACAGTGGTCAGAATTGTAAAAATTGGCCCGGTCATTAACGTGCAAACCACCCTCGGGGCTTATGGGGTTAATAACCAGAAAAGACTAGGCAGACAGCTGGGGGCTGATATTAATAGCAAAAATATTAGCAAAAATCAAAATGTGGTTTTAAAACATAACTTTTACTAGTTACTCATCTAAAAAGAGGTCATTACCTCTATAAAAACAATGTGACCATTTTCCCATCACACATCTCCAAATAGATCTCTCAAACCCCTATCTGGGGGGATATAATACAGATCCCTATTCTCTGTCAGAGATAAGAGTGGAATAGATTTTTTACCTGAGATATTTAGCGTGAATCAAAGTATACAACCCAGAACCCCACCTCAGAGAGTTCCACTTGAGTTATTTCCTGTATATACTATTCACAAATATCTTAATATCAGAGTAAATCTGCCACAAATTATTTCATACATAATATAGGAAAAAAAGGAACAATCTCACCATATCCATCTTTTTCTCCTTTTTTCCCCCTTTTTTCTTTTTAATACAAATTCCGGAGTCTGGGTCCAAATAGTCACTGTCAGTCCCTAATTCCGGCTGACCCTGGTACCCCAATGACTCCTGCCCTTACAAGGGCAGTCCACAGCTAGCCCTATATCTAGCCAGCCCTGGAGTGACCCTCTCGACGCATTTCTTCAACAAAGTGATTCATCAGGGGATTGGCACCCTATTCCATATCAAGAGCATTTGGGCAGCGTCTCCCTTCAGTCAAGGGAGAAAAAAGGCAGTGGCTAGCTGTGGACTGCCCTTGTAAGGGCAGGAGTCATTGAGGTACCAGGGTCAGCCGGAATTAAGGACTGACAGTGACTATTTGGACCTAGACTCCGGAATTTGCTGGATATGGTGAGATTGTTCCTTTTTTTCCTATATTATGTATGAAATAATTTGTGGCAGATTTACTCTGATACAAGATATTTGTGAATAGTATATACAGGAAATAACTCAAGTGGAACTCTCTGAGGTGGGGTTCTGGGTTGTATACTTTGATTCACGCTAAATATCTCAGGTAAAAAATCTATTCCACTCTTATCTCTGACAGAGACTAGGGATTTGTATTATATCCCCCCAGATAGGGGTTTGATAGATCTATTTGGAGATGTGTGATGGGAAAATAGTCCCATTGTTTTTATAGAGGTAATGACCTCTTTTTAGATGAGTAACTAGCAAAAGTTATGTTTTAAAACCACATTTTGATTTTTTGCTAATATTTTTGTTTCTCCTGTGGTAAAAAATGGTGAAAGAATTTGATTTTCTTCTCTGGCTATATATTTCTGATATTAATAGCCTAGGAAGGGATCATGGATATTGGCCTCATCCCAAACTAAAAATCTCAGCTCTCAGCCACCCTAGAAATGGCACATCCATAAGATGTGCCAATTCTGGCACGTGGCCTCAATCTTCCCACTTGCCCTGGCACTGGCAAGTGGGATGATAGTATTAAGGTTGATGTCACCTTTGTATTGTCAGGTGACATCAAGCCCAGAGGTTAGCAATGGAGAGGCATCTATTATATTGCTCCATACAGAATAATGACCAAATATAATGCTCAACGCAGATTAATGAACCCCATATATTTTTCCATACAGAATAATAAGCCCCATATATTGCTCCATACAGAATAAGGAACCCCATATATTGCTCCATACAGAATATTGAACCCCATATATTGCTTCATACAGAATAATGAGCCCCATATATTGCTTCATACAGAATAATGGGCCCCATATATTGCTAAATACAGTATAATGAGCCCCATATAATGCTCCATACAGAATAATGAGCCCCATATATTGTTCAATACAGTATAATGAGCCCCATATATTCCTTCATACAGTATAATGAGCCCCATATATTCCTTCATACAGTATAATGAGCTCCATACAGATTAAAGGGCTGCATATAATGCTTCATGCAGAATTATAGAACCCATATAATGCTCCATACATAATGAGCCCAATATATTGCTCCATGCATAATGGGCCCCATATAATGCTCCATACAGTATATGATGGGGCCCATATATTGCTCCACATATAATAGGCCCCATATAATGCTCCATACATAATGGGCCCCATATAATGCTCCATACAGTGTATGATGGGGCCCATATATTGCTCCACAAATAATAGGCCCCATATAATGCTCAATACATAATGGACCCTATATAATGTTCCAGTATATGATGGCCCCATATAATGTATCAAACAATATGGACTCCATATAATGCTCCAGTATATGATGGGAACCATATATTGTTCCAAGCATAAACTTTTTTAAAATGGCAGCAGCCGTGCCTGCGCAGTAGCAGCTATCGGATCACCTATATACACCAATAGGTGCTACTGTGCAGGCACCCTTTTAAAATAGATTTTTTTCTATCTGAATAACATCAACCACATTTATTATAGGGACATTAAACATGCGATTATGCTGCAGTGCAGGTGCCATGGCTGGCACCTGCCTGCAGAAAGGTTTTTTTTTCTTCAGTATGTACAGATATTCATTATGCAAGCTAGGGGGCAGATCACTGAGGGATCAGTGACCTGTCAGCAGTCTGCATTATGAATATCTCATCAGAACACCACATGAAGCCCCCCACAGGCCGCCCCGGAGCACGAGCATATCATTAACTCAATACTGAAAATAAATTTTAAACAACAACCACGAGATGGATTTCATCAGCCAAGCTATGATTGTAATCAGTATAACAGCACCAACCTGACACTGTTTGTAGGTTACTGTGCACAATCCTGCTGACAGGTTCCCTTTAAGAAAAAAATATAGTTTAAATATCCGGCAGGGACACATAGGCAGAAACAGGCAAGTCGAACACCATCTGCAGTCAGCTTTCGCCCCTTCTGCACTGCTCTAGTTGATTGTCAGGTCTCTTATATGTATGTACACTGGGAGAGACCTGTCAATCACCTTAAGTGGGGCTCAAAACTTCTGGAACAAGGTAATTTGGAGTGATGAGACCAAAATTGAACTTTTTGGCCACATCCATAAACGTTACACTTGGAGAGAGGTCAACAAGACCTATGATGAAAGGAACACCATTCCTACTGTAAAGCATGAAGGTGGATCGCCGATGTTTTTGGGATGTTTGAGCTACAAAGGCACAGGAAACTTGGTCAAAGTTGAAGGAAAGATGAATGCAGCACATTATCAGCAAATACTGGAGGCAAATTTGCACTCATCAGCCCGGATGCTGTGCATGGGAGGTACTTGGACATTCCAACATGACCATGATCCAAAACAGAAGGCCATGTCGACCTGTCATTGGCTACAGTAGAACAAAGTGAAGGTTCTGGAGTGGCCATCTCAGTCTCCATGACCTCAATATCATTGAGCCACTCTGGGGAGATCTCAAGAGCACAGTTCATGCTAAACAGCCCAGGAATTTACAGGAACTGGAGGCTTCATGCCAAGAAGAGTGGGCAGCTTTACCATCTGAGAAAATAGAGAACCTCATCCTCAACTACCGTAATACATAGGCTTAAGAAATGGGGTATGTAAACTTTTGATCAGGGTCATTTGAATGTTTTGGGTTTTCATTATGATTTAAAAAGAGAAAAAACAGTAGTTTGACAATAAATGGGTTCACCCAACCACTACCATGAGTGGATAAAAAGTTTTGGTGGTATCATTTATATTCTGTGAAAAAAGGCCAAGAAAGCAAAAATCCTACCGGGGTATGTAAACTTTTGAGCACAACTGTATATGTCAAAGGAGAGAGAAAAATTATGCTCCCAAGACCACCCGGTACCTCCGCCATACATGGCTCATTCCTAATTCATCCTCCGGCACGGCGTCATCTTTCTGGAAAAAAAATGGTGGGAGCAAGCGTTGTGCACCCGTCGAGATCTGCTAACCGGTAACCGGCAACAATAGGAGTTTTTCCTATTGGTTTCTTTTGTTCACTATACTGCACCCGAGCACCCAATGCAAATTAGAGTAGCGACCACTTGCGCTCAACACTAATGGCGACATATTCAATATGACGGCCTAATGTTATCAAATTAAGTGTCGTACCTGTAGGTTAAAAATGCTCACTATACCCCTCGATAAAATCCTTGAGGGGTGTAGTTTCCAAAATGGGGTCACATTTGGGGGTTGTCCACTGTTTAGGCACATTAGGGGCTCTCCAAACGCGACATGGTGTCCTCAAATTATTCCAGCATATTTTACATTCAAAAAGTGAAATGGTGCTCCTTCTCTTCAAAACCCTGCCGTGCACCCAAACAGTAGATTTTCCCCACAAATAAGGTATCAGCGTATTCAGGAGAAATTGCGCAACAAAATTTGGGCTCCATTTTCTCCCGATACCTTTGTGAAAATATAAAATGAGTTTGGGTCTAAAATTTTTGGTGTCTGCTAGTACCTGCCTGTGTGACTGTCGTGCCAGCCACTGTACCAGCTCTGCCAGTCAATACTTGCCCAGTCTGCCATCTCTGCCTCAAGTCCCTTGGGGCTCAGCTGTCATTTAACTGAGGTGGGGGGGCCAATTTAATGCCCTGCACTCCTTCAATATGTTCCCTGTAAAAGCGGTATATTCCATATGTTGTGTAGTGTTGATATAATGTGTAATGCATTGTGCCTATGTTTGTTTGTTGTAAAGATATAGGGATAGTGTAGAACTTAAGGTACCTTCACACGAAACGACATCGCTAGCGATCCGTGACGTTGCAGCGTCCTCGCTAGCGATATCGTTTCGTTTGACACGCAGCAGCGATCAGGATCCTGCTGTGATGTCGCTGGTCGCTGAATAAAGTCCAGAACTTTATTTGGTCGTCCGATCGCTGTGTATCGTTGTGTTTGAAAGCAAAAGCAACGATACCAGCGATGTTTTACACTGGTAACCAGGGTAAACATCGGGTTACCAAGCGCAGGGCCGCGCTTAGTAACCCGATGTTTACCCTGGTTACCAGCGTAAAAGTAAAAAAAACAAACAGTACATGCTCACCTGCGCGTCCCCCAGCCTCTGCTTCCTGACACTGACTGAGCGCCGGCCCTAAACTGAAAGTGAAAGCACAGCGGTGACGTCACCGCTGTGCTGTTAGGGCCGGAGCTCAGTCAGTGTCAGGAAGCAGAGGCTGGGGGACGCGCAGGTGAGCATGTACTGTTTGTTTTTTTTACTTTTACGCTGGTAACCAGGGTAAACATCGGGTTACTAAGCGCGGCCCTGCGCTTAGCAATCCGATGTTTACCCTGGTTACCCGGGGGCCTCGGCATCGTTGGTCGCTGGAGAGCGGTCTGTGTGACAGCTCCCCAGCGATCAAACAGCGACGCTGCAGCGATCGGCATCGTTGTCGCTATCGCTGCAGCGTCGCTTCGTGTGAAGGTACCTTTAGACCAGTAGGGGGAGTACAATAGGATAGGGATTAGTTAGACCAATAGGATTTGTCTGGCTAGGAGGGGCTAAAAAAGAGTAGTTGGGGGAGATTCCAGGGGTTAGTTAGTGTGTGTGAGCCGGGAGTAGGAACAGGACAGTCGTGTCCGGGGGAATGTTTAAGCAGAGGAGCCCAGCAGTCCAGGGCCTAAGAGCTGACAGTCACACGGTGGTGGAGGAATATAAGGGCAGCAGAAGAATGGTAGCAGCTATCTTCATGGGAGCAACCCTTAACGTCCGAAACCTACGGCCTAGCAAGAAATGGAATAGCCATTCTTCAACTTCACCTTCGGAGAGGGAAGCAGGCGGGGAAATCCTGAAGCGGGTTAGTCTGACCAGTCAGGAAACTGCGGTACCGGCGGATCCGGTGTGGAAATGTGATATTCCTGGAGGAGTGAGGAAGAGTACAGGGAACGGAATGGTGATATTCTGCGAAGAATCTTGTGCTGTTTCTGTGACTAAACTGAACGAGCTGAGTAAAATTGTTTTGTTGAAGATGAACTTGGACTCTGACTATCATTGTGTGGTGTTAAAAGAAAAGAAGCCCTGGCAGTGTGGAAAGGACATTGACTTACAAGTGATTGGACTACTTTGTATTAATGTGGAGGAGAGCCCGGGTGTGCCAGTATTGGCACCGTTAGCCACGACTACCCCCTGGCCTCCGTTACAGTATCACTACAACGCACCTACTTACGGAGACTCAGTACTCACACTGCACAGGCCAGAGCAGCACGCCTGTATTAATTAGGGTTTTGTTTAGATTTTTTAAAATGTAAGTACCTGTGGGAACCCTCATACTGAGTGGTGAACATCATACTGAGTGGGGATTGAGCTGTGGTGGAATTATACTGAGTGGGGTGGACATCATGGTCTGGGGCACTTCATTCTGAGTAGGATAGACGTCCATAAATTATGTGTAATAATGAGAAATGACACAGGGAAAAAATATTAAACACACTTAATGAAATTTATTTAATACTTCATACAAAAGCCTTTGTTAGTGATGACAGCTTCAAGACACCTCCTGTATGTAGAAACTAGTCACATGCATTGCTTAGGTGTGATCTTGGCCCATTTTTACACACAAACACTCTAGAAATCCTGAAGGTTCTGTGGGCTCCTTCTATGAACTCTGAGCTTTAGTTCCTTTCACAATTTCTTTTATTGGATTCAGGTCAGGTGATTGGCTGGACCCTTCAAGCAGCTTTATTTTCTTTCTCTGAAACCAATTGAAAGTTTCCTTGGCTGTGTGTTTGGGATCATTGTCTTGCTGAAATGTCCACTCTCGTTTCATCTTAATTATCCTGGTAGATGGCAGCAGATTTTTATCAATAATGTCTCAGTACATTTGTCCATTCATCCTTCCTTCAATAATATGTAGCTTGCCAGTGCCGTATGCTGAAAAAAAGCCCCACACCATGATGCTACCACCTCCATACTGTTTGTATGGTGTTTTTTGGGGTGATATGCAGTGCCTTTTGGCCTCCAAGCATGGTGTGTATTATGTCATCCAAAGAGTTCAATTTTGGTTTCAGCTGACCAGACTATAGTCTCCCAGTATTTCATATGCCTTCAATGTTGTTGAGCAAACTTTAAACATGCTTGAACATGCTTTTTGTTCAGCAATGGAGTCTTGCATGATGATAAGCATACATACAGGCCATGGAGGTTGAATGCATTTACTAATAGTTTTCTTTGAAACAATTGGACCTGCTGTTCCATGTCTTTCTGTGGCTCTCCACAGGTGGTCCTTGTCTCTTGGACAACTCTTCTGATAATTCTTTTCACTCCTCTGAAATCTTGTGGAGAGCACATGATGATGGCCAGTTTATGGCAAAATTATGTTCTGTACAATTCCGAATTATGACCCCAAAAGTACTAACTCTTCAGTAGTTCTGAAGTAATTCTTCTGTAACCAAAGTCATCAGTATGTTTTGCACCTTGGTATTGAGACATCTTTTTATAGGCCATCAGTTAAACCAGCTGATATTATTTTTCACTAAGAGGCAGAATTGCTTTCTAATTACTGATAGATTTTAGCTGGTGTAATGACTTTTCATGGCTTTTTCCACCTCGCTTTCTTCATGTGTTCAAGACTTTTTTCCCTGTGTCATTTTTCATTATTACACAGAACTTAATTTATGGACATCTTTGCTTTGATTCTTTGCTTGTGTGGATTGAATGGAATGTTACCGACATTACTTGAGAATATATTTACTTAGAAAATTGGTGACATATTCAGAACTTATTTCACTTGCTGTATATTTTATAACTTTTTTTTTTTACAATAAAATGTTTTTTTTCTGTGCTACCATATTTTAAGAGCCATAACTTTATTGTAATTTTTTTACAATAGTGAAGAAAGACTTTATAAGAAGAGTGTGAAATAAGTGCAGCTTACATTTTTGGATTTTGGATTGTTATTACTTTTCTAAAACTTTTTCTATTTCGTTTTACTTATTTCTGCATTGCAGTGTAGTACACATCATTTTGACACTGACATTCATCTAATTAGGCCGGCGTCACACTAGGCGTATGGAAATACGGTCCGTTTTTTTACGGCCGTAATACGCAGTAATTGTCCCAAAACACTGTTCCGTATTCAATGCGAGGATGCGATTTTTACGCATAAATTTATCCGTGTGTCATCTGTATGGCATCCGTATGGCTTCCGTACGGTGATTTTTTCTCGCAGGCTTGCAAAATGGACATATCATGGATCCATCAGCTCAAATATTCTTAAAAGCATATATACAGTCTATCTATCTATCTATCTATCTATATATATATATATATATATATATATGTCAGTGAGACACATATATATATAAATATATATTTATATTTAATTCAGCGCTAGATAGCAGAAAAGCCGGTAATTCAATTGCCGGCCTTTCCTATCTCCTTCACAAACCCGACAGGATATGAGACATACAGTAAACCATCTCATATCCCTTCTTTTATTACATATTCCTCTTTACTAATGTAACAAGTGTCTCTGTGTAAAATTTGGGGTCTCTAGCTATTAAATTAAAGGGTTAAATCCCGGAAAAAATTGGCGTGGGCTCCCGCGCAATTTTCTCCACCAAAGTGGGAAAGCCAGTGACTGAGGGCAGATATTAATAGCCTAGAGAGGGTCCATGGTTATAGGACCCCCCCTGGCTAAAAACATCTGCCCCCAGCCACCCCAGAAAAGGCACATCTGTAAGATGTGCCTATTCTGGCACTTAGCCTCTATCTTCCCACTCCCGTGTAGCGGTGGGATATGGGGTAATGAAGGGTTAATGTCACCTTGCTATTGTAAGGTGACATTAAGCCAAGTTAATAATGGAGAGGCGTCAATTATGACACCTATCCATTATTAATCCAATAGTATGAAATGATTAATAAAACACACACACACACACACACTATTAAAAGTATTTTAATGAAATAAAGACACATGGTGTGTTAATATTTTATTATACTCTTAATCCACCTGAAGACCCTTGTCACCTGAAATAAAGTTAAAAAAAAACAAACAACAATATTCCATACCTTCCGTCGTTCAGTCTTGTCCCACGCTGTAAATCCATCTGAAGGGATTAAATCATTTTACACCCAGGAGCTCTGCTAATGCAGCTGTGCTCCTGACTGTAAAACTTGGTGAATTATTTCGGATGCGTAATATACGGCAGACAGGAGCTGCCCCATAGAGAGTCATTGGGCCGTGTGCAATGCGTATTTGCTGGACGCATTTTCTGAGCTCATACGTCCGTAAAACTCGCTAGTGTGACGCCGGCCTTAAAGGGAATCTGTCAGTAAATTTTTGCTATGTAATTTGAGGACTGCATGAAGTAGGGGTTGAAACACAGAATTCAAGGATGTGTCCTACTGTGCCATGTTGTTTATGTAGACTGAAGGTTTTTTCACCTTGTGATTATCATTGTTCAGACTACAGAAACATGTGCCTCCTGCTCTGACTCCTCCCCCTTCTGTGATAAGCAGCTCAGTGTGTACATGCAGAGCCAGTGTGGCCAGGGTTAGCTTTCTCAGCTATGCTGCTTTGCTAAATCTAAAAAATCTGATTGTATCACAACAGCTGCACCTAGTAAACTAAGTGATATATCATTGGATTCAGGGTCTCTTTGCCTACATAATGCTGCTCTCAGATGAGGTAGCAAAAACCTGCTGATAAATTCCCTTTAAATGTTGATGCATTTTGGGATTCTCTATTCTAATTGATTGCTGCATTGATAGATGTACAGTGGATATAAAAAGTCTTCATCACCACCCTGTTAAAATGCCATGTTTTTGTCATACAGCCATGGAGAAAAGTGTTGGCACCCTTGAAATTGTTCCAGAAAATAAAGCTGAATGTATATTAAGTTGAGGGTGCCAACAAATTTGTCCTATCCATTTTTTGGAGTTTTATACTAATAATAATAATCTTTATATAGCGCTAACATATTCCACAGCGCTTCACAGACATTATCATCGCTGTCCCCAATGGGGCTCACAATCTAAATTCCCTATCAGTATGTCTTTGGAATGTGGGAGGAAACCGGAGTGCCAGGAGGAAACCCACGCAAACACGGAGAGAACATACAAACTCTTTGCAGATGGTGTCCTTGGTGAGATTTGAACCCAGTACTCCAGCACTGCAAGCCACCATCAGGGCATTACTGCCTTTACTGCTTTTTCGGGCCCGTTGAGCAGAAGTACAGAGGGGGGCACAGACTCAATCCAGGCCCCCCTCTTGTGCTACTGCTCACCGAGCCCCAGGGTGTAATAAAGTGCTGTGCACCGCACACCTTGGCACTAGGAGCTTTTCCAGGAGCTCCACAGCCATCATACCTGAATGGCTGCGCAGCTCCAATTCTTTCCGCCTTTGGTCAGGTGACGGCACGTGCGCGTCGGCTTGTGGCCAGGACAATGGAGCTGCGCCTGCAGGGGATAGTCAGTGATGTACAGTGGGTACAGAAAGCATTCAGACCCCTTTACATTTTTCACTCTTTGTTTCATTGCAGCCATTTGGTAAATTCAATTTCAATTTGGTAAGTTCATTTTTTTCACCATTACAATCTGCACCCCATCTTGTCTAAAAAAAAACCCAGAAATGTAGAAATGTGTGCAAATTTAATAAAAAAGAAAAACTGAAATATCATATGGTCATAAGTATTCAGACACTTTGCTCAGACACTCATATTTAAGTCACATGCTGCCCATTTCCTTGTTATCCTCCTTGAGATGGTTCTACTCCTTCATTGTAGGCCAGCTGTGTTTAATTAAGCTGATAGGACTTGATTTGGAAAGGAACGCAACTGTCTATATAAGACCTCAAAGCTCACAGTGCATGTCAGACCAAATGAGAATCACAAGGTCAAAGGAACTGGCCAAGAAGCTCAGAGACAGAATTGTGGCAAGGCACAGATCTGGCCAAAATTACAACAGAATTTCTGCAGTACTCAACATTTCTAAGAGCAGCGTGGCCTCCATAATCCTTAAATGGAAGAAGTTTGGGACCACCAGAAGTCTTCCTAGACCTTGGTCGTCTAGGCAAACTGAGCAATGGAGAAGAGCCTTGGTGAGAAAGTTAAAGAAGAACCCCAAGAGCACTGTGGCTGAGCTTCAGAGATGCAGTAGGGAGATGGGAGAAAGTTACACAAAGTCAACTATCACTGCAGCCCTCCACCAGTAAGGCCTTTATTGGCGAGTGACCAGACGGAAACCTATCCTCAGTGCAAGACATATGAAAGCCCGCATAGAGTTCGCTAAAAAACACATGAAGGACTCCTAGACTATGAGAAATAAGATTCTCTGGTCTGATGAGATGAAGATAGACCTTTTTGGTGATAATTCTAAGAGGTATAGAGAAAACCAGGCACTTCTCATCACCTTTCCAATACAATCCCAACAGTGAAACATGGTGGTGGCAGCATCATGCTATGGGGGTGTTTTTCAACTGCAGGGACAGAGCGACTGGTTGCTATTGAAGGAAACATGAATGCGGCCAAGTACAGAGATATCCTGGATGAAAACCTCTTCCAGAGTGCTCTGGACCTCAGACTTGACTGAAAATGCCTGTCCACCAACGTTCACCATCCAACCTGATGGAACTGGAGAGGATCTGCAAGGAAGAATGGCAGATGATCCCCAAATCCAGGTGTGAAAAACTTGTTGCATCATTCCCAAGGAGACTCATGGCTGTACTAGCTCAAAAAGGTGCTTCTACATAATACTGAGCAAAGGGTCTGAAAACTTATTGTAGCGCCCCCACTGCCGCAGGGCCGAGGGGTACCCGGTACCGGGCCTCTGAGTCTCTGCTCTGGGGTTGTCACGGCGGCTAGGCCCCGGTCCGTGACCCTGCCGTGGGGCGCACAGTGAAATAGGTACAACGGATGATGGTGATGAGGCTGTAGTGGTGCAGTGCAGTAAATAACGAGGACACCAGGTTGCAGTCTCTTTACCTCTTTACTGAAGATCTCTGGGTCCTCAGTCCAGAATACGGTTCACCAGGCTGCGCAAGTCCGGCCGGTCCAATGGCACCTCCAGAGTTCTCTTCACAGGTGGAAATCGGTGCCTTCCTTCTAGCGCTATGTGTTGTGGTCCTTCCCTGCTGTGCTTACGGAAAGTCCCCACAACTGTTGTGTCTGTTTCTTAAGTTCCCTCACAACTCAATTAGATGATGTTCTACTAATCCTCCGTCCCTCCCTGGTGTTCTGGTTGGGACGGCACCCGTTTGACGGGTAGGCTCGGAGCTCTTCCGGGACCCTAGAGTCGCCCCTCTCCACAAGTTGCCCCCCAAGACTGCATAGGTGATTTAAGTTAGACAGCCCGCCTTAGACTGACTGTCCTGCCGCTGTTTGAAGTATTGCTTGAAGCTGAATGTTATAATACTCCCTCGGCGTTCCGGCCACCGGTAGTGCGCCTCAGTAGGATGTTGCCTCGGTCTTACAGCACGACCCCTACTGGTATTTCTCCTTTTGCATGATCTCGTTTCTCACTCAGCACAATCTATCTCGCTTCTAGTCCTTCCTTGGGCACCGCCGCTATGCTGAGCAGGCACGGTCCCATTACGTTCGTTCAAGTTGCCAAGCCTTTGTCAGGATCCCACCCCTGACACAGACCCTACTGTATCTTCCCCCACAACACCCTCTGCCACAAGGTGTTGCCTGGTTCCAACCCAGTCAGCTTTCTCATCTAACTTCCTGCCTGACCCCCAGTTTACCCACTATGGTGGGGAGTGGCCTAGTGAATAGAACCCTTAGCTCCCCCCGGAGGCCCGACTGTGAAATGTATTGGTGTCTGTGATACCTGATCAGATGAACTCCTTCAGTGCCATCAGACGCACCATAGCTCCCCTTAGTGGCGGAGCCACAGCACTGCAACGACCAGGACTCTGGGGCGCTGCACTATGACCATGTGATATTTCAGTTTTTCTTTTTTAATAATTTTGCCAAAATTACTACATTTTTGTTTTTTTCAGTCAAGATGGGGTGCGGAGTGTACAATAATGAGAAAAAAATGAACTTTTTAGAATTTACCAAATGGCTGCAATGAAACAAAGAGTGAAAAATGTAAAGGGGTATGAATACTTTCCGTACCCACTGTAAGTATGATTTTTTTTCTTTATAAAATGAATTAAATGAGTGTGGAAGACCGCAAATGATGAAGGGAGGAGGTATTGGAACTGCAAATGATGAATGCAGGGGGACCGCAAATGATGAGGGGAGGGGGGTGTCACGGATCCCACCGTGCTGCCACCAATTTGTAACGTACCTTCTCTCAGCACGCGACTTGGGGTTGCACCTGCAAGGGTTAATCTATCTCCCCTCTCAGTCCAGCATTCAACCTCTGTCCTATGCTGTAATGGGAGCATAAATCACACACCGACCCAGGCCACACACCCGCTCATACACGCTGCCACCACTTACCGAACACACGGGCGATGAGTCCCGGAAATATTACTACTACTGTCTGAGAATTATAAGGCTCACACAGTTTAAGGCTATGGATTCTTTAGAACATACAAGGTTCAACTAGTTAAAGTTTTATGCTTTAATACAAAAGGGACAGTGCTTACAATAAAAAGGGTATAAAAATGGTAATAAAAAGACATACAAATATGCAAAACAGTTATAAAAATAAACAGGAGAAAACTTACAGAAATAGCTAACTGTAGTCTGCTTTCTGCTCCCTGAGTTGGGATGAATATGGACTGGAACACATCAGCTCGGCTGCCCTCAGTCTGTGAACAACTTCGTATGAGTACAAGCTAATTTATACAATTCAAAAAAGCAGGCAGCGCTCCATATTCTGTTAGGTGATATGCAGGATTTATTCAGACCCTCATGTCTAGCCCAGACATGTGGGTCTGAATAAATCCTGCATATCACCTAAAAGAATATGGAGTGCTGCCTGCTTTTTTGAATTGTATGGACTAAGGACAACCAGTGGACAGGCTGTTTGAGGGCTTTGCACCCAAAGATAAGTAAAGGATTTGTGCCGTTCCTTTTTTTACTAACAAGCTAATTTATAGAGTTAACTTGGACTTCTAGAATTTCTAGAACAGCCTCTCAGGTTAATATTATAATTGCTTGTTTTTGATTGGACCACGGCCGCTCCCCCAATGAATATATTATTTTCCTCTGAACACTCTTTGCCTAAATTTTCTCACAGATAGATAGTGTCAGGCTGTAATTGACATCTCTCTTCAAAAGAGCTAGAAGGTGTGAAATGTTTCCCTTTCCTGATTCCCAGCAAGACCCCCTGGCGAGATTGGAGACAGTAGACTGCTTGCTCTAGATACCATATGCTGTGACTCCCTGTGAGACCTGCAGTCTCTGGACAGATGTTAAATTATTGCTAGTTACACATATAAACCTATACATATTTCACTACAAAAATTACTACATTTCTGTTTTGTTTTTTTTCAGTCAAGATGGGGTGCAGAGTGTACATTAATGAGAAAAAAATGAACTTTTTTGAATTTACCAAATGGCTGCAATGAAACAAAGAGTGAAAAATAGAATGGGGTATGAATACTTTCCATACCCACTGTAAGTATGATTTTTTTCTTTATAAAATGAATTAAATGTATGAGGAGGACCGCAAATGATGAAGGGGGAAGGTATTGGAACTGCAAGTGATGAATGGAGGGGGGACCGCATATGAATTGGGGAGGGGGACCGCAAGTGATGAAGGGAGGGGGGCTGCAAATGATGAAGTGAGGGGCAGGAGGGGGACTGCAAATCATAAAGTGAGGGGCAGTAGGGGGACTGCAAATAATGAAGAAAGGGTTGGCTGGAAATTATGAAATGAGTAGGAGGGGGACTGCAAATGATGAAGTGAGTGAGGGAGGGCACTGCAAATGATGAAGGGAGGGGGACCGCAAATGATGAGGAGATGTTATGACCCCAATGGCGAGGGTCTCAGAGGAACGTGGAAGTCTGCAGAATACAAAAATCCAGCTCATAGGGCAGTGGTAACTGGGTTGACCATATATCTACTCCTAACGCCAACACTAGAAGTAGCCGGGGATCATTCCTACGTTGATTCTAGATGACACGCGCCAGCCGGAGAATCTAGCTACCCCTAGTAGAGGAAAACAAAGACCTTTCTTGCCTCCAGAGAAGGGGACCCCAAAGCTGGATAGAAGCCCCCCACAAATAATGACGGTGAGGTAAGAGGAAATGACAAACACAGAAATGAACCAGGTTTAGCACAGAGAGGCCCGCTTACTGATAGCAGAATAAAGAAAGGTAACTTATATGGTCAACAAAAACCCTATCAAAATCCACACTGGAAATTCAAGAACCCCCGAACCGTCTAACGGTCCGGGGGGAGAACACCAGCCCCCTAGAGCTTCCAGCAAAGGTCAGGATATAGATTTGGAACAAGCTGGACAAAAATACAAAACCAAAACAAATAGCAAAAAGCAAAAGGCAGACTTAGCTGATATAACTGGAACCAGGATCAGTAGACAAGAGCACAGCAGACTAGCTCTGATAACAACGTTGCCAGGCATAGAACTGAAGGTCCAGGGAGCTTATATAGCAACACCCCTAACTAACGACCCAGGTGCGGATAAAAGGAAAGACAGAAAAACCAGAGTCAAAAAACTAGTAACCACTAGAGGGAGCAAAAAGCAAATTCACAACAGTACCCCCCCCTTAGTGAGGGGTCACCGAACCCTCACCACGACCACCAGGGCGATCAGGATGAGCGGCATGAAAGGCACGAACTAAAATCGGCCGCATGAACATCAGAGGCGACCACCCAGGAATTATCCTCCTGACCATAGCCCTTCCACTTGACCAGGTACTGAAGCCTCCGCCTGGAGAGGCGAGAATCCAAGATCTTCTCCACCACGTACTCCAACTCGCCCTCAACCAACACCGGAGCAGGAGGCTCAGCAGAAGGAACTACAGGCACAATGTACCGCCGCAACAAGGACCTATGAAATACATTGTGAATAGCAAACGACACAGGAAGATCCAGACGAAAAGATACAGGATTAAGGATTTCCAATATCTTGTAAGGCCCAATAAAACGAGGTTTAAATTTGGGAGAGGAGACCTTCATAGGAACAAAGCGGGAAGAAAGCCATACCAAATCCCCAACGCGTAGTCGGGGACCCACACCGCGGCGGCGGTTGGCAAAGCGCTGAGCCTTCTCCTGTGACAACCTCAAGTTGTCCACCACATGATTCCAGATCTGCTGCAACCTATCCACCACAGAATCCACCCCAGGACAGTCAGAAGGCTCCACATGACCCGAAGAAAAGCGAGGATGGAAACCAGAGTTGCAGAAAAAAGGCGAAACCAAGGTGGCGGAACTAGCCCGATTATTAAGGGCAAACTCAGCCAACGGCAAGAATGTCACCCAATCGTCCTGATCAGCAGAGACAAAACACCTCAAATAAGCCTCCAAGGTCTGATTGGTTCGCTCCGTCTGACCATTAGTCTGAGGATGGAAAGCAGACGAAAACGACAAATCAATGCCCATCCTACTACAAAAGGATCGCCAGAACCTGGAAACGAACTGGGATCCTCTGTCTGACACAATATTCTCAGGGATGCCGTGCAAACGAACCACGTTCTGGAAAAACACAGGAACCAGATCGGAAGAGGAAGGCAGCTTAGGCAAAGGAACCAAATGGACCATCTTGGAGAAGCGATCACATATCACCCAGATAACGGACATGCCCTGAGATAGCGGAAGATCAGAAATGAAATCCATGGAGATATGTGTCCAAGGTCTCTTCGGGACAGGCAAGGGCAAGAGCAAACCGCTGGCACGAGAACAGCAAGGCTTAGCTCGAGCACAAGTCCCACAGGACTGCACAAATGACCGCACATCCCTTGACAAGGAAGGCCACCAAAAGGACCTGGCCACCAGATCTCTGGTGCCAAAAATTCCCGGGTGACCTGCCAACACCGAGGAATGAACCTCGGAAATGACTCTGCTGGTCCACTTATCCGGGACAAACAGTCTGTCAGGTGGACAAGACTCAGGCCTATCAGCCTGAAATCTCTGCAACACACGTCGCAGATCCGGAGAAATAGCTGACAAGATAACTCCATCTTTAAGAATACCAACAGGATCAGCGACTCCAGGAGCATCAGGCACAAAGCTCCTAGAAAGAGCATCGGCCTTCACATTCTTTGAACCTGGTAAATACGAGACAACAAAATCAAAGCGGGAGAAAAACAATGACCAGCGGGCCTGTCTCGGATTAAGGCGTTTAGCAGACTCGAGATACATCAGATTTTTGTGATCAGTCAAGACCACCACACGATGCTTAGCACCCTCGAGCCAATGACGCCACTCCTCAAATGCCCATTTCATGGCCAACAACTCCCGATTGCCCACATCATAATTTCGCTCGGCAGGCGAAAACTTCCTAGAGAAAAAGGCACAAGGTTTCATAACAGAGCAACCAGGGCCTCTCTGCGACAAAACGGCCCCTGCCCCAATCTCCGAAGCATCCACCTCAACCTGAAAGGGAAGTGAGACGTCAGGCTGGCACAAAACAGGCGCCGAAGTAAACCGGCGTTTCAACTCCTGGAAAGCCTCCACGGCAGCAGGAGCCCAGTTAGCTACATCAGAGCCCTTCTTGGTCATATCCGTCAAAGGTTTCACAATGCTAGAAAAATTAGCGATAAAACGACGGTAGAAGTTAGCGAAGCCCAAGAACTTCTGAAGACTCTTAACTGACGAGGGCTGAGTCCAATCAAGAATAGCTCGGACCTTGACTGGGTCCATCTCCACAGCAGAAGGGGAAAAAATCAACCCCAAAAAGGGAACCTTCTGTACACCAAAGAGACACTTTGAGCCCTTGACAAACAAAGAATTTTCACGCAAAATTTTAAAGACCAACCTGACCTGCTCCACATGCGAATCCCAATTATCAGAAAAAACCAAAATATCATCCAGATAAACAATCAAAAATTTATCCAGATACTTCCGGAAAATGTCATGCATAAAGGACTGAAAAACTGAAGGCGCATTGGAGAACCCAAAAGGCATCACCAAGTACTCAAAATGACCTTCGGGCGTATTGAATGCGGTTTTCCATTCATCACCTTGCTTAATGCGCACAAGGTTGTACGCACCACGAAGGTCTATCTTGGTGAACCACTTGGCACCCTTAATCCGGGCAAACAAGTCAGACAACAGCGGTAAAGGATACTGAAATTTGACAGTGATCTTATTTAAAAGCCGATAATCAATACAAGGTCTCAAAGATCCGTCCTTTTTTGCCACAAAAAAGAATCCCGCACCAAGAGGGGAAGAAGACGGACGAATATGTCCTTTCTCCAGAGACTCCTTGATATATGAACGCATAGCGGTATGTTCAGGTACCGACAGATTAAACAGTCTTCCCTTAGGAAATTTACTGCCTGGGATCAAATCTATAGCACAGTCACAGTCCCTATGAGGAGGCAGTGCACTGGACTCAGACTCACTGAAGACATCCTGATAATCAGACAAATACTCCGGAACTTCCGAAGGCGTAGAAGAAGCAATAGACACAGGCAGGGAATCCCCATGAATACCACGACAGCCCCAACTTGAGACTGACATAGCCTTCCAGTCCAGGACTGGATTATGGGTCTGTAACCATGGCAGCCCTAAAACAACCAAATCATGCATTTTATGTAAAACCAGGAAACGTATCACCTCGCGGTGTTCAGGAGTCATGCACATGGTAACCTGTGTCCAATACTGCGGTTTATTTGCTGCCAATGGTGTAGCATCAATACCCCTAAGAGGAATAGGATTTTCTAATGGTTCAAGAGTAAAACCACAGCGCTTAGCAAATGAGAGATCCATGAGACTCAGGGCAGCACCTGAATCTACAAACGCCATGACAGGATAAGATGACAAAATCTCATGTTTGTTCATAAAGTTCATAAGCCGTTATGCTATTCCTATTCCTTATATTTCAAACTTCCTTATTTTAGCACAGATGTGTGCAGCCATAATCTATTATTATGTATGTATCTTTTTTGGCTATGCACCAGCATTTATAATTATTATATGTATTGTTCAGTCAGTCTACTTATTTTTATTATATACTATTTTCTGACTTGAACGTCCCGCCCTTCACCATACCTGTGATTTTTAATTACATCTTAACACTATTGGTTCTGAGCCTCCCTATATAAGTAGGCTTTATCATGTCATTAGCCACAAGCATGTGTTCACGTTGGGCAGTAGCTCAGAGACCATAGGTAAGTGTTCACACCAGGCAGGCAGTGTAGTTACCCATTCAATCTGAGATTACCTTGTCGTTGGTGAATGGGCTCACAATATTTGGCCAAATCTTGTGCTAAAATCTCATGTTTGTTCATAAAGTTCATAAGCCGTTATGCTATTCCTATTCCTTATATTTCAAACTTCCTTATTTTAGCACAGATGTGTGCAGCCATAATCTATTATTATGTATGTATCTTTTTTGGCTATGCACCAGCATTTATAATTATTATATGTATTGTTCAGTCAGTCTACTTATTTTTATTATATACTATTTTCTGACTTGAACGTCCCGCCCTTCACCATACCTGTGATTTTTAATTACATCTTAACACTATTGGTTCTGAGCCTCCCTATATAAGTAGGCTTTATCATGTCATTAGCCACAAGCATGTGTTCACGTTGGGCAGTAGCTCAGAGACCATAGGTAAGTGTTCACACCAGGCAGGCAGTGTAGTTACCCATTCAATCTGAGATTACCTTGTCGTTGGTGAATGGGCTCACAATATTTGGCCAAATCTTGTGCTAAAATCTCATGTTTGTTCATAAAGTTCATAAGCCGTTATGCTATTCCTATTCCTTATATTTCAAACTTCCTTATTTTAGCACAGATGTGTGCAGCCATAATCTATTATTAAGGATAAGATGACAGTGAGCAAATCAAAGTTACAGACAGAATAAATTTAGGTTGCAAATTACCAACGGTGACAGGACTAACAACCTTAGCTATACGTTTAGAGCATGCTGAGATAACATGTGTAGAATCACCACAGTAGTAGCACAAGCCATTCCGGCGTCTATGAATTTTCTGCTCATTTCTAGTCAGGATTCTATCACATTGCATTAAATCAGGTGTCTGTTCAGACAACACCATGAGGGAATTTGCGGTTTTTCCATCACATTGCACCGAATTAGGTGTCTGTTCAGACAACACCATGAGGGAATTTGCGGTTTTGCGCTCCCGCAACCGCCGGTCAATTTGAATAGCCAGTGCCATAGTATCATTCAGACCTGTGGGAATGGGAAAACCCACCATAACATTCTTAATGGCTTCAGAAAGGCCATTTCTAAAATTAGCGGCCAGTGCACACTCGTTCCAATGTGTCAGCACGGACCATTTCCGAAATTTTTGGCAATACACTTCAGCCTCGTCCTGCCCCTGAGACATAGCCAGCAAGGCCTTTTCTGCCTGAATCTCAAGATTGGGTTCCTCATAAAGTAAACCGAGCGCCAGAAAAAACGCATCAAGATCAGCCAATGCCGGATCTCCTGGCGCCAGCGAAAAAGCCCAATCCTGAGGGTCGCCCCGTAAGAACGAAATAACAATTTTTACTTGCTGAGCAGAATCTCCAGATGAACAGGGTCTCAGGGACAAAAACAATTTACAATTATTCACGAAATTCCTAAACTTAAACCTGTCTCCAGAAAACAGTTCAGGAATCGGTATTTTAGGTTCTGACCTAGGATTTCTGATAACATAGTCTTGTATGCCCTGCACACGAGTAGCCAGCTGGTCCACACTTGTAATCAAGGTCTGGACATTCATGTCTGCAGCAAGCATAGCCACTCTGAGGTAAAGGGGAAGAAGAAAAAAAAACTCAGAATCTTCTTTCTTATAATCCCTCTTCTGCAATGCATTAAACATTTAATACTGGCCTGGCAAACTGTTATGACCCCAATGGCGAGGGTCTCAGAGGAACGTGGAAGTCTGCAGAATACAAAAATCCAGCTCATAGGGCAGTGGTAACTGGGTTGACCATATATCTACTCCTAACGCCAACACTAGAAGTAGCCGGGGATCATTCCTACGTTGATTCTAGATGACACGCGCCAGCCGGAGAATCTAGCTACCCCTAGTAGAGGAAAACAAAGACCTTTCTTGCCTCCAGAGAAGGGGACCCCAAAGCTGGATAGAAGCCCCCCACAAATAATGACGGTGAGGTAAGAGGAAATGACAAACACAGAAATGAACCAGGTTTAGCACAGAGAGGCCCGCTTACTGATAGCAGAATAAAGAAAGGTAACTTATATGGTCAACAAAAACCCTATCAAAATCCACACTGGAAATTCAAGAACCCCCGAACCGTCTAACGGTCCGGGGGGAGAACACCAGCCCCCTAGAGCTTCCAGCAAAGGTCAGGATATAGATTTGGAACAAGCTGGACAAAAATACAAAACCAAAACAAATAGCAAAAAGCAAAAGGCAGACTTAGCTGATATAACTGGAACCAGGATCAGTAGACAAGAGCACAGCAGACTAGCTCTGATAACAACGTTGCCAGGCATAGAACTGAAGGTCCAGGGAGCTTATATAGCAACACCCCTAACTAACGACCCAGGTGCGGATAAAAGGAAAGACAGAAAAACCAGAGTCAAAAAACTAGTAACCACTAGAGGGAGCAAAAAGCAAATTCACAACAGGAGAGGGGGGCCACAAATTAAGTGGGGAGGGGGACCACAAGTGATGAAGGGAGGAGGGAGGGAGACCGCAAATGATGAAGGGAGGGGGACAGCAAATGATGAAGTGAGGGGCAGGAGGGGGACTGCAAATGATGAAGGGAGGGGGACTGGAAATGATGAAGTGAGAGGGAGGAGGGGGACTGCAAATGATGAAGTCAGTGGGGGAGGGGACTGCAAATGATGAAGGGAGGGGGACCGCAAATGTTGAGGGGAGGAGGGGGACCGCAAGTGATGAAGGGAGCGGGAGGGGGGACCACAAATGATGAAAGGAGGGGAACTGCAAATGATGAAGTGAGCAGGGGAGGGGGACTGCAAATGATGGAGGGAGGGGACTGCAAATGATGAAGTGAGCAGGGGAGGGGGACTGCAAATAATGGAGGGAGGGGGACTGCAAATTATGAAGTGAGCGAGGGAGGGAGACTGCAAATGATGAAGTGAGCGAGGGAGGGGGACTGCAAATGATGAAGGTAGAGGGGACTGCAAATAATGAAGACGAGGACTGCAAATGATGAAGTGAGTGGGGGAGGGGGACTGCAAATAAAGAAGGTAAGGGAAACTGCAAATGATGATGTGAGGGGGAATGCAAAGGGTGAAGGGAGGTTGGAGGGGGCCTGCAAATGATGAAGTGAAAAAGGGAGGGGGACTACAAATGAGGAAGTGAGTGAGGGACGGGGACTGCAAATGATGATGTGAGCCTGGGAGGGGGACTGCAAATGATGAAGGGAGGGGGACTGCAAATGATGAAGACAGGGGACTGCAAATGATGAAATGAGTGGGGGAGGGGGACTGCAAATGAAGAAGGGGAGGGGAACTGAAAATGATGAAGTGAGGGGGACTGCAAATGATGGAGGGAGGTGGGGGATTGCAAATGATGAACTGAGCGAGGCAGGTGACTACAAATGATTTTGTGAGCAAGGGAGGGGGACTGCAAAGGATGAAGTGAGCGGGGGAGGGGGGACTGCAAATGATGAAGGGAGGGGCAGGGGGATTGCAAATGATGAAGTGGAGGGACTGAAAATGATGAGTTGCGGGTGGGGAATGAGGGACAGCAATTGAATTGAAGGTGGGGTGGAGATAGCAAATGAAGAATTTTGTGGGTCGAGGGAGTAAATGATATATAGAGACTGGTAGAAAAATGTGTATTTATAGTTAGTGGGGGCACAATGGTGGATTACAATTAATATTTGGAGTAGTGGGTTGCATAATAACTAATTATATATATATGGTGGGTGCACATCTGTATTCAGCTGTGTAGTGGGAAAAAGTGGGGAATGTGCTGTGGAAACAGTGCTCTAGATAACTGTGTTATTTTGTGCAGAAACGAGTCCTGGCTGGACGAAGTGATGGTGGTCTGTGCTGCATGAAAAAGCAGAAACAAAGATGAAATACTTCAACTATAGACGTCACTGGTGAGTCAGTGTATTACCTGTACACTTACACTATAGACTGTATACTATGTACAGAGCTCCTATGTAGCACGGTGGCTCAGTGGCTAGCATTGCAGCGCTGGAGTCCTGGGTTCAAATCCCACCAAGGACAACATCTGCAAGGAGTTTGTATGTTCTCCTTGTGTTTGCGTGGGTTTCCTCCGGGCACTCCGCTTTCCTCCCACAATTCAAAGACATACTGATAGGGAATGTAGATTGTGAGCCCCATCATGGACATCAATGATAATGTGTGCAAAACTGTAAAGCGCTGCAGAATATGTTAGTGCTATATAAAAATAAAAATTATTAATATTATTATTATAATGTCACTGGTGATCATATTATCTGTACACTATATACAGAGCTCCTGTGTATAATGTCACTCGTGATCACTGTATTACATGTACATTGACACTATACACTGAGCTCCTGTGTATAATGTCACTGGTGATCACTGTATTACCTGTACACTATATACAGAGCTCCTGTGTATAATGTCACCGGTAATCACTGTATTACCTGTGCATTGACACTATATACAGAGCTCCTGTGTACAATGTCACTGGTGATCACTTTATTATCTGCACACTAACACTATATACAGAGCTCCTGTGTATAATGTCACTGATGATCCCTGTATTTCCTGTACACTATACACTATATACAGACAGGGCCGGACTTAGCCCAAAAGGCGCCCTGTGCGAGACTGCAGGACGGCGCCCCCCCCCTCCAAACTTTGAAAGAAAACAATAACTCTTTAATATTCACAACAACACGTTTACTTAGAAAACTTGTGTTTCCCTGCAAAACACTTGAAGAAACACTAATATTGCAATAACGGGAATTATAAAGTGCTTTAAAGCGGACCAAAAGGAAAAAATGACGCTTGGTCCAAAGCCATATGGGCTGACAGCCAATCAGAGTGCAGAGCGGCGGCCTGCAAGGCCAAACACCGCCACACCATGACCAGATGACATATTACCATCACAGTGATCGAATAATATCAAATACAAGGAACGAATACCACAACATCATGACCAGACCACATATTACCACCACATAGTGACTGAATACTACAATACTGATCAATAATAAAAAAACCCACAATACTATCACCATAAGTGCCATTATACACAGGAGATCTGTACTTAGTATGCAGCGTCTGTGTATAGGTAATACAGTGATCACCGGTGACATACACAGGACCTCAGTATATAGTATACAGTGTATAGTGTCAGTGTATAGGTAACACACTGACTCACCAGTGACATCTCTAGGTGAAGTCCTTCATCTTTCATCCCGCACAGACCGCCATCACTTCATCCAGCCAGGAATCGTCTCTGCAGGAAATAACACAGTTATCTCGAGTTCCACTTGCAGAACACATTACTTAATTTTCCCAACTTCTACATTACACCACATGAAGAAGGCGACATAGTGTCACTCTACACAGTAATAGGACCGCCCCTCCATTTAAAACAGTATACTCAAAAAATAAAATAAATACATCACTGCAGTAATAATATCCCTTAATTAGCCCCTATGGTAATAATATTCGCCATCCTGGCCCCCGTGTGTCTCATTCCTGGCGTCAGCCATATATTCTCCCATCCTGCCCTAATGAGTATCTATCCTGCCCCATATGATCTTCCCATCCTGCCCCATCTGTCTCCATCGTATCCATCCTGCCCCATCTGTCTCCAATCCTGCCTCCAGTGTCTCCAGTCATGACGCCATGTCTGTCATCCTACCCCGTGTCTCCATTCTGCCCCTGTGTCAAGCATTCTGCCCGTGTCCAGCATTCTGCACCAGTGTCCAGCATTCTGCACCAGTGTCCAGCATTCTGCACCAGTGTCCAGCTTTCTGCCCCTGTGTCCAGCTTTCTGCCCCGTGTCCAGCTTTCTGCCCCAGTGTCCAGCTTTCTGCCCCAGTGTCCAGCTTTCTGCCCCAGTGTCCAGCTTTCTGCCCCAGTGTCCAGCTTTCTGCCCCAGTGTCCAGCTTTCTGCCCCAGTGTCCAGCGTTCTGCCCCCGTGTCCAGCGTTCTGCCCCCGTGTCCAGCGTTCTGCCCCAGTGTCCAGCGTTCTGCCCCAGTGTCCAGCGTTCTGCCCCAGTGTCCAGCGTTCTGCCCCCGTGTCCAGCGTTCTGCCCCCGTGTCCAGCGTTCTGCCCCCGTGTCCAGCGTTCTGCCCCAGTGTCCAGCGTTCTGCCCCTGTGTCCAGCGTTCTGCCCCCGTGTCCAGCGTTCTGCCCCAGTGTCCAGCGTTCTGCATCAGTGTCCAGCGTTCTGCCCCAGTGTCCAGCGTTCTGCCCCAGTGTCCAGCGTTCTGCCCCCGTGTCCAGCGTTCTGCCCCAGTGTCCAGCGTTCTGCATCAGTGTCCAGCGTTCTGCCCCAGTGTCCAGCGTTCTGCATCAGTGTCCAGCGTTCTGCCCCAGTGTCCAGCGTTCTGCCCCCGTGTCCAGCGTTCTGCCCCAGTGTCCAGCGTTCTGCATCAGTGTCCAGCGTTCTGCCCCAGTGTCCAGCGTTCTGCCCCAGTGTCCAGCGTTCTGCCCCAGTGTCCAGCGTTCTGCCCCCGTGTCCAGCGTTCTGCCCCAGTGTCCAGCGTTCTGCCCCCCGTGTCCAGCGTTCTGCCCTCGTGTGCAGCGTTCTGCCCCAATGTCCTTTCTGCCCCCCTGTGTCCAGCTTTCTGCCCCCCCCTGTGTCCAGCTTTCTGCCCCCCAGTGTCCAGCTTTCTGCCCCCCCTCTGTCCAGCGTTCTGCCCCAGTGTCCAGCTTTCTGCCCCCCAGTGTCCAGCTTTCTGCCCCCCAGTGTCCAGCTTTCTGCCCCCCAGTGTCCAGCTTTCTGCCCCCCCCTGTGTCCAGCGTTCTGCCCCAGTGTCCAGCTTTCTGCCCCCCAGTGTCCAGCTTTCTGCCCCCCCCTGTGTCCAGCTTTCTGCCCCCCAGTGTCCAGCTTTCTGCCCCCCCCTGTGTCCAGCGTTCTGCCCCAGTGTCCAGCTTTCTGCCCCCCAGTGTCCAGCTTTCTGCCCCCCCCTGTGTCCAGCGTTCTGCCCCAGTGTCCTGCTTTCTGCCCCCCAGTGTCCAGCTTTCTGCCCCCCAGTGTCCAGCTTTCTGCCCCCCAGTGTCCAGCTTTCTGCCCCCCAGTGTCCAGCTTTCTGCCCCCCAGTGTCCAGCTTTCTGCCCCAGTGTCCAGCTTTCTGCCCCAGTGTCCAGCGTTCTGCCCCAGTGTCCAGCGTTCTGCCCCCGTGTCCAGCGTTCTGCCCCCGTGTCCAGCGTTCTGCCCCAGTGTCCAGCGTTCTGCCCCCCGTGTCCAGCGTTCTGCCCTCGTGTGCAGCGTTCTGCCCCAATGTCCTTTCTGCCCCCCTGTGTCCAGCTTTCTGCCCCCCCAGTGTCCAGCTTTCTGCCCCCCCCTGTGTCCAGCGTTCTGCCCCAGTGTCCAGCTTTCTGCCCCCCTGTGTCCAGCTTTCTGCCCCCCTGTGTCCAGCTTTCTGCCCCCCAGTGTCCAGCTTTCTGCCCCCCTGTGTCCAGCTTTCTGCCCTGGGCCCCCCCCCCCCGATCGCCGCTCTCAATAAAAAAAAAAACAAAACAAGTTCTGCTTACCTGACCGCGATCCTGCTCTGTCTGGTTATCGGTGGGGGCGGCCATCTTCCTGAGGCCGCGCGTGCGCAGGTGGAGTGCTCTGCTGCCTGGGGCTTCAGGAAAATGGCCGCGGGATGCCGCGCATGCGCAGATGGAGATCGCGGCGGCCATTTTTCTGAAGCCGACATGCGAACAGGTAAATTCTGCGCCGCCGGCGACCCGCCCCCCGCATTGTGCCGCCCCCCGCATTGCGCCCCCCTTCCTATGCCACTGCTTGGCGCCCTGTGCGGCCGCACAGGTCGCACAGGGCAAAGGCCGGCCCTGTATACAGAGCTCATGTTTATAATGTCACTGGTGATCCCTGTATTACCTATACACTGTATGCTATATATAGAGCTCCTGTGTATAATGGCAGTTAGTCTTGTGGGTTTTTTTTATTAATGATCAGCACTGTAGTATTCGGTCACTATGTGGTGGTCTGGTGACAGTGTGGCAGTATTTGCCCCTTGTATGTGGTATTATTTGGTCATTTTAAAAAGTGTATGTGACACATTCCCTTAGTGACCAAAGCAATTCTGGAATGCTTCAACGGATTTCACTGATTCTGATACTGTTTTTTCATGACATATTATACTTCATGTTAGTGGTAAAATTTATTCAATATATCTTGTGTTTATTTATGAAAAAGCAGAAATTTGGCAAAAATGTAGAAAATTTAGCAATTTTCAAACTTTTAATTTTTATGCCCTTAAATCAGAGAGTCGTGTCACACAAAGTAGTTAATAAATAACATTTCCCACATGTCAACTTTACCTCAGCACAAATTTTTTTTTGTTAGGGTTAAAATTTGACCAGCGATTTTTCATTTTATAAAATTTACAAAACCATTTTTTTTAGGGACCACCTCACATTTGAAGTGACTTTGGGGGGTCAATATGACAGAAAATACCCAAAAGTTATACCATTTTAAAAACTGCACCCCCCAAGGTGCACAAGACCACATTCAAGAAGTGTATTAACCATTCAGGTGTTTCATGAGAACTAAAGCAACGTAAAGGAAAAAATTAACATTTAACGTTTTTCACAAAAAAGTTATTTTAAACCCAAACTTTCTTATTTTCACAAGGGTACCAGGAGAAAATGGACCACAAAATGTGTTGTGCAATTTCTCCTGAGTACACAAATAACCCATATGTGGGGGAAAGCCACTGATTGGGTGCATGGAAGGGCTCAGAAGGGAGGGAGCACCGTTTAACTTTTTGAACGTGAAATTGGCTGGAATTGATGGCAGGCACAATGTTGCATTTGGAGACCCCCTGATGTGCCTAAACAGTGGAAACCCCAAAATTCTATCTCCAACCCTAACAAAGCACTAAACTCAACCCTATCCCCAACACACCCCTAACTCTAATCCCTAACTCTAACCACAACCATAACCCCAACACAGCCCTAACCACAACCCCAACCCGAACCCCAACACCACAACCCTAACCCCAACACAACCATAACCCCAACACAACAGTATTACCCAACCCTAACCCCAACACAACCGTATCCCCAACACAACTCTAACCCCAACACAACCCTAACCACAACACAACCCTAACCCTAGCCCCAACCCTAACCCCCGCCCCAACCCTAACTCTAGCCCCAACCCTACTCCTAGCCCCAACCCTAACCCTAGCTCTAACCCTAGCCCCAACCCTAACCCTATTGCTAACCTCAACCCTAACCCTTGCCCCAACTCTAACCCTAACTGCAAAGAATGGAAAAAAATACAATTTTATTAGCTTATTATTTTTATCTAACTAAGGGGGTGACAAAGGGGGGTTAAAATGAACCAATAGAAAAAAATCTCCTATTGTTGCCGGGTCACGCATGTGCCCTGCATTTTCTTCCAGGATGATGAAGCGGAGGAACTGGGGACAGAGCAGGAGGGCGCGGGGATGGCGGAGGTACCAGGGGGGCTTAGGGGACCCCATTTCTCTCTCCTTTGGTATGCTACATCATATCAGAAGAGAGAGAAATGAATGAGAAATCATACTTTTTTGTGATCGCCGTTATTCTGTGAATATACCCTTATTTCTCAGCGCCGTTAAAAAGCGTCGCTGAGGAATAAGGCCCCTTAACTGCCGCCGTTAAAAGACGTATCGGTGGTCGTTAAGGGGTTAACCCCTTAATGAGCGTCAATACGTCTTTTTACTGACCTGAAATATAAAAAAATAGCATCCCCATACAGGTGACAGTCCAGCAGCTGTCGGCTGTACACTACAGCTGACAACTTGCTGCATCAGCCACGATCAGTGTTGGCACCGTCCATATCTGCTTAACCCCTTAAATGCTGCTGTCAATAAGGACGATTTCCTATAAATGGTTAACATAGTGTGGGGGCTCCATCTTTATCACCATTAGTACCCTGAGATCATGATTGTGTGGTCCTGATTGTTGTCATGGCAGTTCATTGGCCAAATAGCAGCCTTAGAGTATGCTGGCAACAATGGCCTGTTCAAAAGTTAGCGACATTTAGGTGGTAAAAATACACTTTTTCATTCCTGTTGTGCCACTTTGTATTAATTGCTGAAAAGCACCTGAAGGGTTAATAAACCTGGATAGGTCCCTAAAAAATAAATTTTGTAAATTTCCATGAAAAAATGAAAAATTGCTTCTACATTTTTTAACCTCCTAAAATGCTAGCAAAATAAAATAAAATTTTACAAATGGTGTTGATTTAAAGCAGGCATGAGTGAAATGTTATTTATTAATGTTTTTGTGTTGGTATGACTGTCTGGGTTAAAGGGAGAATCATTCAAAGTTTAAAAAGTGCTAATTTTTTTACATTTTTGTCAAATTTCAGATTTTTTTTTTTTGTAAATAAACACAAAACTTTTCGACCTAAATTTACCATTATCATAAAGTATAATATGCAACAAAAAACAATCTCAAAATCACTGGGATTTGTTGAAGAATTCCAGAGTTATTACCACATAAAGTGACACTGGTCAGATTTAAAAAATTTGGCCCGGTCGCTAAGGGATTAAAAATAAATAAATAAAAATATACTTAAAAACAGTATTTGTTATTTTAAGAAATTTTTGATGGGTTACAGTTGAGTAGGGACCTGCCAGAAGAGTCTACCTTGTCGTGGTGGCGGCTTAAAAAATCTTTTGGCCAAAACAAAAGCTGATAGCTATGTGTGTGATCTGGTGTTCTATGGGAACTGTTAGGCCATGTGCACACGTTAAGTATTTTTCGCGTTTTTTTCGCGTTTTTTCGCTATAAAAACGTGATAAAAACGCGAAAAAAACGCTTACATATGCCTCCCATTATTTTAAGTGTATTCCGCATTTTTTTGTGCAAATGTAGCCTTTTTTTCAGCGAAAAAATCGCATCGCGGAAAAAAAAGCAACATGTTCATTAAAATGCGGAATTGCAGGGGATTCCGCACACCTAGGGGTCCATTGATCTGCTTACTTCCCGCACGGGGCTGTGCCCACCATGCGGGAAGTAAGCAGATTATGTGCGGTTGGTACCCAGGGTGGAGGAGAGGAGACTCTCCTCCACGCACTGGGCACCATATAAGTGGTCAAAAAATAAGAATTAAAATAAAAAATAGCGATATACTCACCCTCGATGTCTTCCCGCCTCCACTGCACGCTGTCGCTTCGGTTCCTGTAGCTGATGTGCGGCGAAGGACCTTGCCGATGACGTCACTGTCCTGTGATTGGTCGTGAGCGGTCATGTGACCGCTCACGTGACCGTGACGTCACGGAAGGTCCTGTGCGCACAGACCAGCTATAGGAAGACGAACGGACGCCGCTGATGAGATGTCTGGGTGAGTATAAGCATTTTTTTATTTTTTTTATTATTTTTAAACATTCTATCTTTTACTATAGATGCATAAGCTGCATCTATAGTAAAAAGTTGGTCACACTTGTCAAACGCTATGTTTGACAAGTGTGACCAACTTGTCAGTCAGTTTTCCAAGCGATGCTACAGATCGCTTGGAAAACTTTAGCATTCTGCAAGCTAATTACGCTTGCAGAATGCTAAAAAAACGCGAAAAAAACGGAAAAAAAACGCAAAAAAAAAATGCGGATTTCTTGCAGAAAATTTCCGGTTTTCTTCAGGAAATTTCTGCAAGAAATCCGCAACGTGTGCACATACCCTAAATGTGTGATTGGTGAGGATGTGGTGCAGAAGTGGAGTTTTTCTAAGAGTGGGCGGTGGGACTGTGGAAGGTTCGAGGGGTGGAGGCAGCGCTGGGGTGCAGGACTGAGGGTGCAGGAAATAATCGAAGGACACAGGGATAGCAGTTTCCTTTACTTTTTACTGATGAAATGCAGGTACAGTCCAGGGTACAGGTAGCAGGTGGTGATGGGGTCCGGGCAGCCTGGAAACAGCTTGGGATCCACCTAGCCAGGTGGGTTCGGAGGCCTTCCTTCTGCGCTGTATACTCTTGCCCCTGCTGCCTGAAGCTCTGCACAAGTCCTCTCAGTGTCTGTACTCCCAACCTGTGCAGCTGACAGCCTGAACCTTTCATGGGCACTCTCTTCTCACTGGCAGCCCCAGGCTCCTGACTTGCTGTGGTACCTGCAGGTGTTAGATGGGACAGGAGACCTGCAATAACCTGCCCTTCGGTTTCAGTGGCTGGGTATGCAATCCCACACCTCCACGGACTCCGGTGTCCGGTCTCTTGGCACTTTCTTCTGGGGTGAGCCCAGTCGCAGCTCCAGACCCCAGGAACTTCTCCTTTGACTCTTCTTCTCTCACCGTCCCTACACACACTAACTAACTCTGCCTCCAGACCAGAATTTATAGGGAAGCTCCCTTGAAACTGGGTTTAGAGCTCCCCCTTCTGGTCTGGAGTCATGACAGTGTTGCATGTCAGTATTACCTGATTAGGGGATCCCTCCTTTCTTCCAGGCATGACATCACCCCCCCCCCCCCAGGACGGTAATGCCATTGTGGCAACCAGACTCCTGGGGTGCCACATTTACCCCTAATAATAATAATAGTAATCTTTATTTTTATATAGTGCTAACATATTCCGCAGCGCTTTACAGACATTATCATCGCTGTCCCCAATGGGGCTCATAATCTAAATTTCCTATCAGTATGTCTTTGGAATGTGGGAGGAAACCGGAGTGCATGGAGGAAACCCACGCAAACACGGAGAGAATATACAAACTCTTTGCAGATGTTGTCCTTGGTGGGATTTGAACCCAGGACTCCAAGGGTGCAGTGCTAACCACTAAGGCACCGTGCTGCCCCAGGAACTTACTACCCCCAGTATTGTACCCCTTGTACAATTTAGTAATTTACTGAGGAAACATAAAGAAGAACATGTTAACAGGTGAACAATTGTAAAAGGGTTACAGGGTTTCAAAAATATAAAAATTACAAAAACCAAAACAGACAGAATTGACCAAGTAAGTTCCTGGGGGTAGCACTGGTCCATTTTTGTTCCCTCCAGACTTTCAGAGTTGCCTCAGTGGGAACCGCCCCAACACACCTTTGCTTCGTTCCGGTCGTGGCTATGGGACTCTCTGTTGGTGGGCCTGATCTTCTGGTGGTTTATTTTCTAGGCCAAATCGGGGTAACTATGTACAAGAAAAGGGTCCAGACCACTCATAGTCCTGTGGCCCAATTGTCCTTTAACAGATTATTATGCATTTTTTTAAAAGTTCATATAGTAGTCTCTGTAGGTACTCATGCTTTAACAGTTGCAAACTTATACATTCCAACTTATTTACATTACTAATACAGTGACATTTTTGTCCCTATACCGGGCTGGAACCTGACCTCTGGTACTACGGGCGGATCAACACAGTACAGGTATTGATAGTGACCTGACTGGATTCGCTATGCTTGCTACCCATCCAACAACTGGTCTGGCTTGAAGAGTGGTGTTCCGCGCCCCCCTACAAAGTGGGGCAGGAATCTAGATCGACATGATGTGTGTTTGCATTTTTATGCTCCCGTGGCAGGCACAGTTTCACTGTTTTAAATCTGGCTGTATGCTTTTGACGCACAACTGCCGCAGTAAGAATCGCTCAGAATATTTCCCTGCTCAGAACGATTTGCAGGATTAGGAGCAAAAAGAATATTATTAGCCCTGAGAAGGGGTTTTGGTGTGAGTTGCAGGCTTCAGTATAAAGGATGTGTAATAGACCCTATCCTGTCCTACACAATCCCTTCAGCACGATCTCTCCGTTAGTGCTGCTAACAGCAGTATTACTATTGATTATCATTAGCTCTAAGAAAGGCTGTTGTTGTACGCAAGAGAAACGTTAATGTGGTTGAATCCCTGGCTAATACGCAGCTACAAATCTGTTCCTCTTTAACCAGCACCTCTCCGTGCTCTGCTTGTTTCCGGGGTACAGTATTGTGAGCGTAGCGTCACGGGTCTTACATAGACCTGATGATGCTATGCAGCCAGCAAATCACAGTAATATCACAACCAAGATGGCTATGGCATTACAGTGACTGGCAAGCAATACCCACATTTTTATTGATGGTCTAAAAAGCACCAAATATGTGGGGTGGCAACTCGAGCTCCCGCTCGAGCATAAAAAGATGCTCACCGAGTAACAAGCATCCCGAGCATCCTGATGCTCAAGTGAGTAACACTCATCACTAGTAGTGTTGAGCGAAACGGGTCGGCAATTTTCAGAAGTCGCCGACTTTTGGCAAAGTCGGGTTTCATGAAACCCGACCCGACCCGACCCCTGTCTGGGGTCGGCCATGAAGTCGGCGATCTTCTGAATCTGGAATCAGAATTCCGATACCGATTCCCGATATCTTTAAGATATCGGGAATTGGTATCGGAATTCAGATTTAAGTGTAAAATAAAGAATTAAAATAAAAAATATTGCTATACTTACCCTCTGATGCGCCCTGGTACTAAGCGGGAACCTTCCTTCCTTAGAATCAGCCTTCCAGGACCTTGCGGTGACGTCGCGGTGACGTCGCGGCTAGTGATTGGTCGCGCGGCCGCCCATGTGTCCGCTCGCGCGACCAATCACAAGCCGCGACGTCACCGTGACGTCACCGAAGGTCCTGGAAGGGCTGATTCTTAGGAAGGAAGGCTGCCGGAAAGAAGCAGGGCGCGTCCGAGGGTGAGTATATACCTAATAGGAATATACTCACCCTCGGCTTCTTTCCGGGAACCTTCCTTCCTAAGAATCAGCCCTTCCAGGACCTTCGGTGACGTCAAGGTTCCCGCTTAGTACCAGGGCTCATCAGAGGGTAAGTATGGCGATATTTTTTATTTTAATTCTTTATTTTACACTTAAATATGGATCCCAGGGCCTGAAGGAGAGTTTCCGCTCCTTCAGACCCTGGGAACCATTGGAAACCCAATGCACTGCATTGGGTTTTGAGTTTCGGCCGACCCCGACCCCGACTTTTTTATAGGATCGGCCGATTTCACTCGACCCGACTTTTGAAAAAGTCGCGTTTCGTGAAACCCGACCCGATCCTATAAATGTAAAGGTCGCTCAACCCTAATCACTAGTATTCACTCCTTCCGCTCTGAAGCCCTTAAAATTTCTGATGCAAGAAATTACTTTCGGTAGTTACAAACTTACTGTAGTGAAAGGAAGTCCACTAGTGATGAGCGAGTGTACTCGTTGCTTGGGTTTTCCCGAGCATGGTCGGGTGTCCTACGAGTATTTTGGCTTGTTCGGAGATTTCGTTTATGCCGACGCAGCTGCATGATTTGTGACTGCTGAACAGCCTGAATACATGTGAGGAATGCCTGTTTGTTAGGAAATCCCCACATGTATTCAGGCTGTCCAGCAACCGCAAATCATGCAGCTGCGTAGGCAGCAGGGAAATGGAAAATACTCCAAGATAAAAGAGAGATGGATGGTGCAAAATACAGGGATATTCTTGAACAAAACCTTTTTCAGTTTGTCAGAGATATGAGACTGTGAGAGAGGTTCATCTTCCAACAAGAAAATGACCCAAAGCATATTGCTAAAGCAACACTCTATTGGCTTCAGGGGAAACATGTAAATGTTATGATGTGGCCTAGTCAGAGCCCGGTGTTGTGGATTCTGTTTGTGGGCTCCCTCTGGTGGTTACTGCTGGTACTGGGTGACTTTGGTGGGTTGCGGCCTTTGGTTTCCACCTGTCCATCAGTGGCTGGGTGTTTCCTATTTTACCTGGCCTTTCTGTCATTCCCTTGCCGGCTATCAATGTATTCAGATGTGCTCTGTTTGGTTCCTGCCTACCTGCTCCCAGATCTTTCAGGATAAGCTAAGTGCTGATTTTCAGTTGTTTGTTTTTTTTTTGTCCAGCTTGCTTATTATGTCTCTATGCTAGCTGGTAGCTCTAGTGGACTGAGGTTCTCCCCATGTGCCATGAGTTGGCACATGGGTTCTTGTAATCTCAGGATGGTTTTTTTGATTAGGGTTTTTTGCTGACCGCTCAGTCCCCTTTTGTATCGTTCTGCTTTCTAGTTTACAGCGGGCCTCAATTTGCTAAAACTATATATATCATCTCTATGTGTGTGCCTTCCTCTCATTTCACCGTCAATACATGTGGGGGGCAACTATATCTTTTGGGGTTCATTCCTCTGGAGGCAAGTGAGGTCTTTATTTTCTCTGCAGTGCTAGTTAGCTCTTAGGCTGGTGCGTGGCGTCTAGAACCAACGTAGGCACGCTCCCTGGCTATCTCTAGTTGCGTTTGTCAGGTGTAGGGCAGCGGTCAGCCCAGGTTCCATCACCCTAGAGCTCGTCCGTAATATATTTGTACTTTGCTTGTCCTGTGCTATCCCTAGCCATTGGGATTCATGACAGTATAGCCGGCCCACAAAGTGTTAATTGTTTGGGCTGAAGCAGGAGAAAGAGAAGTGTTTAAGGGAAATTTTTTTTTTTTTTTCCCTTCAGAGTTTTGCTGCCTAGCCCTTAATTGCTGTCTAGCTGCTTCTTACCTCCTCTTAACCCTTGAATGGCTCTGATCTTAGCTGTTTAACATGGATGTCCAGAGTTTGGCTTCCAGCCTGAGTAATCTCGCGGCAAAAGTTCAAAACATACAGGATTTTGTTGTTCACACTCCCATGTCTGAACCTAGAATTCCTATTCCAGAGTTCTTTTCTGGAGATAGATCTACCTTCCTGAATTTCAGGAACAATTGTAAATTGTTTCTTTCTTTAAAATCTCGCTCCTCTGGAGACCCTGCTCAACAGGTCAAGATTGTAATATCTTTCCTGCGGGGCGACCCTCAGAATTGGGCATTTGCATTGGCACCAGGGGATCCTGCATTGCTCAGTGTGGATGCGTTTTTTCTGGCATTGGGATTGCTCTATGAGGAACCTAACCTGGAGATTCAGGCTGAAAAGGCTTTATTAGCCCTCTCTCAGGGGCATGATGAAGCGGAAATATATTGTCAGAAGTTTCGGAAATGGTCGGTGCTTACTCAGTGGAATGAGTGCGCCCTGGCTGCAAACTTCAGAAATGGTCTTTCTGAGGCCATTAAGGATATTATGGTGGGGTTCCCTACGCCTACAGGTCTGAATGAGTCTATGGCTATGGCCATTCAGATTGATCGGCGTTTACGGGAGCGCAAACCCGTGCACCAGTTGGCGGTGTCTTCTGAACAGGCACCTGAGACTATGCAATGTGATAGAATTCAGTCCAGAAGTGAACGGCAAAATTATAGGCGGAAAAATGGATTGTGTTTCTATTGTGATTCAGCTCATGTTATATCAGCATGCTCTAAACGCACAAAAAGGGTTGATAAATCTTTTGCCATTGGTACTCTGCAGCCTAAGTTCATTTTGTCTGTGACTCTGATTTTTTCACTGTCTTCCATTTCCGTCGATGCCTATGTGGATTCGGGCGCTGCCCTGAGTCTTATGGATTGGTCATTTGCTAAACGCTGCGGTTTTAGTCTGGAACCTCTGGAAGTTCCTATTCCTCTGAAGGGAATTGACTCTACACCATTGGCTATGAATAAACCGCAGTATTGGACACAAGTGACCATGCGCATGACTCCCGTTCATCAGGAGGTGATTCGCTTCCTTGTACTTTATAATTTACATGATGTACTAGTGCTTGGTCTGCCATGGTTACAAACTCATAATCCTGTCCTGGACTGGAAAACAATGTCTGTGTTAAGCTGGGGATGTCAGGGGGTTCATGATGATGCACCTCCGATTTCAATCGCTTCATCTACTCCTTCTGAGATCCCTGCGTTTTTGTCTGACTATAGGGATGTTTTTGAGGAGCCTAAGCTCAATTCGCTCCCTCCGCATAGAGATTGTGACTGTGCTATAGAATTGATTCCTGGCAGTAAGTTCCCTAAGGGTCGTTTATTTAATCTGTCACTGCCAGAGCATACTGCTATGCGGAATTACATTAAGGAGTCCTTGGAAAAGGGACATATTCGTCCATCTTCGTCCCCTCTGGGAGCAGGTTTTTTTTTTGTGGCAAAAAAAGATGGTTCCCTGAGGCCTTGTATAGATTATCGCCTTCTGAATAAGATTACAGTCAAGTATCAGTATCCATTGCCATTATTGACTGATTTGTTTGCTCGCATTAAGGGGGCTAGGTGGTTCACTAAGATAGATCTTCGCGGTGCGTATAATCTGGTGCGGATAAAACAGGGTGATGAGTGGAAAACCGCATTTAATACGCCTGAGGGCCATTTTGAGTATTTGGTAATGCCTTTTGGACTCTCCAATGCTCCGTCAGTCTTTCAGTCCTTTATGCACAATATTTTCCGTGAATATCTGGATAAGTTTATGATTGTGTATTTGGATGATATTTTGGTGTTTTCTGATGACTGGGAGTCTCATGTTCTGCAGGTCAGGAAGGTGTTTCAGGTTCTGCGGGCCAATTCTCTGTTTGTGAAGGGCTCAAAGTGTCTCTTCGGAGTCCAGAAGATTTCTTTTTTGGGGTACATTTTTTCTCCTTCTACTATTGAGATGGATCCCGTCAAGGTTCAGGCGATTTGTGACTGGACACAACCTACATCTGTTAAGAGCCTTCAGAAGTTCTTGGGGTTTGCTAATTTTTATCGTCGGTTCATTGCTAATTTTTCCAGTATTGTTAAACCTTTGACTGATTTGACTAAAAAGGGTGCTGATGTTGCTGATTGGTCTCCTGCGGCCATGGAGGCCTTTCAGGAACTTAAGCCCCGGTTTTCTTCTGCTCCTGTGTTGTGTCAACCAGATGTTTCACTTCCTTTTCAGGTTGAGGTTGATGCTTCCGAGATTGGAGCGGGGGCGGTTTTGTCACAGAGAAGTTCTAATGGCTCGGTGATGAAGCCATGTGCATTCTTCTCTAGAAAATTCTCGCCCGCCGAGCGCAATTATGATGTGGGTAATCGGGAGCTTTTGGCCATGAAGTGGGCATTTGAGGAGTGGCGTCATTGGCTTGTGGGTGCTAAACATCGTGTGGTGGTCTTGACTGATCACAAGAATCTCATTTACCTTGAGTCTGCCAGGCGTTTGAATCCTAGACAGGCTCGTTGGTCGTTGTTTTTTTCTCGTTTAAATTTCGTGGTTTCATACCTGCCAGGTTCAAAGAATGTGAAGGCAGATGCTCTTTCCAGGAGTTTTGTGCCTGACTCTCCTGGAGACTCTGGGCCTACTGGTATCCTTAGGGATGGGGTAATATTGTCCGCCGTATCCCCAGACTTGCGACGTGCATTGCAGGAGTTTCAGGTGGATAAACCGGATCGTTGTCCACCAGAAAGACTGTTTGTTCCGGATGATTGGACCAGTAGAGTCATCTCCGAGGTCCATTCTTCTGTGTTGGCTGGTCATCCTGGAATATTTGGTACTAGAGACTTGGTGGCCAGGTCTTTTTGGTGGCCTTCCTTGTCTAGGGATGTGCGTACCTTTGTGCAGTCTTGTGAAGTGTGTGCTCGAGCTAAGCCTTGCTGTTCTCGGGCCAGTGGGTTGTTGTTATCCTTGCCCATCCCGAAGAGGCCTTGGACGCACATTTCCATGGATTTTATTTCTGATCTCCCGGTTTCACAGAAAATGTCCATTATCTGGGTTGTGTGTGACCGCTTTTCTAAGATGGTTCATTTGGTGCCCTTGCCTAAGTTGCCTTCCTCCTCTGAGTTGGTCCCTTTATTTTTTCAGAACGTGGTTCGTTTGCATGGAATTCCGGAGAATATCGTTTCTGACAGGGGATCCCAGTTTGTGTCTAGATTTTGGCGGACGTTTTGTGCCAAGATGGGCATTGATTTGTCTTTCTCGTCTGCATTCCATCCTCAGACGAATGGCCAGACGGAGCGAACTAATCAGACCAGGTGTTTTGTTTCTGCTGATCAAGATGATTGGGTTGCTTTTTTGCCACTGGCCGAATTTGCTCTTAATAATCGGGCTAGTTCTGCCACGTTGGTCTCTCCTTTTTTTTGTAATTCGGGGTTTCATCCTCGTTTTTCCTCTGGTCAGGTGGAGCCTTCGGATTGTCCTGGAGTGGACGTGGTGGTGGACAGGCTACATCAGATTTGGAATCAGGTGGTGGACAATTTGAAGTTATCTCAGGAGAAGACTCAGCAGTTTGTTAATCGCCGTCGCCGCGTGGGTCCCCGACTTCTTGTTGGGGATTTGGTGTGGTTGTCTTCTCGTTTTGTCCCTATGAAGGTCTCTTCTCCTAAGTTCAAGCCTCGGTTCATCGGTCCTTATAGGATCTCGGAGATTCTTAACCCTGTATCTTTTCGTTTGGATCTCCCAGCATCGTTTGCTATTCATAATGTGTTCCATCGGTCATTGTTGCGGAGGTATGAGGTGCCCGTTGTTCCTTCGGTTGAGCCTCCTGCTCCGGTGCTGGTGGAGGGAGAATTGGAGTATGTTGTTGAGAAGATCTTGGATTCTCGTGTTTCCAGACGCAAACTCCAGTATTTGGTTAAGTGGAAGGGTTATGGTCAGGAGGATAATTCCTGGGTGGTCGCCTCCGATGTTCATGCGACTGATTTGGTCCGCGCCTTCCATAGAGCTCACCCTGATCGCCCTGGGGGTTCTCGTGAGGGTTCGGTGACCCCTCCTCAAGGGGGAGGTACTGTTGTGGATTCTGTTTGTGGGCTCCCTCTGGTGGTTACTGCTGGTACTGGGTGACTTTGGTGGGTTGCGGCCTTTGGTTTCCACCTGTCCATCAGTGGCTGGGTGTTTCCTATTTTACCTGGCCTTTCTGTCATTCCCTTGCCGGTTATTAATGTATTCAGATGTGCTCTGTTTGGTTCCTGCCTACCTGCTCCCAGATCTTTCAGGATAAGCTAAGTGCTGATTTTCAGTTGTTTGGTTTTTTTTTGTCCAGCTTGCTTATTATGTCTCTATGCTAGCTGGTAGCTCTAGTGGACTGAGGTTCTCCTCATGTGCCATGAGTTGGCACATGGGTTCTTGTAATCTCAGGATGGTTTTTTTGATTAGGGTTTTTTGCTGACCGCTCAGTCCCCTTTTGTATCGTTCTGCTTTCTAGTTTACAGCGGGCCTCAATTTGCTAAAACTATATATATCATCTCTATGTGTGTGCCTTCCTCTCATTTCACCGTCAATACATGTGGGGGGCAACTATATCTTTTGGGGTTCATTCCTCTGGAGGCAAGTGAGGTCTTTGTTTTCTCTGCAGTGCTAGTTAGCTCTTAGGCTGGTGCGTGGCGTCTAGAACCAACGTAGGCACGCTCTGGCTATCTCTAGTTGCGTTTGTCAGGCGTAGGGCAGCGGTCAGCCCAGGTTCCATCACCCTAGAGCTCGTCCGTAATATATTTGTACTTTGCTTGTCCTGTGCTATCCCTAGCCATTGGGATTCATGACAGCCCGGACCTTAATCCAATAGCGAATCTGTGGTGAAACTTGAAGATTGCTATTCACCATCTATCTTGAAGGAGTTGGAGCAGTTTTGCCTTGAGGAATGGGCAAAAATCCCAGTGGCAAGATGTGGAAAGCTCACAAAGACTTATCCAAAGTGACTTGCAGCTGTGATTCCCGCAAAAGGAGGCTCTACAAAATACTGATATTAGGGGGGTGAATAGTTCTGCACAATGAATTGTTCAGTAATTTTGTCCTCTTTGTTGTTTGCTTCACAACAAAAAGAAAAAAAATGTTCACAGGTGTAGGCTTGTTCTTTACATGAACTGATGCAAACCCTCAAAAAAATAGTGACATTCCAGGTTGTCAGGTAAAAAAACATGAAAAATGCTAAAGGGGTAAATTATACTACTGTCCTTTAACCCCTTAATGACCGCAGATACGCCTTTAAATGATAGGCACGCCTTTTAACGGTGCTAAGAAATAAGGCTATAGCGCCCCCCATCATCAGAAATTCTCTGTGATCTCGGCTACCGGGGGTAGCTGAGACCCCGGAAAACATAATTCGGGTGTTTTTTACCACCCCCAGTGTTGCGATCACCATTATTCATGGAATAACGGCGACCGCAAAAAAAAAAGTCTGATTTTCTATTTATTTCGCTCTCCTCTGATATGATCTAGCACATCAGATGAAAAAGAAATGGGGTACCCCGAGCTCCCCTGGTACCTCCGGCACCTCCTGCATCCCCCGATGATGTCCCCAGCCCTCGCTGTCTTCCTGCAAAAAGAAAATGGCGGGAGCATACAAAGTGTGCTCGCTGAGATCTGCCCACCGACACCCAGCAACAATAGGAGATTTCTCCTATTGGTTCATTTTGAACACTGTGATAGACCATATCACAGTGATAAAAAAAAAGAAATCAAACCCCCTTGTATCTCTCCCTTAGGTAAAAATAATAAAATGAAAAATTTATTTACTGCCATTTTTCTACTAGGGTTAGGGTTGAGGCTAGGGTTAGGGTTGGGGTTAGAGCTAGAATTAGGGTTGGACTAGGGTTAGGGCTGGGGCTAGGGTTAGCGCTAGGGTTAGGGTTGGGCTAGGGTTAGGGTTGGAGCTTGGGTTAAGGTTGGGGTTAGAGCTAGGGTAAGGGTTGGGTTATGACTAGGGTTGGGGCTAGGGTTACAGCTAGGGTTAGGGTTGGGCTAGGGTTAAGGTTGGGGTTAGAGCTAGGATTAGGGTTGGGGCTAGGGTTAGGGTTGGGGCTAGGGTTAGGGTTGAGGTTAGGGTTAGGGTTGGGCTAGGGTTATGGTTGGGGCTAGGGATAGGGTGGTGTTAGGGTTAGGGTTGTGTTGGGGTTTCAGTTGTGATTTTTAGGTTAGGGTTGTGGTTAGGATTATGATTGTCGATTGTTGTTAGGGTTAGGATTAGAGCTAGGGGTGTGTTGGGGTTAGGGTTGTGGTTAGGGTTATGGTTAGGGTTGGGATTAGGGCTAGCAGTGTGTTGGGTTAGGGTTAGGGCTGTGTTAGGGTTGGAGCTAGAATTGGGGGTTTCCACTGTTTAGGTACATCAGAGGGTCTCGAAACAAGACATGGCACCCGCCATTGATTCCAGCCAATTTTGAGTTAAAAAAGTCAAACGGTCCTCCCTCCCTTCTGAGTCCTGCCATGCACCCAAACATACGAGGTATCGACGTACTCAGGAGAAATTGCACAATAAATTTTGTGGTCCATGTTATCCAAAATTGTGCTGATGTAAAGTAGACATGTTGGAAATGTTATTTATTAACTATTTTGTGCAATATGACTCTCTGATTTAAAGGCACAAAAATTAAAAGTTTGAAAATTGGAAAACTTTCTAAATTCTTGCCAAATTTCCGTTTTTTTTATCATAAATAAGCGCAAGTCATATGGAAGAAATTTTACCACTAATATGAAGTACAATATATCAGGAAAAAACAATCAGTGGGATCCGTTGAAGCATTCAAGAGCTATAACCTCATAAAGTAATAGTGGTCAGAATTGTAAAAATTGGCTTGGTCATTAAGTACAAAATTGGCTCTGTCACTAAGGTTTAATACATAGTGCCCTCTCTTGTTTATATACCTCAACTACAGGTCCTTCTCAAAAAATTAGCATATAGTGTTAAATTTCATTATTTACCATAATGTAATGATTACAATTAAACTTTCATATATTATAGATTCATTATCCACCAACTGAAATTTGTCAGGTCTTTTATTGTTTTAATACTGATGATTTTGGCCTACAACTCCTGATAACCCAAAAAACCTGTCTCAATAAATTAGCATATCAAGAAAAGGTTCTCTAAACGACCTATTACCCTAATCTTCTGAATCAACTAATTAACTCTAAACACATGCAAAAGATACCTGAGGCTTTTAAAAACTCCCTGCCTGGTTCATTACTCAAAACCCCCATCATGGGTAAGACTAGCGACCTGACAGATGTCAAGAAGGCCATCATTGACACCCTCAAGCAAGAGGGTAAGACCCAGAAAGAAATTTCTCAACAAATAGGCTGTTCCCAGAGTGCTGTATCAAGGCACCTCAATGGTAAGTCTGTTGGAAGGAAACAATGTGGCAGAAAACGCTGTACAACGAGAAGAGGTGACCGGACCCTGAGGAAGATTGTGGAGAAGGACCGATTCCAGACCTTGGGGAACCTGAGGAAGCAGTGGACTGAGTCTGGTGTGGAAACATCCAGAGCCACCGTGCACAGGCGTGTGCAGGAAATGGGCTACAGGTGCCGCATTCCCCAGGTAAAGCCACTTTTGAACCATAAACAGCGGCAGAAGCGCCTGACCTGGGCTACAGAGAAGCAGCACTGGACTGTTGCTAAGTGGTCCCAAGTACTTTTTTCTGATGAAAGCAAATTTTGCATGTCATTCGGAAATCAAGGTGCCAGAGTCTGGAGGAAGACTGGGGAGAAGGAAATGCCAAAATGCCTGAAGTCCAGTGTCAAGTACCCAGTCAGTGATGGTGTGGGGTGCCATGTCAGCTGCTGGTGTTGGTCCATTGTGTTTCATCAAGGGCAGGGTCAATGCAGCTAGCTATCAGGAGATTTTGGAGCACTTCATGCTTCCTGGCACCTGCTCACAGTGCCAAAACCACTGGTAAATGGTTTACTGACCATGGTATTACTGTGCTCAATTGGCCTGCCAACTCTCCTGACCTGAACCCCATAGAGAATCTGTGGGATATTGTGAAGAGAAAGTTGAGAGACGCAAGACCCAACACTCTGGATGAGCTTAAGGCCGCTATTGAAGCATCCTGGGCCTCCATAACATCTCAGCAGTGTCACAGGCTGATTGCCTCCATGCCACGCCGCATTGAAGCAGTCATTTCTGCCAAAGGATTCCCGACCAAGTATTGAGTGCATAACTGAACATTATTATTTGATGGTTTTTTTGTTTGTTATTAAAAAACACTTTTATTTGATTGGACGGTTGAAATATGCTAATTTATTGAGACAGGTTTTTTGGGTTATCAGGAGTTGTAGGCCAAAATCATCAGTATTAAAACAATAAAAGACCTGACAAATTTCAGTTGGTGAATAATGAATCTATAATATATGAAAGTTTAATTGTAATCATTACATTATGGTAAATAATGAAATTTAACACTATATGCTAATTTTTTGAGAATGACCTGTATATATTGAATTCTTTTTTTTTTATGTATAGTTCCCTCTGTTTATTACATATCGTCCTAGGACCTTACTTGTTAGATTTAAACTGAAATGACTGCTGATGGAACGTGGTAAGGCTATGTGCACACGTTGCAGAATTGCTGCGGAAATTTCCGCAGCAATTCTGCAACTCCCTGCCACGGGAAATACGCATGCAGAATTGGCATGCATATTCCCACTAAACACTAGCATTTTGCAAGTGTAATTAGCTTGCAGAATGCTAGCGTTTTCCAAGCGATCTGTAGCAACATAGTGTTTGACAAGTGTGACCAACTTTTTACTATAGATGCTGTCTATGCAGCATCAATAATAAAAAGATATAATGTTAAAAATAATAAAAGAAATAAAAAATCGTGATATTCCCCCACAGCCTTCCCGCTCCCGGCAGCTCCCGTTCCCAGTAATGCCTCGTGGCAATGACCCCAGATGACGTAGCATCACGCGAGACTGCTACGTCATCACAGGTCATTGTCGCAAGGTATTACTGGGAACGGGAGCATCGTGAGGAGCGGAAAGGCTGCGGGGGGCCGCTGGAAGGTGAGAATATCAAAATTTTTTATTTTAATTCTTTTTTTTTACAAGTATATGGTCCCCAGGGCCTGGAGGAGAGTCTCCTCTCCTCCACCCTGTGTACCAACCGCACATGATCCGCTTACTTCCTGCATGGTGGGCACAGCCCCATGCGGGAAGTAAGCGGATCAATGCATTCCTATGTGTGCAGAATCACCACGATTCCGCACAAAGAATGAACATGCTGCGTTTTTTTCCAGAATGCGATTCCACCGCGGAAAAAAACGCAGCATGTGCACAAAAAATGCGGAATGCATTAAAAATGACGGGATGCTCGTGTAAGCTTTTTTTTTTAGCGTTTTTTTTAGGTGGAAAACGGCCGAAAAAACGCTAAAAATCCTGAATGTGTGCACATAGCCTAAAGTTTCTTTTCTGATGGAGGAGGATGATCAGCAGTCATTTTATATCTAACAAGGGAGGAGTCTATGTAATAAAGAGATGGCACTGTGATTAACAAAAACAGTGCAAATACTCTATGTCAGGGACAGTGCTATACAGTGGCATGTGCCCCTGGTCAAAATTACTCTTATTGTGAACAGTTAAGCAAGTTATAGATGAAATGATCTCAAAAGGGCTAAAGTTAAAGAGGACAAATTTCATTTGTATGTTAGGCAAAAAAACATATTGTTATAACTCTGTTGTTGGGTGTCCTGGGACCAGGGGCTCTTTCTCTGTCCATAACGCTAGGGGCACCCTAACTCGCTTTGCTCCCCGGGTTCTGATGGTGAAGACGCAGGGGCCACGTACCTTGCCATAGCTCCTAAATCTGCCCTCAGTCTGCACCTTTACCCCACCCAGGGAAGACAAGAGTAGTATTGTAACGTAATACACCAACCAGACTTACAAGGAATACAAACAGGGGTAACGAAAAATATCAAACATACAAATATACTTACACAGGCAACAGAGGAATGTACCAGGGAGGGGAGAATGGTGTTAAACCAAAGTAGGAGAAGAAAGGGAGTTATCACACACTCAAAACCTAGCAATGGTCACAGATAAATCCAGCAACCGACCTTCTCCAATTACCACCAACAACCTCGACCCATGCTGCAAAAGTTACTTTGACAATGAGTACTAGCCAGGACTCAGCTTATATAGGAGATGGGAATGGCTAACCGTGCACAGCTGAGAGCCTTAAGGTACCGTTACACTAAACGACTTACCAACGATCACGACCAGCGATACGACCTGGCTGTGATCGTTGGTAAGTCGTTGTGTGGTCGCTGGGGAGCTGTCACACAGACAGCTCTCTCCAGCGACCAACGATCAGGGGAACGACTTCGGCATCGTTGAAACTGTCTTCAACGATGCCAAAGTCCCACCGCAGCACCCGGGTAACCAGGGTAAACATCGGGTTACTAAGTGCAGGGCCGCGCTTAGTAACCCGATATTTACACTGGTTGCCATTGTAAAAGTAAAAAAAAAAAACACTACATACTCACATTCTGATGTCTGTCACGTCCCCCGCCGGCGTCCACAGGGTTAAAACTGCTACTGGGCAAGAGCGCTGCTAATATGCACGCGCCGCTGCCGAAAGCTTCCCTGCACTGAATGTGTCAGTGCCAGCAGTAACAGCGGTGACGTCACCGCTGTGCTCTGCTTTATGGCTGGCGCTGACACATTCAGTGCAGGGAAGCTCTCGGCAGCGGCGCGTGCATATTAGCAGCGCTCTTGCCGAAAGCAGTTTTAACCCTGTGGACGCCGGGGGACGTGACAGACATCAGAATGTGAGTATGTACTGTTTTTTTTTTTACTTTTACAATGGTAACCAGGGTAAATATCGGGTTAATAAGCGCGGCCCTGCACTTAGTAACCCGATATTTACCCTGGTTACAAGTGAACACATCGCTGGATCGGCGTCACACACGCCGATCCAGCGATGACAGCGGGTGATCAGCGACCAAAAAAAGGTCCTGATCATTCCCATCGACCAACGATCTCCCAGCAGGGGCCTGATCGTTGGTCGCTGTCACACATAACGAGATCGTTAGCGGGATTGTTGCTACGTCACCAAAAGCGTGACGTTGCAACGATATCGTTAACGATATCGTTATGTGTGACTCAGCCTTTAACGCTTTAGGAGTGCTCACCTGGGCAGATTAACCCTTGCACTGCTAAAATAAATTTTCACAATTTAATCAGAAGGTGAAGTGCTTCTATCAGTGCAGGAATAGGAGAAATCTCTGTTTCTGTAAATGCAGCGCCCCAGAGTCCTGGTCGTTGCAGTACTGTGGCTCCGCCGCTAAGGGGGGCTATGGTACGTCTGATGGCACTGAAGGAGTTCATCTGACCAGGTATCACAGACACCAATACATTTCACAGTCTGGCCTCCAGGGGGAGCTATGGGTACTATTCATTAGGCCACTCCTCACAGTCTGGTAAAACTGGGGGTTAGGCAGGAAGTTAGAGAGAACACTGACTGGGTTGGAACCAGGCAACACCTTGTGGCAGAGGGTGTTGTAGGGGAAGATTCTGTAGGGTCCCTGTCAGGGGTGGGATCCTGACAGAGGCCTGGCAAATAGAGAGAAAGCTACGGGACCGCGCCTGCACTTCATAGCGGCGGTGCCCTAAGAAAGGACAAGAAGCGAGATTTATTGTGCTGAGTGAGAAACGAGATCAAAGCAAGAAGGAGAATACCAGTAGGAGTCGTGCTGTAAGATCGAGGCAACATCCTACTGAGGTGCAAACAACCGGCGGCCGGAACGCCGAGGAGGTACAGAGCTCTAAGCCATACTTCAAACCAACGGCAGGACAGTCAGTCACAGGCGGGCTGTCTCACCTAAATCACCTACGCAGACATAGGGGGCAACCTTTGGAGAGGGGCGACTGTAGGGTCCCGGAAGAGCTCCGAGCCTACCCGTCATACGGGTGCGTCCCAACCATAACACCAGGGAGGGACGGAGGATTAGCAGAAGATCATCTAATCGAGTTGTGAGGGAACACGAGAAACAGACACAACAGTTGTGGGGACTATCCCGTAAGCTCAGCAGGGGAGGACCACAACACATAGCGCTAGTAGGAAGGCACAGATTTCCACCTGCAAAGGGAACTCTGGAGGTGCCATCGGACCGGCCGGACTTGCGCAGCCTGGTTAACCGTATTCCGGATTGAGGACTTTGAGACCTTCAGTAAAGAGGTAAAGAGACTGCAACCTGGTGTCCTCATTATTAACTGCGACCGGCACTACACCGCACCACTACCACCATCTACATCTATTACTGTACGCCCCTCAGCAGGGTCACGGACCGGGTCTAGCCACCGTGACAACCCCAGAGCAGAGACTCACAGGCCCGGTACCGGGTACCCCTCGGCCCTGCGGCAGTGGGGGCGCTACAAACTTGGCGTCACGAACAGGATCTACTTAAGCCTGAAGAATCAGGTCATGTGTGCCTTGGAACTGTGATTTATTATACTTGGACTGTGACTTATTGCAAAGACTGTGCATTGCCACTTGCCGCCAAAAGTTCCCGCCAAAGCCGCCGCCATTACAGCGCTAAGGAGAGCGCAGGAGAAGAAGAGGGGCGTGAAGTGGGCGTAAACAAGCTGAAGAGCGCGAACGACAATGGCCGCCGAGTCTAAGTATTTCTGTCCCTTGAGGACGTGTCCGTCAGCAGCCGAGATCCGCCTCCTGATTCTCAATGATGGGCGGAGGCAGAGAAAACGAAACCGCCCACGAAGGAGAGAGCGGGAAAAGGGCCAGGAAGAAGAAGTCAGCGACATGGAGGACGCCATGGCGAGCCACCCGGAGCCGGAGTGTGGGGTAGGAGCAGAGGACTCCCCCAGCTACCCGGAGGGGCACCGCAACCAGGCCTCCACCGCTGATATTGATTTCCTGCAGGCCAGAGTGGATGAGCTCGGCGACCAACTCCGGCGGATGCGGCTGAGCACTGAGGCCGGGTGGAAGAAGACCTTCATCGGGAGCCTCATCAGATGTCTGTTGGCAGCCTCGTCTGGTCCGGAGCAAGAAAGAAGTTCCAGCGCTCCGAAGCCAGAAAGCAAGGCTCTGCCGGAAAGCGAGATGCTGCAAACGGAGATGACAACGCCGCAGCGCAAGGCCCTGCAACCAGCGTTCCAGATCCCAGCGGAGACGGAGCAGATCGGCGCCGGAGGGACCGCATCTGAAGCAGGTATGAAGAACGACCCTGCCCCGCCAGCAGAGGCCCTGCTGATAGGCCCCGTCGCGGCACCCCCTCTCCCTGGGACCTATAGACTCTGGCGCCCTACACCCTGGGATCGGGCCACGGGTATGGAGCACTTCTTAAAGGCCCCGATCTCGCCGATCACCCTGCCGGGTGAAGTCTATGCGGAGCTACGGCCGCCAGAGCGAGAGTAAACCTCGATGCCATGGATATGTAAATAGTTAACTGTTTGTTTCCCTGCTTTTGCTGCTTTAAACCCGACTAGGGTTATTCTTAAAGGGATCCCTTCGTTTACCCGGGATCCCTATTGCTTTTATTTTTGCTTTTATTTTCCTTTTTGCTCCCTGTTCACCCATGTTATAAAGAACTGCTGGATCATGAACAATGCATGATACAAACTCCTTGTATATAGTTTGCACCTTCTTAAAGGTGCTCGCTACTGGTTTTATATAAAAGACGGACTCTTTGCGAAGATACGGTTCTTGGAACCTGCACTGGAGTCCTTGCTACATACGGACTTGCGGCTTGAGAAGTTGCACTACCTCATAGAGACTTGGTCCCCTCTTAAAGGGCATGTTCACATCCTGCACTTATGAACAGTGTTGCCTTAAGATGGTTGAATGGCCATAATGTCTTGAAAAGAAAGTATTGATGATGTTGATATGTGAAAGTTAAATGTAACTAACTAGTTGATTGTAAGAAATGTTCAATAATGTTGATAGAGGAATGAGGACAGGGAGTGAACCCGTAGGGGTTAGTAGTGAGTCCTCCTAGGAGCCATATAGAGATGGCTCAGTGATCTTAAACTGAAAGAAAAATGATATGTTCTATACTGTGTATAGTAGTGGAAGGACAGTAGGCCCGGGCGGAAAGGGGCGGTCCTGTAACAGAAAGGAGAGGCAGTAGGTCTGGAGCAGTTAGGACAGGCGGTCCTGCAGATTTAAAGAAGGAGAATGCATAAAAGTTAATTAGCCTTATATGTGATATAAGAAGGTCTTTAGTGGATTTAGCGAGTACGTCCTTAAAGGCAAAGTTGGATTATTGTTCAAAATTTTGCACTTAGTTGAATACCCGGTTGGGTAAGAAAAGTTATTTATAGTAAAGTTATTTAAAAAAATATCTAACCATGTTTGTAACGTTCAAGTGTCCTCACCTCCCATAAAGGGAAGCTCTGTTAAAAAAGTTGACTTGTACTTGCATTTTCAAAATTGTATGTCTTTTTGCTGACATGTATTGTTGTTTTCTTCCCAGTCCAGGAGTACTGGATTTAACCGGGGGGGAGTGCAGCGCCCCAGAGTCCTGGTCGTTGCAGTACTGTGGCTCCGCCGCTAAGGGGGGCTATGGTACGTCTGATGGCACTGAAGGAGTTCATCTGACCAGGTATCACAGACACCAATACATTTCACAGTCTGGCCTCCAGGGGGAGCTAAGGGTACTATTCATTAGGCCACTCCTCACAGTCCGGTAAAACTGGGGGTTAGGCAGGAAGTTAGAGAGAACGCTGACTGGGTTGGAACCAGGCAACACCTTGTGGCAGAGGGTGTTGTAGGGGAAGATTCTGTAGGGTCCCTGTCAGGGGTGGGATCCTGACAGAGGCCTGGCAAATAGAGAGAAAGCTACGGGACCGCGCCTGCACTTCATAGCGGCGGTGCCCTAAGAAAGGACAAGAAGCGAGATTTATTGTGCTGAGTGAGAAACGAGATCAAAGCAAGAAGGAGAATACCAGTAGGAGTCGTGCTGTAAGATCGAGGCAACATCCTACTGAGGTGCAAACAACCGGCGGCCGGAACGCCGAGGAGGTACAGAGCTCTAAGCCATACTTCAAACCAACGGCAGGACAGTCAGTCACAGGCGGGCTGTCTCACCTAAATCACCTACGCAGACATAGGGGGCAACCTTTGGAGAGGGGCGACTCTAGGGTCCCGGAAGAGCTCCGAGCCTACCCGTCATACGGGTGCGTCCCAACCATAACACCAGGGAGGGACGGAGGATTAGCAGAAGATCATCTAATCGAGTTGTGAGGGAACACGAGAAACAGACACAACAGTTGTGGGGACTATCCCGTAAGCTCAGCAGGGGAGGACCACAACACATAGCGCTAGTAGGAAGGCACAGATTTCCACCTGCAAAGGGAACTCTGGAGGTGCCATCGGACCGGCCGGACTTGCGCAGCCTGGTTAACCGTATTCCGGATTGAGGACTTTGAGACCTTCGGTAAAGAGGTAAAGAGACTGCAACCTGGTGTCCTCGTTATTAACTGCAACCGGCACTACACCGCACCACTACCACCATCTACATCTATTACTGTACGCCCCTCAGCAGGGTCACGGACCGGGTCTAGCCACCGTGACAACCCCAGAGCAGAGACTCACAGGCCCGGTACCGGGTACCCCTCGGCCCTGCGGCAGTGGGGGCGCTACATAAACACATGACATATATATCTTAATTTTTTACATTTTAAACATGACAAAAAGGAAAAAGGGGCCAATTAAAAAGTTTGGGCACCCTTGGAGATTTGTGGGCTCGGATAACTTTGACCAAGGTTTGAGATCTTAATTAGCCTGATAGGGTTATGACTTATTTACTATCATCGTTAGGAAAGGCCAAGTGATGCAAATTTTCCAGCTTAATGAAAATCCCAGCCTCCTCTAACTTTCTACCAAGAAATGGCAGCCATGAGTTCTCCTAGGCAGCTGCCAGCACTGTGAAAATAAAAATGGTGAAGGTCCACAAAGCCCGAAGAAGGCTATTAAAAGATAGCAAAGTATTTTCAAGTTGCCCTTTCCTCAGTTCGAAATGTAATTAAGAGATCAAGTGGACATCAAGATAAGGTCTGGAAGACCAAGCAAAATTTCAGTGACACCTGCTCGTAGGATTGCTAGAGAGGCAAATCAGAACCCTCGTTTGACTGCAAGAGATCTTAATAAAGATTTAGCAGACTTTGGAGTTGTTGAACAGTGTCCTACTGTACAGAGACACCTGCACAAATATGGCCTTCATGGAAGAGTCATCAAAAGAAAACCTTTCCTGCATCCTCACCATAATATTCAGTGTCAGAAGCATGCAAAAGAACATCTAAACAATCCTGATGTATTTTGGAAACAAGTTCTGTGGACTGATGAGGTTAAAATAGAACTCTTTGTCCACAATGATCAAAGGTATATGTGAAGAAAAAAGTGCACAGCGTTTCAAGATAAGAACATCTCTCCAACCAATAAGCATGAGGGTGGATCAATCATGCTTTGCGGTTGTGTTGCAACCAATGTCAAGGGGAACAATACAAAGGTAGAGGGAAGATGAGATTCAATGAAATTTAAAAAATGATTGATGCAATCATTTCACCATCTGTAAAAAAGCTGAAGTTGAAAAAAGGATGACTTCTACCAATGGATTATGATCCTAAACACACATCAAAATCCACAATAGACTACCTCAAAATGCGCAAACTGAAGGTTTTACAATGGCCCTCACAGTCCCCTGAGCAGAACATTATTGCAGTGCATGCAAGAGGACCCAGGAATCTCACAGAACAGGAAGATTTTTCCAAGGAAGAATGGATGAAAATCCCTCAAACAAGAATGAAAAGACTCTTGACTGGCTACAAAAAGTATTTACCAGCTGTGATACTTGCAAAAGATGGTGCTTCTAGGTACTAACCATGCAGCCCATTTTCCTTTTTCTAATTTTTATCATGTCAAAAATTAAAAAAATAATTTAACCTAAATTACAAAGGAAATGTGTCATCTTTATCTTTAGCCCTCTTAGAGATCATTTTATCATCAAATTGCCTAATTGTTCACAATAACATTTAATTTTGACAATGGATGCACAAACTTTTACTTGCCATTCTATATAACAAGACATAATACTATGTAATTATGGGACAGCACTATACCTAACAACAGAGGACATCATGTAATAAGGGACTGCCCCATATTTAACTAGAGAGAATGGTACATAATAAGGGTTGCTCCTTCCAGTGATAATATCCCCCATATTGGGCCTAATCCTGGGATAATGTCTCCCAACCTGACTTCTTTTTTGGTATAATGTCCCCTCATCCTGGTCCCATTCCTGGTATAATGAACCCCATCATGGCCTAATGTGCCCCATCCTGGTCTCCTTAATGGTATAATATGCACCATCCTGGTATAATGCTCCTCATCCTGTTCCCTGCCTGTAATAATGTACCCAATCCTGGTCCCCTTTCTTGGATAATGTACTTCATCCTTGGCCCCTTCCTGGGATAACATGCCAAATCCTTGTCCCCTTTCTTTGATAATGTGCCCTATCCTGGTATAATGTGCCCCATCTTGGCCCCTTCCCAGGATAATGTGTCCCATCGTGGTCCATTTCCTGCTATAATGTGTTCCATCCTGGTCCATTGGCTGTTGTAATGTGTCCCATCTTTGTATAATGTGCCCCATCCTAGTCCATTTCCTGGTATAATGGGGGCCATCCTGGTATAAAATGTTGCATCCTGGTCCATTTCCTGGTATAATGTGCTCCATCTTGGTTCCCTTCTTGGTATGATATGCCCTGTTCTGTTCTCTAATACATAAAAAATATATATATACTATTCACCTTCATCCACGCTTCTATGCAGCGCAGTGTCCTCTTCTATATCTGGAGCACCAGCCAACAGCTGACTTTGGTGTCTTCGCCAAGGCGCATGATGTCAATGCCATGCTCCCCCAGTCACTGGCATGTCAACGTCAGCTTCCGGCATCTGATTGGCCAGCGGCATGTATTACAGCGCAGGGTGCCAGCAGGTCCCGTACGTCACAATACATTTCAGCTAAATGTGCATCCAAGGACACACATCCAGGTGAAATAGTCGCTGGTGTCTCCACCTCTGGGTTGCATCGGCGATATGTCCACTCACAGCTGCCACCAGGAATTTCAGGGCCCCATACTGGCAACATTTTTGGGGCCCCCTTGAGATTTCACTCAGGCTCCACCCCTCGAACCTTCCACAGTTCCACCGACCTCTAATGGAAAAACACCTGTGCTAAGTCCAAACCAATCACATATTAACAGTTCCCATTACCAGATCACATACAGAGCAGCTTTTGATTTGGCCAAAATAGTTTTTAATCCGTCACCATGACAAGGTAGACTCTTTTGGCCAAGCTCTACTCTACTGTAACTTATTAAACATTTGTTAAAATATCCAATACTCTTTAGGTATATTTTTATTTATTTTTCAATTTTAAAAATGACCAATAAAATCACATACAAGGGACAAATACCACCAAACCATGACCAGACCACATATTGCCACCACAGCGACCGAATAATACTACATACAAGGAACAAATACTGCCACACCATGGCCAGACCACTTATTACCACCACATAGTAACCAAACAATACCACGTACAAGGAACGAATACCGCCACACCATGGCCAGACAACATATTACCACCACAGTGACCGAATACTACAATACTAATCATTAATAAAAAAAAATACAATACTAATATCACCATAAGTGACATTATACACAGGAGATCTGCACTTAGTATGCAGTGTCGGTGTACAGGTAATACAGTGATCACCAGTGACATTATACACAGGAGTTCTCTATATAGTGTCAGTATACAGGTAATATCGTAATCACCAGAGACTTTATACACAGGAACTCTGTATATAGTGTCAGTGTATAGGTAATGCAGGGATCACATGTGATATCATACACAGAAGCTCTGTATATGGCAGTGATGGCGAACCTATGACACGCGTGTCAGTGCTGACACGCGTAGTCATTTTCAGTGACACGCCGGCCGCCGGCCGCGGCCCCATAGAAATTGCTTCTTTCCCAGGGTCTGAAGGAGAGGAAACTCTCCTTCAGGCCCTGGGAACCATATTAATGTGTAAAATAAAGAATTAAAATAAAAAATATAGCTATACTCACCTCTCCGACGCAGCCTTGACCTCACCGAGGGAACCGGCAGCGTTGTTTGCTTAAAAATCGCGCTTTTCCTTCCTTACTTGAAGTCCCGGCTTGTGATTGGTCGCGTGCCGCCCATGTGGCCGCGACGCGACCAATCACAGCAAGCCGTGACGTAATTTTAGGTCCTTCAGGATTTTAAAATCACGTTCTGGCTTGTGATTGGTCGCGTCGCGGTCACATGGGCGACGCGACCAATCACAAGCCGGGACGTCACGGGAGGCAGGACAAGCGCGCATTTTAAAATGCGCGCTTGTCCTGCCTCCCGTGACGTCCCGGCTTGTGATTGGTCGCGTCGCCCATGTGACCGCGACGCGACCAATCACAAGCCAGAACGTGATTTTAAAATCCTGAAGGACCTAAAATTACGTCACGGCTTGCTGTGATTGGTCGCGTCGCGGTCACATGGGCGGCACGCGACCAATCACAAGCCGGGACTTCACGTAAGGAAGGAAAAGCGCGATTTTTAAGCAAACAACGCTGCCGGTTCCCTCGGTGAGGTCAAGGCTGCGTCGGAGAGGTGAGTATAGCAATATTTTTTATTTTAATTCTTTATTTTACACATTAATGTTGTTTCGATACCGATACCCGATACCACAAAAGTATCGGATCTCGGTATCGGAATTCCGATACAGCAAATATCGGCCGATACCCGATACTTGCGGTATCGGAATGCTAAACAATGGCATCCGATCCGATTTTTTATCGGATCGGATGCCATGCAGGAGGTCTGTGGGTCCAAACAACAGAGCTCCGGTGCAGAGCGTCTAGGCCTGGGACTTCCGGTAGGCCAGGCGCAGCTCCCGGAAGTCCCAGGCCTCTGCGTCGGATCTGTGTTGTTTGGGCGGCATTGTGCTGCTCCCTGCTCCCTGCTGCGCCGGCCAGAAGTCCCAGGCTGCACTTCTGAGGCCTGAGGAGATCGCTGTCTGGAGGCCCTGTGATTGCTGTCTGGAGGCCCTGTGATTGCTGTCTGGAGGCCCTGTGATTGCTGTCTGGAGGCCCTGTGATTGCTGTCTGGAGGCCCTGTGATTGCTGTCTGCAGGCCCTGTGATTGCTGTCTGCAGGCCCTGTGATTGCTGTCTGCAGGCCCTGTGATTGCTGTCTGCAGGCCCTGTGATTGCTGTCTGCAGGCCCTGTGATTGCTGTCTGCAGGCCCTGTGATTGCTGTCTGCAGGCCCTGTGATCATACCTCCCAACCGTCCCGATTTCAGCGGGACAGTCCCGCTTTGGCACCGGGGTCCCGCTGTCCCGCTTCGGGCATTTAAAATCCCGAATTTGCGGCCGCCGGTGAAGCCCCGCCCACTTCCGGGACGTAGAGAGAGCCCGATTTCCTCCAGGTCACACAGACACTTATGTGGAGCACTTCACCAGTTACAGCACTGACACAGCAGCTCTCTATGGTGGCTGCCGCTCTACCCCGCGCTCTCTATGGTGTGTGGGAGGACCGGGCGGAGGAGATTGACAGGCGGGCGTGTCGCCAGCAGTGGGCAGCACAGAGCACTGTCGTCGCATATTGCCGAAGGCTCATCTGTCAGTGTGGAGTGTCCGGGAGACTATGCTGCTCGGAGTCAGGTAGACATGTATGCCGCCTTCTCTGCCATGTGTCCCGCTGCGGGTGACTACGCCCGGACCTGACATGTCCTCTCCGGGCAGCCATGAGCCGTGCACCACCCAGTGTGTGAAGCGGGGAAGCAGGCTAACTAAGGGTGTGGAGCAGGGATGTGCCAGATGTGCCATGGCCGTGTGTGATGTGGCACTGCTGCCCACGCTGAGGAACATTATACATCGCCTGTCAATTGGGTTTTACCGCGGCCATAAAACAGCCCCATGTAAAAGTTCCTGTAAAGCTCTGACCTCTGTATATAACCGCTTGTGGGTTTTTACCATGGAGTCCTGCAAGTAGGGAAGGTCATGGCCGGGATGTGGCTACATGGTCGCTGCTCTCTGACCCATCTCCAGCCGCTGGTGAACATCACAAGAGCTGTGTTCACCTGGTGAGAAGTTGCAGTAAAACAGAATTTGTGCCATCATTTTGGCGAATTTTGCAACTTGTGAACACATCCAAAGATTAGTGACACAGGTGAACACACCATTAGCTTGTGTCACCGTAGTGCAGTTCTGGCCCAATTTTCCATAATTATGGCCCCAATTCTGGAAAAGTTTGGAAAACTACAAGACTAAGGCTGTATAATGCTGATTCGGGTGACATGACCACTAGATCCCACCACCAGAAACATTTGTGTGGCTTATCTGCCCACTTACAGAGTGTTCACCCGTGACCTCCATTAAACTTATAGGGGCAAGCAGGGCCGGCTCCAGGTTTTTGAGGGCCCCGGGCGAAAGAGTCTCAGTGGGCCCCCCCCCCCCCCCCCCCTTTAACACATACCACGATTCATGATGCCCAGATACAGCAGAGAAATATAGGTATAGTACAATGCCAGATTTCACTTCTTACATGAGTGAAAGCTATTGTAAATTCTGCAGTGTATATATACGGAACAGGAGGAGTGGTACTGTGCGTTGTATATATACAGGAGGAGTGGTACTGTACAGTGTATATATACAGGAGGAGTGATGGTACTGTGCAGTGCATACCTCCCAACCGTCCCGATTTCAGCGTGACAGTCCCGCTTTGGCACCGGGGTCCCGCTGTCCCGCTTCGGGCATTTAAAATCCCGAATTTGCGGCCGCCGGTGAAGCCCCGCCCACTTCCGGGACGTAGAGAGAGCCCGATTAGTACCCGCTGTTCGTTCCGTTCCCTGGGACTGCGTTGTAGCCACGCCCCCTTGAGTTGCCTCACCGCCCGCCTCCGGCTTCCTCCTCAACTATAGACGTGGGCGGACTCTGAGGACAGAGCGGCAGCACCCGGACTGGTTTCTGGCACGGGGGCAGAGTTGTGAGACACTCCGTGTCTGTGTGACCGCGGGAGCAGCGAGCGGATCTCCAGACTGTAAGTGAATGTATGTGTCTCTCCCCCTCTCCATGCAGCGCTGCCCTGCTGCGGTTACAGCAGAGACTCTGACAGCATAGGAGGACTGACAAACTAAACTTTGTCTCCCCATGGCATGCAGCGCACCCCGCTCCCACTCTCCCCCTGGTACCCATCCATCGGATTCTCCACCAACCTGGTGCAGCACCCCTTACATTCTATGGGGGCTGCCACCTGCCTGCGTTACATTCTATGGGGACTGCCACCTGCCTGCGTTACATTCTATGGGGGCTGCCACCTGCCTGCGTTACATTCTATGGGGGCTGCCACCTGCCTGCGTTACATTCTATGGGGGCTGCCACCTGCCTGCGTTACATTCTATGGGGGCTGTGCAGCATTATATTCTATGGGGCTGTGCTGCATTATATTCTATGGGGCTGTGCTGCATTATATTCTATGGGGCTGTGCTGCATTATATTCTATGGGGCTGTGCTGCATTATATTCTATGGGGGCTGTGCTGTATTACATTCTATGGGGGCTGTGCTGTATTACATTCTATGGGGGCTGTGCTGTATTACATTCTATGGGGACTGAGCTGTAATGCTGGATACAGCAGTCAGCGGCGCAGCTGGATGACACCATTCAGCGCCGTGGGAGTGGAAGCTGCCGGCTGCTGCGAGGGAGCGCGGTGAAAGGTGTTTGTGTGTACTGATGGAGAAGGCAATGATGGGGGTGGGGTAACCATGTGTGGCCATTATACTGCACCCAGCATTGTGTGGGGCCATTATACTGTACCCAGCATTGTGTGGCCATTATACTATACCCAGCATCGTGTGGGGCCATTATACTGTACAAAGCATCATGTGGCGCCATTATACTGTATGGACCATCACGTGGGGCAAGTATACTGTACGCAGCATCATGTGGGGCCATTATACAGTATGGAGCATAATGTGGCCAATGGCCATTGTACAGTATGGAGCGTCGTGTGTGGCCATATTTTTTTGTTCATAATTATTGTTAACGAAACATTGTGATCAGAAGTGCTAAATGGGTGTGGTTGGGGCGTGGCTAGTTGTGAAATGGGTGTGGCCTAAAATTTGCCGCGGCGCGCTACGCGCGCCGCTGACTTTGTCCCTCTTTCCCTTCCCCTAAAGTTGGGAGGTATGCCTGTGATTGCTGTCTGCAGGCCCTGTGATTGCTGTCTGCAGGCCCTGTGATTGCTGTCTGCAGGCCCTGTGACTACTACAGCAACCATCATCCAGTGAACTGTGGGGTGTCATTGGCCATTACTGAGATAAGTGAGAGGGAGCCGCAGTGATGGCGAACCTGTGGCAGTCCAGCTGTTGCAAAACTACAATTCCCATCATGGCTGCCCATTCAAAGCAAAGGCTTTGGCTGTGAAGACATGATGGGAATTGTAGTTTTGCAACAGCTGGAGTGCCACAGGTTCGCCATCACTGGAAGAATTCCCCCTCCCCCTCACTTATCTTAGTTCACGGCACCCCACACAAGTTAAATAATAGCAAGACCAACAAAAGAAACCAACTGACAGATGAACAAAGAAGTCACTAAGCAGGTAAGTTAATTCTAATTATACATATTTGTTATTTAAACTATACATGTCGCAAAATTATGGTTTTTTATCAAGGTGACACACCACCCAAGTTATGCTCGGTTTTTTGGCGAATTTTGACACACCAAGCTCAAAAGGTTGCCCATCACTGGCATATGGTGTGAGTGTACAGGTAACACAGTGATCACCGGTGACATTATACACAGGGAGCTCTGTATATAATATACAGTGTATAGTTTGCGTGTACATATAATACACTGACTCATCATTGATGTCTCTAGTTGAAGTCCTTCTGGAGCGGCCCCCAGACGCAGGACGGCGGGGATACTCGGTACCGGGTCTATCGGTTCTGAGGATGTCACGGTGGCCTGACCCGGTCCGTGGTCCTGCTAAGGGGCGCCCAATAAAAGGTGTAGGTGGTGGTGTAGGTCGCAGTAAATAACGAGGACACAGGGTTGCAGTCTCTTTACCTCTTTACTGAAGGCTTCGGCATCCGCAATCCAGAGCACTGCTAACAGGGCTGGCTGAGACCGGCCGGTCCGAAGGCACATCCAGAGTTCCCTTTGCAGGTGGAAATCAGTGCCTACCTACTAGCACCTGGGTGTTGTAGTACTTCCCTGCTGAGCACCACGGGATAGTCCTCACAACTGTCGTGTGTGTTTCTGTTCTTTCTCTCCGTCCCCCAGATGATATTGATAGGACGCACCCGTATGACGGGGTAGGCCTGGAGTTATTCTGGGACCCTAGAGACGCCCCTCTCCCACAATTGCCCAATACTTCCTCGGCGTTTCGGCCACCGGCTACGCGCCTCAGTAGGATGTTGCCGATCTAGGGGCACAACTCCTACTGGTTCTATCGCCTTTGTGCTGTGATCTTGTTTCTCACTTCTCCACAATATACTTCGCTTCGTGTCCTTTCTTAAGATGCCGCCGCAATGAAGTGCAGGCGCGGCTCCGTAACGATTTGTCCTTTCGCTAGGCCACTGTCAGGATCCCACTCCTGACAGGGACCCCCCCGAATCTTCTCAAGCAACCTCTTCTCTCACAAGGTGTTACCTGGGCAAAACCCAGTCAGCTTCTCCATAACTTCCTATCCAACCCCCAGTTTTATCAGAGTGTGAGGAGTGGCCTAATACATAGAACCCTTTGCTCCCCATGGTGGCCGGAGTGTGAAGTGTAATGTGTGACTGTGATACCTGGTCAGGTGAACTCCTTTAGTGCAATCAGACGTACCATCACTCCCCTCAGTGGCGGAGCGACAGTACTGCAACGACCAGGACTCTGGGGCGCTGCACTTCAACTTCGCTTTTCATCTTCTTCCATCACAGACCACAATCACTTCTTCCAGCCAGGACTCTTCTTTGCAGGAAATAACACAGTTGTCTAGAGCACCGCTTGCAGGCCACATTACTTAGCTTTTTCCCAACTTCTACACTACACTAGATTAAGATAAAAGAGGGGACATAGTGTCGCTCTGCACAGTAACAGTACCCCCATCGAAAACTGGATCCTCAAGAATAAAATACATAACTGCAGTAGTAATGCAGCGCCCCAGAGTCCTGGTCATTGCAGTACTGATGCTCCGCCGCTAAGGGGGGCTATGGTACGTCCGATGGCACTGAAGGAGTTCACCTGACCAGGTATCACAGACACCAATACACTTCACAGTCTGGCCTCCAGGGGGAGCTAAGGGTGCTATGTATTAGGCCACTCCTCACAATCTGGTAAAACTGGGGGTTGGATAGGAAGTTAGGGAGAAGCTGACTGGGTTGGAACCAGGCAACATCCTGTGGCAGAGGGTGTTGCAGGGGAAGATTCAGGGGGGTCCCTGTCAGGGGTGGGATCCTGACAGAGGCCTAGCGAACAGGAAAGAACATTACGGGACCGCGCCTGCACTTCATCGCGGCGGTACCCCAAGAAAGGACAAGAAGCGAGGTTTATTGTGCTGAGTGAGAAACGAGATCAACGCAACAAGGAGAAACACCAGTAGGAGTCGTGCTGTAAGACGAGGCAACATCCTACTGAGGCGCGTAGCCGGTGGCCGGAAACGCCAAGTAAGTATTGAGCTCCAGGCCTTACTTCAAACCTACAGCAGGACAGTCAGTTATAGGCGGGCTGTCTCACTCAAATCACCTAAGAAGACATAGGGGGCAACAGTTGGAGAGGGGCGACACTAGGGTCCCGGAAGAGCTCCGAGCCTACCCGTCATATGGGTGCGTCCTAGCCATATCATCTGGGGGGACGAAGAAGAACATCAAAATCGAGTTGTGAGGGAACTTCAGAAACAGACACAACAGTTGTGGGGACTATCCCGTAAGCACAGCAGGGGAGGACCACAACACACAAGCGCTAGAAGGTAGGCACAGATTTCCACCTGCAAAGGGAACTCTGGAGGTGCCATCGGACCGGCCGGACTCCCGCAGCCCTGTTAACCGCATTCCGGACTGAGGATCCTAAAGCCTTCAGTAAAGAGGTAAAGAGACTGCAACCTGGTGTCCTCGTTATTTACTGCGACCTGCACCGCACCATAACATCATCACCATCCACACCTTTCATTGGACGCCCCTCAGCAGGGTAACGGACCGGGTCTAGCCACCGTGACAACCCCAGAACAGAGACTCAGAGGCCCGGTACCGGGTACCCCTCTGCCCTCTGGCAGTGGGGGCGCTCCAACTTGGCATCACGAACAGGATCTACTTAAGCCTGAAGAATCAGGTCATGTGTGCCTTGGAACTGTGATTTATTGTACTTGGACTGTGACTTATTGCAAAGGCTGTGTGTTGCCACCTGCCACCAAAAGTTCCTACCAAAACCCGCCGCCATTACAGCGCAGAGGAAGAAGAAGGGCGTGTCATGGGAGGAGATTTCCAAAGCGGCGCCAAAAGTAGCAACCGCCCCCTCCGACTTCTGCTGCGAGATGACGACCTGCCCAGCAGCAGAGGAGAACCGCCTCCTGATTTGCATCGGCGGAAACGAGGTGAAGAGGGAGCTCGACCTTGGAAAAATGGCGGAGCCAGGTGCATGCGTTGCCGCCAAATGCCGGACAGGGATGATGATCAGCAAGTGCCCGAGCGACGGCGAAGTGATCCCGGCTTACCCTCACCCGCCAGAGGCGGAACCGCATCCACCGCAGCTGAAGGATCTGAACTCCTTGGAGCCGCCGGCGGAGGATCCGAGCCCGCCTATCCCGACCACGGAGCCATGGCGGGCGGAGCCACATCGGGAGGCCGCCTTGGAGGAGCCGCGGTCCGGGCTGCAGCTGACTCCAGTGTCCTTGTCAACGGAACAGATCGACATCGGTGGAATCACATCAGGCGCAGGTATGGAAGGCGCCCCTACTCCCCCGACTGATCCTGCTCCCCCGACCGATCCTGCTCCCCTGACCGGTCCCGCTCCTGCGACCGCTCCGCACCCCAACAATAACCATTTCCTCTCGGTAGAGCGGGTGATCCTCACCCCTGACACGATGGGGAAGCTGGTACCTCCACTACCGAACAAGATGGGAGAACCCATAGACGTGAGCTCAGAAGGGGTGATCCTCCAGTGGGACACCCCCTGGATCGGGCCAGATGAATCCAGGGAGGAGGGCCTCACCCTTGCTGTGCTCACTTGGGAGCAATATAAACAATGCCTGATCTTACACTGGAAAAAACGAAAAGAGACAAAACAAACCGACCCACCAAAAGTGAAACATCCAAAGCCTGCGCACGGCAGGAAAGACGTGGTAAAGCGGGCAACTGTGCTGGCCTTTCACCCAAAGCGGGGTTGGGGCTCCATACAGGAACCGGAACTACCGACTGACGTCTTTGTTACTAGTCATGATGTGAGGACTCCTTTCCGCAACCGATATGGTGACCCACTATTGCAAAGGGGGGACCAGGTGACCTACACCCGCCACCGGAGTGCACAAGGATGGTGCGCTCGGAACGTCCAACGATGTGGGCCTGAGGGGGCGTCACCTGTTGCCTCGACCATGATTGAACCAGACTTGACAGATCTTGCTACTATCACCACCGTACGCCTTGTTGCGGCTACTGAGCTCGCAGCTAGGGTTAGCCTTCGAATCCAGGCACCAGGTGACCTGATTGCACCTGAGAGACCAACCACCGATACTGATACTGCATCAGCCGGAGACCAGGGACTGAAGCCGCCACGGTCAGGAGATGTCTACTACCGGCTGATGTCTTGCAATATACTATGAAGCCCTAATGCTCGACAAGGATGTAAATAGTTAACTGTTTGTCTTTCTATGTGTCTTTTTGCTGCTACAACCCGACCAGGGTTACTCTTAAAGGGATCCCTTTGTTTACCCGGGATCCCTTCTTCTGCTTTTGTTTTTGTTTCTCGTCTTATCATTGTTGAAAAGAACTGCTGGATCATGAACACTGCATGATTACAAGCTTATTGTAAATAGTTTGCACCTTCTTAAAGGTGCCCTCTACTGGTTTTACAAAGAAAAGGACTCTTTGCGAAGAAACTGTTCCTGGAAGCAGTATCGGAGTCCTTGCTGCATACGGACTTGCAGCTTGAGAAGTTGCACTACCTCATAGAGACTTGGTCCCCTCTTAAAGGGAACGTTCATCAATAGCACTTAAAGAATGATGATGCTTTAAGAGGAAGTACTAATAATGCTTACATATAAAAGTTATATGTAGTGAGCTAGTTAATTGTGAGAAATGTTTAATGATGTTGCTAGAAGAATGAGGACAGGAAGTGAACCCGTATGGGGTTAGTCAGTGAGTTCTCCTAGGAGCCATACCGAGATGGCTCAGTGATCCTGAACTGAGGGAAGGTTGATAAGTTCTATACTGTGTATAGTAGCAGAAAGGCAGTAGGCCCGGGCGGAAAGGGGCGGTCCTGCAACAGAGCGAGAGGTAGTAGGCCTGGGGCAGATAGACAGGCGGTCCTGCAGATGTAAGGATGGAAAGTGAAGAAAAAGTTGATTAGCCTTATAGTGTTTTATAAGAAGGTCTTTAGTGGATTCAGCGTGTACGTCCTTAAAGGCAACGTTAAATTATTGTTCAAAAATAAATGTTCAAGTTATTTATAGTATGTTATTTAAAGTATTTAACCATGTTTGTAACGTTCAAGTGTCCTCACCTCCCATAAAGGGAAGCTCTGTTCAAATTTGCTTATTGTTATTGCATTTCAAAATTGTATGTCTTTTTGCTGACATGTATTGTTGTTTTCTTCCCTGTCCAGGAGTACTGGATTTAACCGGGGGGGGAGTGCAGCGCCCCAGAGTCCTGGTCGTTGCAGTACTGATGCTCCGCCGCTAAGGGGGGCTATGGTACGTCCGATGGCACTGAAGGAGTTCACCTGACCAGGTATCACAGACACCAATACACTTCAAAGTCTGGCCTCCAGGGGGAGCTAAGGGTGCTATGTATTAGGCCACTCCTCACAATCTGGTAAAACTGGGGGTTGGATAGGAAGTTAGGGAGAAGCTGACTGGGTTGAAACCAGGCAACATCCTGTGGCAGAGGGTGTTGCAGGGGAAGATTCAGGGGGGTCCCTGTCAGGGGTGGGATCCTGACAGAGGCCTAGCGAACAGGAAAGAACGTTACGGGACCGCGCCTGCACTTCATCGCGGCGGTACCCCAAGAAAGGACAAGAAGCGAGGTTTATTGTGCTGAGTGAGAAACGAGATCAACGCAACAAGGAGAAACACCAGTACGAGTTGTGCTGTAAGACGAGGCAACATCCTACTGAGGCACGTAGCCGGTGGCCGGAAACGCCGAGGAAGTATTGAGCTCCAGGCCTTACTTCAAACCTACAGCAGGACAGTCAGTTATAGGCGGGCTGTCTCACTCAAATCACCTAAGAAGACATAGGGGGCAACAGTTGGAGAGGGGCGACACTAGGGTCCCGGAAGAGCTCCGAGCCTACCCGTCATACGGGTGCGTCCTAGCCATATCATCTGGGGGGACGAAGAAGAACATCAAAATCGAGTTGTGAGGGAACTTCAGAAACAGACACAACAGTTGTGGGGACTATCCCGTAAGCACAGCAGGGGAGGACCACAACACACAAGCGCTAGAAGGTAGGCACAGATTTCCACCTGCAAAGGGAACTCTGGAGGTGCCATCGGACCGGCCGGACTCCCGCAGCCCGGTTAACCGTATTCCGGACTGAGGATCCTGAAGCCTTCAGTAAAGAGGTAAAGAGACTGCAACCTGGTGTCCTCATTATTTACTGCGACCTGCACCGCACCATAACATCATCACCATCCACACCTTTCATTGGATGCCCCTCAGCAGGGTCACGGACCGGGTCTAGCCACCGTGACAACCCCAGAACAGAGACTCAGAGGCCCGGGACCGGGTACCCCTCGGCCCTGCAGCAGTGGGGGCGCTCCAATAATATCCCTTAATTAGTCCCTATAGTAATAATATCCCCCATCCTGGCCCCTTTGTGGCCCATCCTGGCCCCATATATTCTCCCATCCTGCCCTCATGTGTCTCCATTCTACCCCCATGTGATATCCTATCCTGCTCCATCTGTCCCATGATCCTTCCCTATCTGTCCCATGATGCTGCCCTATGTGTCCTCATCATATCCATCCTGCCCCATGATCCTGCACCATCTGTCTCCATCCTGCTCCATCTGTCTCCATCCTGCCCCATGATCCTGCACCATCTGTCTCACTCCTGCCCCATGATTCTGTCCCATCTGTCTCCATCATGTCCCATGTTCCTGCCCCATCTTTCTGCATCCTGCCCTATCTGTCTCCATCCTGCCCCATGATCCTGCACCAAATGTCTCCATCCTGCCTCATCTGTCTCCATCCTGTCCCATGATCCTGCCCCATCTGTCTCCATCCTGCCCCATGATCCTACCACATATGTCTCCATCCTGTCCCATGTTCCTGCTCCATCTGTCTCCATCCTGTCCCATGATCCTGCACCATGTGTCTCCATCCTGCCCCATCACTCTCCATCCTGCCCCATGATCCTGCACCATGTGTCTCCATCCTGCCTCATGATCCTACGCCATCTGTCTCCATCCCTTCCCATCTGTCTCCATCCTGCCCCATGACTCTGCACCATGTATCTCCATCCTGCCCAATGATCCTGCACCATGTGTCTCTATCCTGCTGCATGATCCTGCACCATCTGTCTCCATCCCACCCCATCTGTCTCCATCCTGTCCCATCTATCTCCATCCTGCAGCATCATGGTGCAGGATCATGGGGCAGGATGGAGACACATATTGTGACTTGTTGCTTTCAATAAAAATGAAAAAGCACACTTTCTCCTTACCTGGCCACGGTCCACCGGCGATGTCCCCTCCATCCATTTCAAGTGCGGACTCGCCAGCGAATGACAATGACGTCATACACCGGCTACCAGCCTCCAATTGTTATTATCTCAGTAAATTAGAATAATTAACAAAAAACAACTTCAAAGGCTTCCTAAGAGTTTAAAAAGGTCCCTTAGTCTGTTTCAGTAGACTCCACAATTATGGGGAAGACTGCTGACTTGACCGATGTCCAGAAGGCAATCATTGACACACTTCACAAGGAAGGTAAGTCACAAAAGGTCATTGCTAAAGAAGTTGGCTGTTCACAGAGTGCTGTATCCCAGCATATTAATGGAAAGTTGATTTGAAGGAAAAAGAGTTGTAGAACAAGTTGCACAAGCAACCAGGATATCTCAGTCTTGAAAGAATAGTTAAGAAAAGGTCATTCAAAAATTTGAGGGAGATTCACAAGGAGTGGACTGTTGCTGGAGTCATTGCTTCAAGAACCACCACACGCAGACGTATCAAGGTCCCAGAGTATGGAGGAAGAGTGGAGAGGCATACAATCCAAGCTGCTTGAGATCTATTGTAAAGTTTCCACAATCAGTGATGGTTTGGGGAGCCACGTCATCTGCTGGTGTGGATCCACTGTGTTTTATTAAGAGTAAAGTCATCACAGTCGTCTACCAGGAAATTTTAGAGAACTTCATGGTTCCCTCTGCCGACAAGCTTTTTGAAGATGGAAATGTCATTCTCCAGCAGGATTTGGCACCTGTACACACTGCCAAAAGTACCAATACCTGGTTTAAAAACAACAGTATCACTGCTTGATTGGCCAGCAAACTCACCTGACCTAAACCCCATAGAGTATCTATGGAGTATTGTCAAGAGAAAGATGAGAGACACCAGACCCAACAATGTAGACAAGCTGAAGGCTGCTGTCAGAGCAACCTGGGCCTCCATAACACCTCAGCAGTGCCACAGGCTGATCTCCTCCATGGCACACCACATTGATGCAGTAATTGATGCAAAAGGATCCCCAATCAAGTATTGAGTGCATTTACTGAACATACATTTCAGTAGACCAACATTTCGGATTTTAAAATAATTTGTCAAGCTGGTGTTATAAAGTATTCTTATTTACTGAGATAATGAGTTTGGGGTTTTCATTGGCTGTAAGCCATAATCATCAGCATTAACAAAAATAAAAACTTGAAATAGATCACTCTGTTTGTTATGACTCTATATAATATATGAGGTTCACTTTTTGTATTGAAGAACTGAAATAAATTAACTTTTTGATGATATTCTAATTTTGTGAGAAGCACCTGTATCTCTTCCCTCGTGGGTTTGCTGCCTTCAGTCTGAATCTACAATGTGCACATTCCAAAAAGAACAAGCCATGTAAACATTTGTATGCAAAATAAATGTCCATCTATTAAATGTTGTGCTCTTGTCTCAGTAATTCATTTATTCACCTGCCTGAAGGAGCCTCTGTGCTCTGAAAGCTGCAAATATAATTTTGTATGGTTATGATTATTTTTCTGCATCAAAGTATTTCCATCGATTTTTCTGGGTAACAATGTACCACAATATAATTTTTTATTGTACATCACAATAAGAACAAGGAAAATCGTTGCACAAACAGGTGTGTCCAAACTTTTGAATTATACTGTACATTTTAAATAATGTAATTTTTTGAGACTTTTACGGACACGATCATATCAATTATTTATTTCTTTTTCTTGTTTTTTTGTGAGGGAGAGTGTGATAAGTTGAGTTGGAGGCTGATTGAAACTTCTATTTTTTATATATAGATTTAAAGAATGTTTAGATTTATTTCTTAGTTCCCTTAGGGGACTGCGATCGCTTGTACTATGTACTGAGATACTACAGTATTACAGCATATAGTGTAATTGAATCCTATCCCAGGGGCTGGGTTTCACTATGGGACCAAAATATCAGCGTGGAGATCTTCAGTGGTCTTACAGCTGCCAATGTGATCCATTGGCTTCCCAAAATCTTGTCACGGATGGGCGTTGGAAGTCGGCACACAAGTTTACCTGCAAGCAGGCCTTATAAATGCCACTGTCAGTTAAATATAACAGCATTTACATGTTTAATGCCTTAATGACCGCCAATACGTATCTTAACGGCGGTAGTTAAGGGTACTTAACCCTTTAACCCTCAGAGCTTTTTTCGCTTTTTCGTTTTAGTTTTTCGCTCCCCTTCTTTCCAGAGCCATACGTTTTTTATTTTTCCGTCAATATGGCCATGTGAGAGCTTATTTTTTGCGGGACGAGTTGTACGTTTGAACGATACCACTGGTTTTACCATGTCATGTAACAAAAAAACGGGAAAAAAATTCCAAGTGCGATGAAATTGCAAAAAAGTGCAATTCCACACTTGTTTTTTGTTTGGCTATTTTTGCTAGGTTCACTAAATGCTAAAACTGACCTGCCTTATTTTTTGCGTGCCGAGCTGACATTTTTGATAATACAACTTTTGTTCAGATACGGTTTTTTGATCGCCCGTTATTGCATTTTAATGCAATTTCGCAGCGACCAAAAGTATGTAATTTTGGCGTTTTGATTTTTTTTCTCGGTACGCTGTTTAGCGATCAGGTTAATCCTTTTTTTTATTGATAGATCGGGTGATTCTGAACGCGGTGATACCAAATATGTGTAGGTTTGATTTTTTTTATTATTGTTTTATTTTGATTGGAGCGAAAGGGGGGGGGGTGATTTGAACTTTTATATTTATTTTATTTTTTTATATTTTTAAACACATTTTTTTTTTTGGCACAGAGACCTCAGGTTGTTATGGCAATGCACCGCTGACCCCCGATCATGTGACGGGGTCAGCGGTGCGAGCGGCCGGAGGCGCTTGTTAAATGCCGCTGTCAGAGTTTGACAGCGGCATTTAACTAGTTAATGGGCACGGCGGATCGCGATTCCGCTCACGCCCATTGCGGCCACATGTCAGCTGTTGATTGCAGCTGACATGTCGCAGCTTTGAGGTGGGCTCACTGCTGGAGCAGGGGAGTCTGCCAGCTGACGTACTATCCCGTCAGCTGGCAGAAAGGGGTTAAACCTACTTAATTAATGGCGCTGTGCAAAAAGTGTATAGCACCCCAGAGTCAGAATTTCTACGGAGTCTCGGCTGTCTGGGGTAGCCGATACCCCAGAGAACATTATTCGGGTCGGTTTTTACTGACACCATGGTTGCGATTGCCGTTATTAACCGTATAAGCACGCAAAAAAAAAGTCAGATTTGCCATTTAATTTCTCTCTCCTCTGATGTGATCGCACATCAGAGGACAGAGAAATAGGGTCCCCGATCCCCCCAGTACCTCTCGGTGTCCCTGGTTCCTCCTTCCCTCCAGGGCCGCTGGCATCTTCTTTCGATAAGAAAATGGTGGGCACATGCGCACTGCGCCCGCCAAGATCTGCCGGCTGGCACCAGGCAACAATAGGAGATTTTTTCCTGGTCGGCTTTTATCTGCGCTTGCCCTTTTGGTGCCATGGGAGTGTTTCAGAAATGTTTCAGGTATGTTTGCATTTAATATAGTCTTGCTTTTAATATATTTAGGAGGCCATAATGGCACAGCATATATAAAAAATGTAGAGTAGGACTGCCCCATCTGAGAATGCTGTGACGTGGCGGGGTAGCTCAAGGAATTGATCAATTGTTTGCTAAATGTCTCAGTTTAAAGTACAGTTATAAATTAATATGTGCATATGCACTTTATGTATTCATGTGCTAACCATAGACAGCGCTGGCTTCTTGGCTTTTTTTTATTTTTTCCTATTGATTCATTTTCATCACTGTGATAGACCCTATCACAGTGAACAAAATAAAAAAAATAGTAAATAAACCCCCCCTTTATCACCCCCTTAGTTAGGGAAAAATAATAAAATGTAAACAAATTATTTATTTCCATTTTCCCTTTAGGGTTAGAGTTGGGCTAAAGTTATTTGGGCTAAAGTTAGGGTTAGGGTTGGGGCTAAAGTTAGGGTTAGGGTTGGGGTTAGGGTTTGGATTACGTTTACGGCTGGGATTAGGGTTAGGGTTGGGATTAGGGTTAGAGGTGTGTCAGGGTTAGGTTTGTGAATGCATGTAGAAAAGCCGCAGAGACACCATCACATGTTTCTCAACGCAAGCAATGAATAGCCAGATCTTTCACCGGGAAGGAACAACCATGGGAAGGGCAGCATCCAATAAAGGAAAACCACCTATGCCAAAACATGGTATCCATCCACAGACAGCTGTTTCGGGGTATTTGCCCCTCATCAGTGTGGAGTAGGAAACTGGCTATTAGGAGCAATGCCTAGTGAAAAGACTATAAACATAAGGGTGAATGACCTTGGGGAGATCAAAACATCCAACACTGCGGAGACACCATCACGTGTTTCTCAATGCAGTGATCCAGGGTTAGGTTTGTGGTTAGAGTTATTGTTAGGGGTGTGTTGGGGTTAGGAGTGTGTTGAGGTTAGGGTTGGGGTTAGGGGTGTGTTGGGGTTACGGGTGTAGTTAGGGTTATGGTTAGGGTTGGAATTAGCTTTAGGGGTGTGTTGGGATTAGGATTGGAGTTAAAATTGGGGGGTTTCCACTGTTTAGGCTCTCTAAACGCGACATGGCGTCCGATCTCAATTCCAGCCAATTCTGCGTTGAAAAAGTAAAACAGTACTCCTTACCTTCCAAGCTCTGCCGTGCGCCCAAACAGTGGTTTACCCCCACATATGGGGTATCAGCATACACAGGAGAAACTGAACAACAACTTTTGTGGTCCAATTTCCTTGATAAGTTCCTTGATAAGTTCCTAGATAAGTTCCTTGTGGCGTCTAGTTTCCACTTGTTGGAGGTTTCTACTGTTTAGGCACATCAGTGGCTCTGCAAACGCAACATGATACCCGCAGACCATTCCATCAAAAGTCTGCATTCCAAAACGGCACTACTTCCCTTCCGAGCCCTGACGTGAGTTTTCTCCAACATAAGGGGTATCAACGTACTCAGGACAAATTGCACAACAACTTGTGGGGTCCAATTTCTCTGGATACCATTTGGAAAATAAAAAATTGTGGGCTAAAATATCATTTTTGTAGAAAAAAAAGGATTTTTTATTTTCACGGCTCTACATTATAAACTTTAGTAAAGCAATTGGGGGTTCAAAGTGCTTACCACACATCAAGATAAGTTCTTTGGAGGGTCTAGTTTCCAAAATAGTGTCACTTGTGGGGGGTTTACAGTGCTTATTCACATCAGGGGCTCTCCAAACGCGACATGGCGTCCGATCTCATTTCCAGACAGTTCTGCATTGAAAAAGTCAAATGGCGCTCCTTCCCTTCCGAGCTCTACCATGCACCCAAACTGTGGTTTACCCCCACATATGGGGTATCAGCATATTCAGGACAAATTGTACAACAACTTTGGGGGTCTAATTTCTCCTGCTACTCTTGGGAAAATAAAAATTGGGGGCGAAAAAATCTTTTTTGTAGAAAAAATATGATTTTTTATTTTCACTGCTCTACGTTATAAACTTCTGTGAAGCACTTGGGGGTTCAAAGTGCTCATCACATAACTAGATAAGTTCCTTGGGGGTCTAGTTTCCAAAATGGTGTCACTTGTGGGGAGTTTCCCATGTTTAGGCACATCAGGGAATCTCCAAACACAACATGGCGTCCAATCTTAATTCCAGCCAATTCTGCATTTAAAAAGTCAAACGATGCAACTTCCCTTCTGAGCTCTGCCGTGCGCCCAAACAGTGGTTTACTCCCACATATGGGGTATTGGTGTATTCAGGAGAAATTGCACAACAAATTTTGTGGTTCATTTTCTCTTTCTACATTTGTGAAAATAAAAAAACTGGTTCTGAAATAAAATGTATGTGAAAAAAGTAAAATGTTCACTTTTTCCTTCAACATTGCTTCAGTTCCTGTGAAGCACGTAAAGGGTTAATTAACTTTTTGAATGTGATTTTGAGCACCTTGAGGGGTGCAGTTTTTAGAATGGTGTCACTTTTGGGTATTTTCCGTCATGTACACCCCTCAAAGTGACTTCAAATGTGATATGGTCCCTAAAAAAAATGGTTTTGTAAATATCATTGTAAAAATGAGAAATCACTGGTCAACTTTTAACCCTTATAACTTCCTAACATAAAAAATTCTGTTTCCAAAATTGTGCTGATGTAAAGTGGACATGTGGTAAATGTTATTTATTGACTATTTTGTGTGACATATCTCTCTGATTTAAGGGCATAAAAACTAAAAGTTTGAAAATTGTGAAATTTCAAATTTTTTTGCCATATTTCAATTTTTTTCATAAATATACGCAAGTCATATCGAAGAAATTTTTCTACTAACATGAAGTACAATATGTAACAAAAAAACTGTCAGGGAGAGACTAGGTGAGCGAGAGCTAATATCCCGGGCTCCTGCAATTTCCCTAAGCCTAGGGAAATCCTGACTGACCCTCTACCTGAAGTTTACACTGATGGTGTGCATGTACAGGCCTCGAACCTCACCCTAACTCCTGAGCTCAGCCCTAGGCTGAAACCTCCACCCACCACCCAGTGAAGAGGTAATACTTAAATACCCACAGTTAGCACAGACAAGGATAAAGGAAAATATACACCACGCCGCAGACACTCAGGAATACACTATAAATGTGCAGGGCAAAATAAACACAAATATAGGAAGGAGTAAATAAGACAAAGGAATATACACCACCAGCAACGAATCTCCAACCACCAGCTCTCCACTCCAGACCGAGATAACAACGCAAGACAGAAGCTATAATCGGCGACGCCCAATGATCAGGAGAACTATTTAAAGGCCATGGAAATGGCCCAGCTTCCAATCCGAGGACCAGGTAAATTAACCCAGGAACAGCTAGACAAAATCTAGCAGACGCCAATGAGTAAATAGTGGTCAAAAGCGGAATTACCGCTGTCTGTCGGACGACCTGGTCTGAACAGCGTCCGACATGACAAAAACATTCTCAGTAGTCTCGCAGGTGAAAACCCAGCTAAGGCGCCGGCACTCCGGAGCAGAGCGTGCAGCTGCACAGCAATACATGGAGCTGCACGCTCCGTTCTGGAGTGCCGGCGCCAGAGCTGGGTTTTCACATGCGAGACTCGGCCGTATCTCGCATATGTGTGATCCCGGCCTTAGTGGGATCCGTTAAAGCTTTCCAGAGTTATAACCACATAAAGTTGTAAAAATTGGCCTGGTCATTAAGCTGCAAATTGGCTCTTTCAATAAGGGGTTAAACATCAGCATTCAGAGCTGAATAACACAGCCAATATCTGCTGGATATGGTTCAGGCTCAGCCCCTGAGACCGCAACATGCATCCCGCATGCAAACTGTGACGAAAATGTACGTCATAGGCCATTAAGGAGTTAACGAAGGCAGCCAGTTCTACCATGTTAGTAATGTTGTAGTTTGGGCTTTATATGTGTGTTTATTGTATGGATTATTCAATCTTTGTTAGGCAATAATATGTGGTCATGTTATTCAATCAGATTCTCCAATTTTTTTTAGCAAATGTACTCTAGACTCTAGTCTCTCCTTGAATTGATTTAAGTTTGCCTGAAATCTTTGTGCAAATGTCGCTTCCTAGCGGAAAGAGCAACTTTTTGTGTTAAAAAGTCACAAAAACATTTGAAGACAAAAATAAAAAGGATTATTGATTTTGTACAAAAGTTATGAACCACATGTGGCATTTTGAAGAATTTGGAGCAAAAAGGTTCAATGAATACCACGAGACAAAGAAAAAGAAAATGTCTCAAAAAACCTGCAAGTGATTAATCATGTTTTACTGTATTTTAGCAGACTGGTCTAAAGGCCCCGTCTCACATAGCGAGATCGCTGCTGAGTCACAAGTTTTGTGACGCAACAGCGACCTCAGTAGCGATCTCGCTATGTGTGACACGTACCAGCGATCAGGCCCCTGCTGCGAGATCGCTGGTCGTGTCGGAATGGCCTGGACCTTTTTTTTGGTCGTTGAGGTCCCGCTGACATCGCTGAATCGGTGTGTGTGACACGGATTCAGTGATGTCTTCACTGGTAACCAGGGTAAACATCGGGTTACTAAGCGCAGGGCCGCGCTTAGTAACCCGATGTTTACCCTGGTTACCATCGTAAATGTAAAAAAAAAACAAACAGTACATACTCACATTCCGATGTCCGTCAGGTCCCTTGCCGTCCGCTTCCCACTCTGACTGAGCGCCAGCCGGAAAGTGAAAGTACAGCACAGCGGTGACGTCACCGCTCTGCTGTTAGGGCCGGCGCTCAGTCAGTGCAGGAAGCGGACGCCGGGGGACGCGAAGGTGAGTATGTAGTGTTTGTTATTTTTCATTTTACACTGGTAACCAGGGTAAACATCGGGTTACTAAGCGCGGCCCTGCGCTTAGCAACCCGATGTTTACCCTGGTTACCCGGGGACCTCGGCATCGTTGGTCGCTGGAGAGCGGTCTGTGTGACAGCTCTCCAGCGACCACACAGCGACTAAACAGCGACGCTGCAGCGATCAGCATCGTTGTCTGTATCGCTGCAGCGTCGCTGTGTGTGACGGGGCCTTAAGACAGATTCCTGGCGGCTTCTGACCAGCATGATCCCTTTGTTTGACAAGTCTCTCAATATGCACATATACAAATGGAGAGACAAGACAATCTTGATTAGCAGATAGGTAGAAGCTGCTGCGAACCGGCTTGATTTAGTCACTTGAGGGACATAGTCACGGCCTACTTTTCAGGATATGCTTTCTCTGAAACACCACAGCATTTCATAGTATAACATACACGGCTGCAATAGCGCAGCCACATGATTCATAATGCCTGGGGTTTGGGCAGCGTGAATCAGATGATAAATTAAAGTGAACCTATCTATAGCATCAAACATGCAACTTCCAAACTGCCAATGACGACCTTCTTTCTACAATGGGTATTGAAAAGTGTCTACGGCATCAATAAATTAAATAAAAAAATGCTGAGTGACGATGGACTTTATATGGCCACAGAAGCCTTTATTAAATACAACATGTATATGAACAAGAATAAAACATTAATTTTTTGAGGAGATCGTGGATGACCCAGCAACACTGGACAGTGACGAATATAACAATCCCCAGTCGCACCACTCTAACTCAGGGTTGACAAACTGTCATGATACTTTACACACAACAATTTCCTGTTTCCCAGAAACCGTCTCAGTGAAAACTAGCCACCCATAATGATGAATGGTCACCATACCTCTGATGTGGCGCCATTATCCAAGGCCGTGCCTGACCTCCTCACCTCTGAGTACTGTGGCATTATTATTATTTATTATTATAGCGTCATTTATTCCATGGCACTTTACATGTGAAAAGAGTATACATAATAAAAACAAGTTAAATAATCTTAAACAATACAAGTCACGATTGGTACAGGAGAGAACCCTGCCTGTGAGGTCTCACAATCTACAAGGGATTGGTGTAGATACAGTAGGTGAGTGGAGAGCTGGTTCTGTAGCGGTTTGGTGGTTACTGCAGGTTGTAGGCTGGTCGGAAGAGGTAGGTCTTCAGGTTCCTTTATTTATAACATAAATATAGCATGACCCCAAAATTCTACCCCTACCACTGAAGTCTGGTCTTTACCAACCAAACATAAAAGAAGGGCATGTGGGTGGGATGTTCACCGGTCCTATATTCTAAATGGTAGCCATTGCCCCCCCGATCCTCTTCTTCATATAAGGTACCCTGAGACACCCCACCCCCCATAACCAAATTAACTAACCCTGACCCAGTCCCACCCCATGTGACCTAACCTCAGACACATGCTCCCTAATTGCCCCTTCAGGTGCACAGTGCAAAATTATCAGTTAACCCGTTCCTAGCCTTCTACTTTCAAGCCCGTCATGTCCAGGCCTATTCTAGCTGTACCTGTTCCAGTCCTATCTTTCTAACCACTTCTTCACACAAGACTTATTGTGCCTCTTCTCTCTACTAGTACTCTCTCTTGTGCCTCCTGATACTCTCCAACCCTATAAAACCTATAATATTTACTCTACAGCATGTTATATCTTTCTGTACCTCCATAGGGCAAATGCAGATGTCCGTGCAAATTGGTCCGATCTTGGAACACAACGCACTAACTGGCCGCAAGTCTCCCAACTGGAGCATGACTGCTTCATACAGTATATTTCTTTGAGGCTGTCATGCTCGGGTCAGGAGAGCCACAGCAGGTCCATGCTTGGACCTATTTACCCAGACGTCTGCATGAGTCTTTACCCTGTTCTTTCTATTACTTGTGCCTAGGAATTGTTATCTCTTATGAGCTGGGCTCCTATCTAAAATATCTTCTAAACACTTGAACAGATTTGCTAAAAATGTATAGATTGTATAGATACAACTAAATATATGTATAGACCTGGGTTCATTGGCTTGAAGATACCATTTGAATTTGCTTTAGCTTTTTTATGTGGGTTTTTATCAGGAACACTATGTCAGATCTTATCTGGGAGGGCTTCTTTCCCCAGGAGAGCAGGACTGGAGAGGAAGCCTGATTTCTCGGCTATAATTAACTTGCCTTTCTAATATAGGAGCTGTGAAGACACCTCTGTGGTGGGGTGACAATGCAACCCTCATACATATGCAGGGAGGCTTCACACTGCTCACATTCTCCTGTTACTTGCATTTTCCAAGCAGGGTAAAGTGGAGATTACATATGTTGTTGTATAGAAACAATGTAAAGCAAGATCCTTTACTTAAAGATTCTTAGAATAGCTCAATAGGAAATGCTATATGCATGCTATCTTTAAGTATGTGGGATGCAGAGGGTTTTTTTTCAAATACAAAGACATTCCGTTTGTTAACTCTCTTGAAGGTCATAACAACCGGAAAACTATTGTTAATATACATTAGATCCCAGTATGTTTTCATTTTAAGTAATAAATATCCACTTTTTCCTATATTATACTGAGGACCTCCAGTGAGGCAGTCAGTACCTCTCATTCCTACCTATAGACTCCACTAACAGAAAGAAGCGGAACTGGCTGAGCATTATTTTTTTTAGTAAGCAAAAGAGAACATATAAACGACCTAATGTACATGTTGCCATACTTGGTTAGAACTGTGACTGACAGCTTTTTAGGTGGTTTGCTTAACACAAAGGGACTGATTCATTAACCCTTTCGCTCCAGCGCCTGTTTTCATCTTCCTGACTGGGCCAATTTTTTCAATTCTGACAGGTATCACTTTATGTGGTAATAACTCTGGAATTCTTCAACGTATCCCACTGTTTCTGAGATTGTTTTCTCATGACAAATTGCACTTCCTGTTAGTGGTAAATTTAGGATGATATTTTTTGTGTTTGTTTGTGAAAATATCGAGAATTTGGAGAAAATTTTGAAAATTCCGCAATTTTCAAAGTTTTATTTTTTTATGCCCCTAAACTAGTTATGTCACACAAAATAGTTAATAAATAACATTTCCCAAATGTCTACTTTACATCAACATCATTTTTTAACCACTTTTTTTGTTAGGAAGTTAGAAGGGTTAAAAGTTAATTAGCAATTTCTAATTTTTCCAGAAAATTTGCAAAACCGTTTTTTAGAGACTACATCGCATTTGAAGTGACTTTGAGGTGCCTATATGACAGAAAATACCCAAAAGTGACACCATTCTAGAAACTGCACCTCTCAATCTGCTCAAAACCACATTCAAGAAGTTTATTAACTCTTCAGGTGCTTCACAGGAATTAAAGCAATGTGGAAGGAAAAAATGAACATTTTTCATTTTTGCAAAGGTAACCGGAGAAATTAAACAGCAACATTTTTTTGGCAATTTCTCCTGAGTAAGCCGATACCCCATATGTGGTGAAAAACTACTGTTTGGGCGCACGGCGGGGCTGAGAAGGGAAGGAGTGCCATTTGACATTAGAGCAAAAATTTCAAATATACTATTGTAGTGCCCAATATTTGTGCCCAGCTTGTGTCTCTGGAGACATCCACTAAGAAATTGTTAAATGTGCTCTACTCAAATGTGCATGTCACTAAATAAACAATATGTTTGAATGACAAAATGGGGTAAATGAATACAGTTTAAAAATATGGTTCTGTGTGTAAGATTTTAAAGCAGTCAGTGAGGCATAAAGCTGGTAATAATGGGCATTGTGGGCAATAAGGGCAGGTATCACTCCTCAGTCCTCTCTTGATGCATACATAACATCTTCTCTGGGATTTCCTTTCTTTATCATCTTTATCAATGATTTAGATGAAGGAATTGAGGGTAAACTGATTACATTTGCTGATGACGCAAGGCTAGGAGGGATAGCTAACACTAGAGAAGAGAGAGAGAGGATTCAAAAAGATATAAATAAACTGGAGCAGTGGGCAGCAACTAACAGAATGGTTTTTAACAGGGAAAATGCAAAGTACTACATCTGGGCAATAAAAATGAAAAAAGCATATACAGAATTGGAGGAATAGGGCTAAGCAACAGCACATGTGAAAAAGACTTGGGTATACTAATAGATCACAAACTGAACATGAGTCAACAGTGTGATGCAGCAGCAAAAAGGCAAATACAATTCTGGGATGTACAAACAGAAGCATACAGTCTAGATCACGTGAAGTCATTATTGCCCTCTACTCCTCTTTGGTCAGACCTCATCTGGAATACAGTGTCCAGTTTTGGGCACGACATTTTAAAAAATACATCAACAAACTGGAGCAAGTTCAGAGAAGAGCAACCAGAATGGTGACTGGTCTGCAAACCATGTCCTATGAGGAACGGTTACAAGATTTGGGAATGTTTAGCTTGCAAAAAAGACTGAGAGGAGACTTAATAGCTGTCTACAAATATCTCAAGGGCTGTCACATTGTAGAAGGATCATCTTTATTCCCATTTGCACAAGGAAAGACTAGAAGCAATGGGATAAAACTGAATGAGAGGAGACACAGATTACCGGTAGATATTAGAAAAAACTTTTTGACAGGGTGATCAATGAGTGGAATAGGCTGCCACAAGAGGTGGTGAGTTCTCCTTCAATGGAAGTCTTCAGAGGCTGGACAGACATCTGTCTGGGATGATTTAGTGAATCCTGCTTTGAGCAGGGGGTTGGACCAGATAACCCAGGAGGTCCCTTCCAACTCTACCATTCTATGATTCTATGATTGTTTCTCTTGCTGAAATGAGTGCAATAAAATGTTGCTCAGTGAGTCTTTTGACATCTTCACATTGTAACGGATGAGCAGGGTCAACATTTGCAAAAACAAGATTTTCAATTATATTTTACTGATAATCAATTAAAGTATCTGAATTTCCTGCTTTTGTATAACACAAAAGAATTATATGAGGCCACCTGAAACAAATAGATGACGAACTTTGTATACCAGAGATATGATTTTCTTGATGCCTGGTATGGCTGTAGAATCTGGTCTACGAGGTCCACAACCTTCAATTAATTGTTGTACTTAATGACTGACACAGGTTTTGCTTCGTAGTGGATCCTATTTCTACAATAGCCCTTGTGGCATCTATGTGGATCGAGTTGAGAATAAAAATATCTTTCTCATCCTTATACTTGAGAGCAAGCAGCTCTCCATTGCATACAGCCCCTGAGAGCCCCTTTTGGAACTTTTCATTGACCAATGTTTATGGAAACCTCTGACAGTTTTTACGACTGGCCCCTCAAGACCCTATGTTGAGTTCAACCAGACTTTTAAATAGGGGTATGCTGATGTAGTAATTGTCTACATACATGTTATAGCCATTTTGTAAAACTGGACTTATCAGCTCTCAAAAGATTTTCCAGATGTCTCCAGATAAGTAAAAGTACCGTCACACTAAGCGACGCTGCAGCGATACAGACAACGATGCCGATCGCTGCAGCGTCGCTGTTTGGTCGCTGGAGAGCTGTCACACAGACCGCTCTCCAGCGACCAACGATGCCGAGGTCCCTGGGTAACCAGGGTAAACATCGGGTTGCTAAGCGCAGGGCCGTGCTTAGTAACCAGATGTTTACCCTGGTTACCAGTGTAAAATGTGAAAAAACAAACACTACATACTCACCTTCGCGTCCCCCGGCGTCCGCTTCCTGCACTGACTGTGAGTGCCGGCCCTAACAGCAGAGTGGTGACGTCACCGCTGTGCTGTGCTTTCACTTTACGGCCGGCGCTCAGTCAGTGCAGGAAGCGGACGCCGGGGGACGCGAAGGTGAGTATGTACTGTTTGTTTTTTTACATTTTACATTGGTAACCTGGGTAAACGTCGGGTTACTAAGCGCGGCCCTGCGCTTAGTAACCCGATATTTACCCTGGTTACCATTGGAAAACATAGCTGGCATTGTTGCTTTTGCTGTCAAACACAACGATACACAGCGATCTGACGACCAAATAAAGTTCTGAACTTTAATCAACGACCAGCGATATCACAGCAGGATCCTGCGTGTCAAACACAACGATATCGCTATCCAGGACGCTGCAACGTCACGGATCGCTAGCGATATCGTTTAGTGTGACGGTACCTTAAGTCATCCTGATGGGTTTAGGTGGGTCTTTCCCCTCATAAATGCGAAAAGCTGATGTGATTCCTATTGAACTCTCGCACATTTTATAGTTTTTTTCCGAACCTTGCCCACTTAGATGGAAATACATTGCTTGATATCCAGTCTTTCTTTGAATTCTACAAGGGACTCATTGATAGAAATATTTTGTATAGGGGTGTAGAGCCTTAAGAACTTTTCTATCAACTCTTCGATGATGGGTTGATTTTATATAGTCTGTCATGTCCCGTGGCATTTCCTTGCATGCATTGATTGTCATTAAAATGCAAAAATCTCATAAGCATTTCATAGCGGGTCCTAGGACGAAAGACTGAAAACCTATGTGTGAATTCAACAGGATGGTTGGACCAGTAAGACCTAATGTTCTGTTTGTTTTTTTTAACAAGCCCCATAGCAAATGTCAGTCCTACATTTTTTTTATTTCAGGGACATTAGTTGGCATCCATAAATTCAACCTAGCATAATGGGATCTTGGATTCTGACTGATAAATTGGGAAGCATATATATTTGTTTGCAGGAAAATATGGTCTAGCGACCTGTCAATTAAAAAAATTAACTGGTCCAAAATCTTCCATCTCCATATTTATACCAGTAATGGCATTAAAATCAGGGATGAATGGACTAGCTAAATCTGAAGCCTCCCATCTGGAAAATTCTACATCAAGTGGCAAAGCCCCTTGTACATTGGCATGTGCCAGTTCACCAGTACTAGGGGCAGCGCTTGTACTGTTGTTCCCTGATTTGGAGACGTTTCCCCACTAGCGATATTTGCCTCTTGTACTGGTCCTTGCTGCATTTGAGGATGGACCTCAATATCATAGTTACTATCTGATATTACACTTTCTTCACCGTCAGAACGCTTCCTCTACACTATAAAACTGATATGCCTTTTTATTACTTTATATATACATTCGTGACCAAAAGTGTTGGTACCCTTGAAATTGTTTTTGAAAGTGAAGTATTTCTATCAGAAAATTTTTGCAATTACACGTTTTGTTATACAAATGTTTATTTCCTTTGTGTGTATTGGAACAACAAAAAAAAATCAGAGAACAAAAGCAAATTGGACATCATTTCACACAAACCCCCAAAATGGGCAAGACAAAATTGTTGGGACTCTCCACGTAAAATTTGGTTGCACACCCTTTGGAATAAATAACGGCAATCAATCCCTTCCTGTAACCACCAACAAGCTTCTTACACCTCTCATGTGGAATTTTGGACCACTCTTCTTTTGCAAAGTGCTCCAGGTCTCTCATATTTTAAGGTGCCTACGCCCAACAGCAAGATTAACCCCTTCATGACCTTAGATGTGTCCTTTTGGTTAGTTCTTACTGACCTTGGACGTATGGATACATCCTGGCGATTTTGCATACACAGAGGCTGTACATGTTATTTTGACAGTTGACACCCGGCTCTCAGTGCCAGAAACAGTGCCCGCTCTACTCCCGGAACTTTAACCCCCTAAATGCTGCAATCACTGCAGGATTTAGTGAGTAGGCAGAGGGAAGAAAGACCCTCTGCCCTTGGATCGGAGACCCGGCGACGCCATCGCGGGGTGCCGATTGTTGCCATGGTGACCCAATGTCATGACGACATCAGAGTCATCAGGCACTAGCAAGTTAGTTAGATCATGCGCAGTACATGATCTAACTGACTTGTGTCTGAAGGGCTGACTGGCTATAAGGTAAAGCAAATCAATTTTCCTGTATTTCATTTTTGCATGCTATAGTGCTACAGAGTGCTACTTTATTTGTTGAAAAAAAAACAATTCCTGAATTGTTGGTTTTTCTTTATTCTGCCTCCCAAAAATCGGAATAGAAATCGATCAAAAAATGTGACTAGCCCAAATATGAGACCAATAAAACTCGTCCCGCAAAAAACAAGCCATCATATAATTTCATTACCAGAAATATGGAAAAATTATAGCTCTCAAAATATGATGATGCAAAACTAGTTTTTGCAATAAAAAGCGGGTTTTAGTGTGTGACAGCAGCCAAACATAAAAAAGCAATATAAATCTGGTATCACTGTAATTGTGTAAGCAGGTTGCGGGATGCAGTGACAGACAGAAGGCAGAGCAATGGTTAACCAAATGTAACAATTTAAAAAAACAGGGTATTCACTCCTCACAGGGAGGTAAATGGTTAAAGAATGGAAAATAAGAGAAATGGTAGTAAAACAATAGCAGTCCAGTTAAGGATCTTATCGTGTCCTTTATGCCTCAGCAGGTGATCTCACAGGGGGTTGTAACACAGGCAGCGTCCGGGAAGATGTCCTCAGATGGGGTCCTTGAAACGATGGTCCGTTTTCTGGCGGCAGCAGTCGGTCTCCGGTACCTTCTGCTGAGCCCCTAGTCCATGAGCTGGTGCCGCCGAAGCGAACTAGGCAACAGCACTCTCCAAGTCTAAAGTGGGTTGATCAATATTACCTGGCAAGGAAGGCCGCAGGTATATGTCCAGTACCCAGTCTTCTTTACCCTGCACGTGTGCTGTACTCACGGTCACAGAGCGCACAGCACCTCGCTCTCTGGCAGTCACTGGGCACACGGCACCTCGCTCTTTGGCAATCACTGGGCATACAGCATCTTGCCCTCTCACGTTCCCTCTGGTAGCATCGGGAGCCGGCGGACACAATACTTCGCAGTACCAATGCTCAAGGAAGGGAGCACGCTGCTCACCCTGCTGCGCGCTGCTTGTCCCTGCCAAAACTGTCTGCTGCCGTGCACGCTTTTCTTTTGCTGCACCCCTCCTACCCGGGTCATGAGGTTGGTCCTGCTCTTCATTCTTACCCCAGGCAGCATGAGAGACAGCCTCAACATTTCTGGACCCGGCTCGGTACAGGTACCCGCAGCCCGGTCTTCCCCCTTACAATTGTAGAAATCCGAAGAAGAAAGTAATCTAATCACAAGGAATGGCGTAAAAAATAAATAAAAAACAAATCTTCCCCTGCTGTTGATTTTTTAAATTCTGTCTCCCAAAGATCGCAGTAAGGTGCGGTGCATATTTATCCTGCTCTCTGCGCTGAGCGTTTACACAGGGGTTTGCTTGTAAATATCTGAAATACATGATTGAGACGGAACCCCCGGAAGATTCCCTATAATGAGGCAGATGGAGACACTGTGGATGCCATCTGACCTTGTATCCGTTGGTGTTCCTTTTTTATTAGTAGTGCATAAAAGTACGATCAGTTTTGCGCACCTCTGAAGGAAAGGACACCGCTGAACATGGGCCAGACAGAGCCCAGAGTAACTCTGCTGCCACTTTATAGTGAATGTATTCTTGGGAGGGTTTCATCAGAATAATGTCACTCGGAGATTTAAAGGGAAACCCCAGTCTAAGTGCTCAGCGTAGAGCGCCAGATAAATGTGATCCAAAATGTATTGTTTTCAGGTGGATTCCCGGCGGAGCCAACTGAAAAAGAAGATATGTGCGCATACCCTTAAAATAGCTGTCAAGTAGGAAATAGATCACTCTCACAGTTGACCCATCCTAGCCTCACCAGATTTTGAACAGACTGTGGTAAAGTGAAATTAAAACCGGCATCCCTGTAATGCTGAGAAAAATTAATTCGTTTGCTAATGACATGTTTTTGAGAAAAATCTTATCATTTCATCCACCATCACTTCTTACATTTTTTCTCAGAAATGATGGGTCCTTTTTAAAGTTAAAGGGGTTATCCCACAAAGTACATTTTAATCAATAGATCTTGGAATACTAAAATACAACAAGTGGATGTCTTAAACAAAAATGTTCCCGTGCTAAGATTGTTATAAATATGCCCCTGCTGTGTAGTGCGTAATGGCTGTGTCCAACCATGCAGAGCTGCTCAGGTTCATTGACAGCAATACCACAGCTCCTGGTCATGGGAAGCTGGCCATCACTTATGATAAGTGAGTATGCAGACTAACCAGCAGGGGTACACAGCTGCTGCTTTCTGGGATAACACAGTGGCCATTGGAGCTCATATGTGAAAGCCTTGATTTATGATGAGCATAGGGAGATTACATTTGCTCCTGTGATAAAACAGGCAGGAATATGTGTTACATCAGAAAGCAGCATTTGTGAGCTCCTGCTGTGTCATCTGTATACTCACTTATGCTTTCTAAATAGCATGGGCACATATATAAGATTATTTCAGCACAGGAACATTTTTAACACATCCAGTTGTGGAACTTATTATAATTCTAAAATCTATTAATTAAAATATCCTTTGTTCATGGGGAAAACCCTTGAAGGCACTGTCTACGTCTAATTTCTGTACTAATATCAAAAATACGTTTCAGGCACCGTTGTTGACATCAGCACCAACATTAGTTACTGTGAATCTTTTTCGATTCAAATTGAATTCTCTGAATTACAGAGCAATTCTAAAGGTATATCAAGATTATTGGCTGTAAATGCTCAAAAAGTATTTTATTTGCAGCAACTCATATGGCGGAATAATGACTAAATAATATTTTAATACCGTGCAAAAAAGGACAATTGTGCATTGACTTGGCTTAAAATAGTGTGAAAATGACCATCCAAAGGTTGATTGAACTTCCATTGATTGAACTTCCAGTTTGGCAGTATTTAAAATGGAAATACTTCCTGGCAACTGGGGTGGGCTATATTTCAAGCTGAATAAGAGGTGGCCTAATATTTCCAGACTGTCAGTAAAGATGAAGCCTTTAGATGTGAAATATAAAGCTAGCCTTGTATTTTTATGGCTGTGCAATTGACCCATCTGCTTGACCCCTCCGCTTGATAGTTTCCACACACACGCAGAGCTATATGCATGGTTTATGAATGCATATAAATATGCTGATATTTATGGATTTTCCTATGCTGACTGTTGTATAGGGGCTTTTTTTTATGCAGCAAGGACTGACATTTATAATGTATTCTTATATTTATAGCTGCCTTTATTATTCTCTCTGCACATCTCAGATAACCATTTTTTATTTAGAATCTGTATGCATTAAGATGATTTGCATAATTTGACGCATTTGCGACCTTTGAGATTTCATGCTAATTGCTTCTCAATACTTGATAACCCGATATGCAGTACATACATATGTGTCTGTAAAAAGGAGGAGGTAGCTTGCCTTCCTTTTTAACCCTTGTGCTGAAGAATTTTTTGGGTAAATGGCTACCACATAAATAACTTAGAATAGATACAAATAGAAAAAGAACAATGGTGCACCTTTAGGGGGAGGGGGTTGGAAGAAGATGTCGGGTCAATATTTTATATGAATGTTTTATGGTTATATGTTTTTGATAAAGAGTTTTGCATTTTATCCTTATGGCCGATTTGTGTCTCAGTTTTCCTGGAGGCTCTGCCTCAAGGCCATTCCCAGGGATTGGGGAGTTCTGTCCACTAGGGGAACTATTACAAAACATAGAGATATAGTTTGCATCACTCAGGCCAGGGTGGTAGTCGTGGCAACGGGCTGTACGGTTCCCACAGCATGGCGCCCCACAGATGAAATGTAAAGTCCTTTGTGCTGCACATAGAGCAACACACTCATGGTTTTGTCAGCGGCCTCTCGGCTGCTGTCATGTCGGCTCCGCATTCATGAGCTCCACAAATCACTTCAGAGATGGGATCTTTTTCCAACTGTTGAACTTTACTAAACAGCAGCATATTCATCACACAAGCAGCATAGTTCAAACACAGAGATATCTTCTTATCTTTCCCTGCCGTTAGGGCAGCTCCTATCCTCTCTATCAGATCTGTCTCCCTTTTCCTGGCAATCCCTGTCATATCTCTGGACAGTCCGTGCCCCATCAGTATCTTCAGCATCACCAGCTCCCTGTCAGCCCCTCGTCCAGTTCCATTACGTAAAGGTTCCCGGAATGCCATGCCAGCTGCTCCCGCCCAAGTCTTAGACCACAAATCCTTCTTGGGGATGGTCATTTTGAGCTGGTGGCCCACTTCACTATTCTCTAGCCTTGGGCCCCTTACTGCTAGAGCAGTTTTATCCCCATGGCTGTCTATCGTCTGTGTCTCTACTCCTCACATCTCACCCTGGGCAAGGCTGCCTAGGCTCTGCTGCCTATACAGGAAGTACTTCTGCTATATCCTTGTGGCTCTCTGCTCTGTTCTAACTCCTCCCAGCTGCTCAACCTCTATGCTGCCTGTATCTTACTAACACTCCTGTCTATTCTATACTATCCTATTCCCTATCTCTATAATGTCCCCCTCTATTCTAATCCCCCCCCCCTTGGTTATATACTATTTTCTAACCTTTCACAATACTTTTACATTACAGTACACAAGCATCAGTAAACATGTATAAACGTTGCATTTCTCATTAATACACCATGGGGTGCCGCATGTAATATGTGAACAGTGACCAGGGGAGAGGAGGCACGTGAGGGTCCCTGCCACCTCCTTACAGGTATATACACTGGGAGGGGTTAGGTCAGATAAGAAAGGGAAGCACGTCCTGCTTTACTCAGTCGGGTTGAGAGTTAGGTTGAGCATCAAGTTCAGAGTCAAGTGTTAGTGGAGTTCAGGCAGAGGAAGTGCTAGACATTAACATTGTTTGACAGGTTACAAGACAGTGATACAGCAGTGGCAAAGTGGCCCAGTCAGTGCCAAGTCTCCAAACAGTATGAGGACACATCTGAAGCTTTGTGCAGATCCCAGGGCAGTCATGAACCTAGGGCCCGGAAGAGGCATTGAGTGGCATGTCTCCATCTCCCCTGTGAGGAAAATGTTGGCTGGGTCTCAGTGAGAGGGAAGGATAGTGGGCCTCAGGGAAGTGGTTATGCTGGATAGAAGGTCACTGATACCAACTGATAGTACACTGGAAAAAGGGAACATCATCCGGAGGGGATTCTGTCTCAATCTGTGCACTGTAACCACATGTATTCGAATTACACAGTAAAGCTGAACCTGTTGAACAGGATCTAAGGTATCTTGTCATATCTGTAGCTGTAACTGGTCATATGGACGGGGAGGACACAAGGACTCTCGAACTACTAGTGAGTACAGAAAGAATCCCACAGCACATCACACTCATGTCACACTTCTGTTTAGAAGAGGTTTCAGGGCAAAGAGAACTCAGTTCTGACCCACATCAACCAGCTTTGTGACCCTCTTCACACCTCTAAGGTAGTATGTCAATAATTTGGCGATACAGAAAACAAACAGAAACTCAACTTTTTGAGTTGTGCTACGATCTATACACAACTTTAATGAAGCATACTAAATCCTTTCTTTGTCTTCATAATCCGTGGTCCAGAAAGCGCTTACATTTAAATATTTGTATTTTTTCACATTGTACATGACCTGATGAAGAAAACAGTCTATTTTTAAAATGCGTTGTCTGTTATCAACACAATATATACTATTTTTTGTACCCACTTATTCATCTTTCACTGTTCTTGGCGCCCAGCTATCTTTTTTTCCCCTATAAATATCTTAGCCCTGTTATAACATTGTACCAACAATAATGCAGTGACTCACACTTTGAGCTCATATACATTTGAATAGCTGCCATAAGCTGTTGTAGACTTTCACTCTCTCTGGTAGGCATTAGACCTTAGGTAGGGTTCACACAAGCAATGCAGTTTTGGTCCAAACAGCTTTGGCCCAGCACCAAAACAAACTCATAAACATAAATCCCTAACTTTGTCCAGACACACACTTTACAGAACAGACCTTGGCTACTCATACTCGGTTGAGGTAACCCCAGCCCGGTCAAACAAAGCAGCTATTGTCCATAGCAACTACTGATACTTGCGGTTATCTGCACATGGCCTAAGCAGACTTTTCTCAGAGAGGGATTCTGGCCTGTCACTCTCTCTTCAGCTTAACCCCTTCAACACCCTGCGATTTTCCATTTTTGCGCTTTCGTTTTTTGTTCACATTCTTATCAGAGTCATCAATTATATTTTTTATTTCAATCAATATAGCTCTATGATGGCTTGGTTTTTTGGGGACAAGTTGTACTTTTTAATAACTCCATTGGTTTTACCATATAATGTACTGAAAAATGGAAAAAAGATTAAAGTGTGATGAAATTTCAAAAAAGTGCAATTCCACTATTCTTTTTGGGGTTTTTTATTTACCATGTTTACTAAATGCTAAAACTGACCTACCATTATGATTCCCCAGGTCATTACAAGTTTGCAGATACCAAACATATGTAGGTTCTTTTTTATTTAAGTAGTGAAAAAAAATCGGAAATTTGAAAGAAAAAAAGTTTTCATTTTCCTTCAAGACCCACAAGGTCTCCATTTTTTGGGATCTGGGGCTTGGTGAGGGCCTATTTTTTGCTCGCTGAGCTGACATTCATATTGATACTATTTTGGGTAGATGCAATATTTTGATCATATGTTATTGCATTTTACTTCAATGTTGTAGCGACAAAAAAATGCAATTCTGGTGTTTCAATTTTTTTTCTTGTTACGTCGTGTACCGATTGGATTAATTCACTTTATATTTTGATAGATAGGACATTTCTGAACGCAGCAATACCATAGATGTGTATATTTTATATTTATTTATTTTACTCATTTATATAGCGCTATTAAAGGGAACCTGTCACCCCCAAAATCGAGGGTGAGCTAAGCCCACCGGCATCAGGGGCTTATCTACAGCATTCTGTAATGCTGTAGATAAGCCCCCGATGTATCCTAAACGTTGAGAAAAATAGGTTAGATCAGAGGTGTCAAACTGCATTCCTCGAGGGCCGCCAACAGGTCATGTTTTCAGGATTTCCTTGTATTGCACAGGTGATAATTTAATCACCTGCACATAATGATTCCAGCACCTTGTGGAATGCTAAGGAAATCCTGAAAACATGACCTGTTGGCGGCCCTCGAGGAATGCAGTTTGACACCTCTGGGTTAGATTATACTCACCTGGGCGGGCGGTCCGATCCTGTGGGCGTCGTTGCCGGTCTGGCGCCTCCCATCTTCATCAGATGACGTCCTCTTCTGGTCTTCACGCTGTGGGCTCCGGCGCAGGCGTACTTTGTCTGCCCTGTTGAGGGCAGAGCAAAGTACTGCAGTGCGCAGGCGCCAGGCCTCTCTGACCTTTCCCGGCGCCTGCGCACTGCAGTACTTTGCTCTGCCCTCAACAGTGCAGACAAAGTACGCCTGCACCGGAGCCGCAGCTTGAAGACCAGAAGAGGACGTCATCCTATGAAGATGGGAGTCCCCGGATTGGACCACGACGCCCACGGGATCGGACCGCCCGCCCAGGTGAGTATAATCTAACCTCTTTTTCTCATCTTTTAGGATATATCGGGGGCTTATCTACAGCATTACAGAATGCTGTAGATAAGCCACTGATGCCGGTGGGCTTAGCTCACCCTGGATTTTGGGGGTAATAAGTTCCCTTTAATTCCACAGTGCTTTATAGACACTATTGGCACTGTCCCCGATGGGGCTCACGATCTAGAATCCCTATCCATATGTTTTTGGAATATGGGAGGAAACCGGAGAAGCCGGAGGAAACCCATGCAAACACAGGGAGAACATAAAAACTCTTTGCAGATATTGCCTTAGTGGGATATGAACCCAGGACCCCAGCGCTGCAAGGCTGCAGTGCTAACAACTGAGCCACCATGCCACCCTATATGTTTTTCTTATTGATTTATTTTGAATGGGTGGGGTGTGAATATAAAAATAGATATTTTGAGTCCATATTGAATGCACTGAGACCAAGACTGTGCAGCATTGCTGATCATACATTTACAGACAATGCTCATAGGGACATAATCTTGAGAACTGTTTACTCATTGTCTGAAAGCTTGTACCTCACAAACAGTTCTATGTTTCTCTATATTTGTTGGGTTTTTTTGTAAAACATGAAGGTTTATTTAACCTCTGTCTGTGCTGGTTTTATCTAATCCTTGTGGACTTTTATATTCAGGGTTTATGGCCCATCGTTTGATGTTTGCTTGGTATCTCTGATGCATCTGATCTTGAAAGCTGGCCACTGGATGGGGAAGGTGAAACCAGAGTTACTACATAGTGTAAATCACTATATAAGGCCAGAGAAACATGACAAAGATAGAAGCAGAAACTTGGGTACCTGTACTTATACGTCTACAATGTTGTGATACCTGCATACTTTAATTTTGGACATTGAAATAAAATTGCGTTATATCTCAAGTAATAGCCTTCTTTAAAGCCGTATCTGAACCTTAGTGTTAAGAACTTGGCAATACATAATTTGGCGTAGTCGGCAGGACATGCAGAAGGCTCAGAAGTTTTATTTATTAACAGGACTCTGGTAGAAGAACTCAAGAACTTGTAAAGGCTGAGGGGCTTCAAAGGCTTCTTCTTACTAAGGTTACCAGCTTTAAACTGAAACAAGTGTATGGTATCCTTATTTTTAACACACAATTCAGATGCCAGCTGTTGTGACATGTCAAACGCCATGCAGTAAAAATATATATATTATATATATACTATTACCATGCAAAGAAAACAAATTCTAGATTATTAGTTATGTATTATTTCTTTTAAGTGTTAAATATATAAAATCATGCAATTATTATATATATTCCTGTGTAAATAAAGACAAATCCATGTAAGAGGTTTTTTGATCAATTCCTGCTTTGAAATGAAAATTGTAAGGAAAAATAAAAGATAAAGGTTAATTTCATATTTATTCAGAAACAAAATAATTTAAATATTTTATACATATGTATATATTTAAAATATATATTTAACGTTATTCTAAGTATTATTACTGAAGTAAATTTAAATTATTTCATAATACATATAAAAAATACAACATTAATATATGTATTTACTGTATATTATATGGATATACAGTACAGACCAAAAGTTTGGACACACCATCTCATTTAAAGATTTTTCTGTATTTTCATGACTATGGAAATTGTAAATTCACACTGAAAGCATCAAAACTATGAAATAACACATGTGGAATTATATACTTAACGAAAAAGTGTGAAACAACTGCAAATATGTCTTATATTCTAGGTTCTTCAAAGTAGCCACCTTTTGCTTTGATGACTGCTTTGCACACTCTTGGCATTCTATTGATGCGCTATGAGGTAGTCACCGGGAATGGTTTTCAATTCACAGGTGTGCCCTGTCAGGTTTAATAAATGGGATTTCTCCCCTTATAAATGGGGTTGGGGCCATCAGTTGTGTTGTGCAGACGTCTGGTAGATACACAGCTGACAGTCCTACTGAATAGACTGTTAGAATTTGTATTATGGCAAAAAAAAAGCAGCTAAGTAAAGAAAAAACAGTTGCCATCATTACTTTAAGAAATGAGGGTCAGTCAGTCCAAAAAAATGGGAAAACTTTGAAAGTGTTCACAAGTGCAGTTGCAAAAACCATCAAGCGCTACAAAGAAACAGGCTCACATGAGGACCACCCTAGGAAAGGAAGACCAAGAGTCACCTCTACTTCTGAGGATAAGTTTATCCGAGTCACCAGCCTCAGAAATCGCAGGTTAACAGCAGCTCAGATTATAGGCCAGGTCAGTGCCACACAGAGTTCTAGCAGCAGACACATCTCTACAACAACTGTTAAGAGGAGACATTGTGCAGCAGGCCTTCATGGTAATATAGCTGCTAGGAAACCACTGCTAAGGACAGGTAACAAGCAGAAGAGACTTGTTTGGGCTAAAGAACACAAGGAATGGTCATTAGACCAGTGGAAATCTGTGCTTTGGTCTGATGAGTCTAAATTTGAGATCTTTGTTTCCAACCACCGTGTCTTTGTGCGACGTAGGAAAGTTGAACGGATGGCTGGTTCCCACTGTGAAGCATGGAGGAGGAGGTGTGATGGTGTGGGGGTGCTTTGCTGGTGACACTGTTGGGGATTTACTCAAAATTGAAGGCATTCTGAACCAGCATGGCTACCACAGCATCTTGCAGTGGCATGCTATTCCATCCGGTTTTGCGTTTAGTTGGACCATCATTTATTTTTCAACAGGACAATAACCCCAAGCACACCTCCAGGCTGTGTAAGGGCTATTTGACCAAGAAGGAGAGTGATGGGGTGCTACACCAGATGACCTGGTCTCCACAGTCACCAGACCTAAACCCAATCGAGATGGTTTGGGGTGAGCTGGACCGCAGAGGGAAGGCAAAAGGGTCAACAAGTGCTAAGCGTCTCTGGGAACTCCCTCAAGATTTTTGGAAGACCATTCCCGGTGACTACCTCTTCAAGAGAATGCCAAGAGTGTGCAAAGCAGTTATCAAAGCAAAAGGTGGCTACTTTGAAGAACCTAGAATATAAGACATAATTTCAGTTGTTTCACACTTTTTTTGTTAAGTATATAATTCCACATGTGTTATTTCATAGTTTTGATGCCTTCAGTGTGAATGCACAATTTTCATAGTCATGAAAATTCAGAAAAATCTTTAAAGGAGAAGGTGTGTCCAAACTTTTGGTCTGTACTGTATATCTACAAAACTATAGAACAACAGAATTATACTGTTTAAAATAATTACAAATTACTAAATAATACATTGGTTAACTCTTTTACACATCATATAATATAATTACATTTTTAGCCAATACCTAAAATAAATCTTGTCTCCTTGTCGATAATGTCTTGAAAAGGTTTATTTAAAATTGTCATTTTTAGATTTATGGATTCTTTGAAGAGCTCTGATAGTGGAGTCTTCAGCTCTCCTCCCATGCTCACCTGTTTCTGTCTGTCAATTTCTGCCATCTTTACTGACAGATCTGAACCTTCAGCTTTTAACCCTTTCAATGCAACTTCTTTAGAGGACTCCTGCATGTTTTGGTAGGGCTTGTAACAAATGTGTAATTTTCTTCCCACTTCATAAATTTGATTTTGGGGATAACTCAGTTTTGGAGATTTTGATTTTGGCTTCTGATTAGATTTAATTCTGTCTGTTTTCAAAAACTTAGTATGATTTATTTTCCTTTCAAGATTCTCATGTTTTCTAGAAAAATCAAGGGATTGCGCACATTCAAATAAAGAATATTTTTGTGACGCAATAACACGAGATACAGAATTTAGGAATCCAAATTTGTTTACAAAACAATTTATCATTGATTGTGTATTGAAATTTGTAATGACAGTTTTGTACAACCTTTCAAATATGGACATGAATGTAAAAGTACATTCTTTCCGGGCAATCCTTAATTTTAGAAGAATATCAATATCTGGATCATTTTCTTTTAATCCACAGAATATCAAAATTTTTTATCTTCCTAATCTTCCTATATCGGTTATTTCTTCATGGAACTCATCATTCTGCATTTTTAATGAGAACCGCCTGGAAAAAGTTACTGGAAGCCACATTTTAAACAACTGATCTTTCTCCTAGCTTTAGCTTGGAGGAGTTGGGCCTCCGAGTGGTCTTCTATTTTTAGTGGCCCTTGTACATCTGTTCCTTGTACGTCATCTTTGTCAGTTCTCATGTCTCCTACGTTTCCTCCATCTTGTTTTACATCATGAGACACAAGGTCACCTTGAGTGGCCATTACAGATACGTGGCTTACATCTTGTTCACTCTCCACATTATAGTCAATCTTGGGAACATCACTAATTTCCTTAGAAATTATTTCTACACAGTCTTTTTTGGATTTCTCTGACACAAACTTGTGAAATACGTCAACCAAATGCAAAATATTTTTCAGTTTCTCTTTTTCTCTAGATATTAGCTTAGAATCTATCTTTAGATTTGCTATCTTGCATTCTGCATATAAGCTCAGCCAAAACATTTCTTTTTTAGATTAGATTTATATAGTTAAAAATTCCAGTTGACTTGACTTAGCATGTGTATTAATTAAATCCATTTTTCTTACCTTGAAATATCTCGGCTTGTAGTTCCTTTGTTGGACAACGCTGGGCTCAGGTCTCAGCACGTCTGGCACTTGTAGTACTTGTCAATCCATCTGGCACCTGTTAGTCTTCACTCATAGGTTCTCTGTGATCCTTTTGACTTGAAGTTTTGTAGTGGAATTCCTGAAAACTTGATGTTTAGCGAAGCTCTTCTGTTCCCCCCGTGCACAAGGAGAAGGAAATCCACGCAAAAAATAGCACAAAAAAAATCAAATCTGGCTGGCTTGGCCAATGTTAAATATGCTTATTTTTTTCACATTTATTTAATCAGGACTCTTTACCAGATGTGTTACTCTTAACCCCTTCATGACCTTGCTCTTTTCCGTTTTTGTGTTCTCATTTTTCGCTCTCCTCTTTCCCAGAGCCATAACTTTTTTATTTTTCCATCAATATGGCCATGTGAGAGCTTGTTTTTTACGGGACGAGTTGCACTTATCAACAACATCATTGGTTTTAGGATGTCGTGTACTAAAAAATGGGAAAAAAAATCCAAGTGCTGTGAAATTGCAAAAAAAAGTGCTATCCCACACTTGTTTTTTGTTTGGCTTTTTTGCTAGGTTCACTAAATGCTAAAATTGACCAGCCATTTTGATTCTCCAGGTCATTACAAGTTCATAGACACCAAAAACGCCTAGGTTACATTTTATCTAAGTGGTAAAAAAAAAATTCCAAGCTTTGCTAAAAAAAAAAAAATGCGCAATTTTCCAATACCCATAGCATCTCCATTTTTCGTGATCTCGGGTCAGGTGAGGGCTTATTTTTTTTGTGCCAAGCTGGAATTTTTAATGATACCATTTTGGTGCAGATACATTCTTTTAGTCGCCCGTTATTACATTTTAATGCAATGTCATGGCGACCAAAAAAACGTAATTCTGGCGCTTCAAATTTTTTTCTCGCTACGCCGCTTAGCGATCAGGTTTATCCTTTTTTTTATTGATAGATCGGGCGATTCTGAATTCGGCGATGCCAAATATGTGTAGGTTTGATTTTTTTTTTAATTGTTTTATTTTGAATGGGGTGAAAGGGGGGTGATTTAAAAAAAATTTTAAAACAATTTTTTTAACTTTTGCCATGCTTCAAAAGCCTCCATGGGAGGCTTGAAGCTGGCACAACTGGATCGGCTCAGCTACATAGCAGTGATCATCAGATCGCTGCTATGTAGCTGAATTGCAGGCTTGCTATGAGCGCCAACCACAGGGTGTCAAGGACCTCTATGGTTACCATCCTGACGCATCGCCGACCCCGATCATGTGACGGGGTCGGCGACGCAGTAATAGTACGGCGGAGGTCGGGAAGGGGTTAAAGAAAAAATGTCATGATATTTTCATAAAAAATTTAGTGGTTTATTGGATTGTCCACAGAAAAACCACATTGCAGCAAAACATAAAATAGGTGAAATAGTTACGAACAGATTGTTTATCAGCGTTTGTTCCTCATTGTTTCCGAGATGGTAGAAAGCGTCTGTCTGTCTTCAATAGAAGTCATCACGGCTACCAGTTGTTCATTCCTTCTGTAAGTTGTCTGAAGTCCTTGGAGAATGATGGAGAAGGCAGGAGGTGACAACCCCCACGTGACAGCCCCTTGACCCCCTAAGAGATGTGATTATATATATATGTCCCACAGACCGCGTGTTCTCTCTATATGGTGTTGACTTACGGTATACTCTGAGCTACATATACAGAAATAGCTTTTTGTAATGTCAGCGAGAGGTAATGTGCTCAGTACAGAATTGAGAATAAGAATCATTCAATTAATAATTAATATTTAACAACATGGAACAGGCACAAGAGAAGTCAGGTCACAATCAAAGAGTCTAAGTCCGGGAAGGGAATAAAGTCAGGCTTGATCAGGCACAGAGCACACAGGGATCAGTCTTAGGGTACCGTCACACAGTGCCATTTTCATCGCTACGACGGCACGATCCGTGACGTCGCAGCGTCGTATGATTATCACTCCAGCGTCGTAGACTGCGGTCACACTTTGCAATCACGGCGCTGGAGCGATGCCGAAGTCCCCAGGTAACCAGGGTAAACATCGGGTTACTAAGCGCAGGGCCGCGCTTAGTAACCCGATGTTTACCCTGGTTACCAGCGTAAACGTAAAAAAAACAAACAGTACATACTTACATTCCGGTGTCTGTCCCCGGCGTTCTGCTTCTCTGCACTGTGTAAGCACCATAGCCGGAAAGCAGAGCGGTGACGTCAGACGTCACCGCTGCGCTCGCTTTCCGGCCGGCAGGCGCTCACAGTGCAGAGAAGCTGAGACGCCGGAGGACAGACACCGGAATGTAAGTATGTACTGTTTGTTTTTTTTACGTTTACGCTGGTAACCAGGGTAAACATCGGGTTACTAAGCGCGGCCCTGCGCTTAGTTACCCGATGTTTACCCTGGTTACAAGCGAACACCGCTGGATCGGTGTCACACACAACGATCCAGCGATGTCAGCGGGTGATCAAGCGACGAAAGAAAGTTCCAAACGATCTGCTACGACGTACGATTCTCAGCGTGATGTCTGATCGCAGTAGCGTGTCAGACACTGCGATATCGTAACGATATCGCTAGAACGTCACGAATCGTACTGTCGTAGCGATGAAAATGGCACTGTGTGACGGTACCCTTACACAGGCAGAAGCAAGTGTATGATTGACAATGGATGGAGGAGCTAGCATGCTTAAGTAGAGGACTAATGGAGGAAGGTAAACACAGATGATTGCAGCAAAGACACAGCACAACCAAAACAGACTGACAACCTCTACACAAAGTAACATAGCAGACAGGAACAGAATGGAGAACGTGACAGTGTGTAGTATGTTTGTTGTTGTGGCTATGGCATTGCAGCATAAATACACATCTGAGGCAGACTGGCCGCCCAATGAAAAAACATAGTTTACTTTAAAAGATGGTGCTCAGAGGTTGAAGGAGGAAGTAATGAAAAATACTATTTCAGCAAACATCTATGATGATTATATGCAAGTTGTTGTAAGTGTATCTGTTAGAATTCATATCATTAGAAATGCCCCTATATCTTATAAACATATCATGATGACGCTAATAGTAAAATAGGCTAGGAAAACAATCGCTAATACATTGGAGGCAATTCAACAGTTAAGGGATCTGGGAGATTGAGGTCCAAAAGAAAAGGGTAATTTTCTCTCTGAAGAGCAACATGACGATGTCAAAAGTCATTATAATCCTAGATCCCATGTTACCCAGAAATATATGTTTATGGCCTTAATAAAGGATGGCATCCACATGGATAAAATAGACGGGATTGGTACTGATGAGATGAGGAAATTGTATCAAATGAGATGACTTAATAAAAAGCCAGGTGTTTCACATAATAAAAAGGTTACAGTAAAAGATTCTGAATCTCCATAATGGGGGCGAGGCAGGACAGGGAGGCAGGGAGAGAAAGGGCCCACTCTCTCTTCGTCTCCGTCAAAGCCCACAGTACCGGGGTTTGAAGATCTTTATGCTGAAGTCAAATCCTTGATACAGGAATTCAAACCCCAACTGAAGGGGCTATCATTTTATCATTTCAAGATGTCTTCATCTAAAATAGAGGATCAATGCGGGAAAAAGATAAGAGTGATTGACTTGCTGGCCACGCCCCACAAATTGATAGACACCCCTACGTAGATTTGGTGAGTAACTGGGAAAATAAAAATAGGCAACATGTTAAATCTTTAGTAGATACAGGGGCAGAGGCCAGTTTGATTTATGGAAATCCAAAACAAATCAGTTGGTGCAGGGTTATAATTACAGGATTAGGAAGAAAGCAAATTGAGACAAGACCAGAGTGTTTGTGCCTACTACTACTGAATGGAATAAACCTGTAGTGTGGGGAAAAGAGTTGTGGCAAGTCAGGAAGAATCGATTCCGTACAGATGGCTGGATACATAGTGCATATATTTATACATGTTGTGTATCCCTTATTTATTTTCTTGTATCGTACTGTTGAATATGCCATTTTAGTACTATGTTGTTGAGCAAACCAATCTCTGTATATATCATTCTTTATTTGTTTATGTATATTTCAGATAGATTGATACCCCTTGAAAAAGGCAAAGTTATTGCCGAAACGTCGGGGACATCCTTCAATTGTGATCATTTTTTCTTTTGTATGGCATCCCGCCGTCTGCTTATTTGGGTTACAAATAAACAAGATTAACTGTTTAAAAAAATTTTTTTGGTGTGCCGGAGTCATCTTTAACACAAGATATCTGGGCAATTGTACAAAGAATTAAAGTGACCGTGTTTCATGTTGATGATAATTGTGCTTCAGGTACAATGGAAAGACCCTTCAACTCAGAGGCAAATGAACATTCCAGAATATCAGTCACTGAATCCAGTTCAAAGACAACTGGGTCACAAAGGTCCTCTAGAACCTTCTGAAGTAGTTGTTTGTGGAGCTGATAACGTGTTCATAGTTATGAAACCCGGGCAAAAGAGGTGGGAACACGTCCCAACTGGCAAGGTGTTATCTCAGAGAATAATACCTACTGTATATTTTTTTTAGTTTAGATCAAAATCTGGAAATGGTGCATCGTTGCAGCCACCGTGTGCATGGTCCTTTCAACTTCTGTCACTACCCAAGAGATCTTCAGACCAAAAACCGAGAGACCAACCTTGGAAAATGGGGCTTTATGGAAAACCAAACAGAATCTATGGGTTTACTTGGGTCAGCTGATGAACACTAGCCATTTTTGTATTACAAAGACAACTACTGTTACCAATATATTAGAAACTTGTCTGGTGGCAGTACCAACCCCTTTACAGTTATGGACAAAGCTGATAGGGGTATCTACTCAGGAGGAAGACATAGAAGAAGAATGTGCGACTCAAAACCTCACATACAATAGTAATTTTTGCTATAATTTGTGCATGCATTGCTTTGTGTTGTTGTATGGACCAAAAGGAAAAGGCTGAACATATGTTAAAAAAGGATAGGAACAGTCATAAAAGTAAAATACCTTTCTTATTGCAAAGCTTGGTAAGTGGTAACACCATACACACAGGTGCACACATGGTTAAAAGTAAATTATAACACTGGTCAACACAAAAAAAATCAGCAACGGTAATATGTCTGTTTTATGGAGTTTGATGTGCTGATTCCAAAATATGCTTAATTTTGCCCTATCACATAAAGTTTCTGAGATAGAATTATTTTTGTTACTACATTATTTCTGCATTTTCAATGTATGTGGTTTTCCTATGTTATTCCAATTTCTTTGCTTGCCTTACTTAATTGTGAATTTTCTTACAGGGACAACATCAATAAACGTTTTAGTGAGTTTTATGGGAAGAAGTATTGACAGTGCAGTCAACCGATGACTGCTTCTCGGAAAGTCACATGTTATGGGGAAGAGCTGTTATGAGGCGGTAAGATTTGAGTCTGTAAGAAGAGGATGTTGATGACAGCAAGGACTGGTATGTGAGACTATGATAGGAGACAAGTCTCTACAGGAAGCTGAGTCCTGCCACAAGGAGATAGAAGGGAAGGCAGCGGACAGCCGCCATTGTGAGAGGATTTTCACTGCATTTCTGGGAGGGCAAGTCACCTCAGAGGGAAGAAAACAGCTCAGCCACTGAGGTGTAACTGAGTGAGAGTTTCCGCAGAGAGAGAACCTGAAGGCAGCCAATATCACACTGAGAAACTGCCTGTCTACAAATGTTCATCTCTAAGGAATAGGCTGACCCATTTACCTCACAACTGTATATAGTTATCTACCAGATTACCTCCAGTAAAATCAGTTCTAAATACAAGCTGCCTCTGTCATCTATGGGGAAATATCTACATATAGTTAGTCGGCTCATCACATTTTTTTAAGTTTGTCACTACCATTGAATTGAACTTACTGTACTGTTTGATCTGATTTAAAGGAGAAAAATGCCCCTACAGTGTGTCAATCATCTGAACAGATTCGCTATGTATGTGGTTCTTTTACACCAAAAGGCCAAGTACGTTCAATCACTCATGATATTAAAAAGATATACCAGATGAGCTTTAAACGGAACCTATCACCCCCAAAATCGGAGTTGAGCTAAGCCCACCAGCATCAGGGGCTTATCTACAGCATTCTGTAATGGGGCGGGTGTACTCGGTGGGTGTTTGATTCCCTAACCTGCTCAGGTAATTATCTACTCAATAGCATGAATTTGATATGGATTGATTGTATTGAAAATTTACACCTGTGATTGTGTATAATAGGGTTGGACTTGTAATATGATTCTATATGGTTGTATTCACACTGCCAGTACTGTATAGGCTGTGATACCCATTCAATTTATGTTTACATTGTCACCCATGGATGTGCACCCTTGCGTTTCCTACATGTGCAACATGGCATGAATCCTGTTTCCCTATGCTCTATATCCTGGAAATATTTAATAAAGTTTTTCATTTTTGTAATCTTGGGTGTTGTTTGATCACTTTTTGCTGCGGTTTGTGTATTAATGAGTTGCGATTACCCTAATACTGTTCATGATATAACCCATAATAAATATGGAAATTTTACCCTCATAGTTAAAAATAGATGATATGGGTATGTGTTCTATGAAGTTGTTATGGAGCATTCTGTAATGCTGTACATAAGCCCCCGATGAATCCTGAAAGATGAGAAAAAAGAGGTTAGATTATACTGACCCAGGGGTGGTCCCGGTCCGGTTCTGGTCCGATGGGCGTTGCGGTCCGGTCCGGGGCATCCCACCTTCTTACAATGACGTCCTCTTCTTGTATTCACGCTGAGGCTCCGTCGCAGGTGCACTTTGTCTGCCCTGTTAAGGGCAGAGCAAAGTACTGCAGTGCGCAGGCGCCGGGCCTCTCTGACCTTTCCCGGCGCCTGCGCACTGCAGCACTTTGCTCTGCCCTCAACAGGGCAGACAAAGTACGCCTGCACCACCTTATATCTCCTCTCTCATCTCTGTCTATCGCCCTACACGTGCCCTCTGTTCCACAAATGACCTAAGACTAACATCTCCCGTAATCCGAACCTCGCACCTCTGTCTCCAAGACTTCTCTTGTGCTGCGCCAGCTCTCTGGAGTGTACTTCCCCAGACGATCAGGCTGATACCTAGCCCCGACCTATTCAAGCGCGCTTTGAAAACCCATCTCTTCAAACAAGCCTACCACTACTAACTTTGCCCTGTTCCCTCCTTCCAAATACTATTCTGAAGCTGCACCCTACTATTCATCTGTCTCCACACCCTCCATGCACACGATAACTGCACTTGATACTTGACTATTGCACTTAACCACACGGGCTGATGACCGGATCATGCAGCTTTGTATGAAAATCCCTATGTATTATAATTGCCAGACCTGAAATAACAAGCACTTTTCACCTATTGTGTCCCCCCATTTCCTTGTAGATTGTAAGCTTGCGAGCAGGGACCTCACTCCTAATGTCACTGTTTAAATTGTCTTAATTTGTATTGAATTTATTGTCTGTACATGTCCCCGCTTAATTGTACAGTGCTGCGGAATTTGTTGGCGCTATATAAATAAAAATTATTATTATTATTAATAATAATTATTATTATTACGAGTGTCTTGGATGTTGCATGTCTCTGAAAATGCACTTTTTGCATTCACATTTAGATTTCTTCCCTCAAAATCTTGGGGATGTAAGTGATGAACAAGGCAAGCGATTTCACCAGGACATTAAAGTAATTGAACACCGCTACCAGGGTTTTTGGAATGACTCAATGATGGCAGATTATTGTTGGATGTTATATAGGGACAACCCTGAAAAATCGTATCAGTGACAGTCTAATGTCAAGCACTTTTAATTTCTACTCATGTTTTGGTTTCTATTTTGCATGTGAAATTATTTTGGTTCAATAAAAACTGTTTTGTAAGGTGAAGCATTTTTTTTGATATGTAGATTACTGTTTTCTTAATGTTGCCAGTATATTTCCTATACCTTATAATAATAATGCTGCTCCATGGAAACTATACGTGATACAGAAAAACTATATACATTTTTGAAATCAGGACAAAAAGATAATTCAGAAAAGTACTAAGTCACCTGCGATTATTAAAAATATTTTTTTTTTGTAGACCTGTGTAATTGTAAATGTTAAAAAGTCATTAACGACCCATATTAACCACCAGGTGAAAAGTATATCACACAAAATATAAATAAATATGTTATACAATATAAATTAAAAAGCATACCTTAGAACTGCTACAAAATACACAATCGTCCCATATAGTGAACAAGTAGATAAGATACCATATATCAGGGCCAGATGTAGCTTAATACAAATAATGAATAGTAGCCTTAGTGGTTTAAGAATATATAGTAGCTGGAACAGGCCTTAAGGGGTTACTGGGGACAATGTAAAAGTGCAGTGTGTAAAGGAGAAGGTAATTGCAGCATGATAATAGATATGCAGGAAGATATGATTACCTGGTGGGTGATGAATCATGCATTTTGGACCTTTTGTCCTTCATCACCCTATAGCACCCTGAGGAAGAAAACGCGAAACACGCGTTGGGGCTGTGTGGTGTGTGTCCTGGTACATCGGAGCATGGGTAAGCACTTATAGGATATAGGGAGGCATAAGGGTTTTGTTGACTCTGTATGTAATAAATGTATACCTTTTTATACATTTTCTGGACTGCGTTGTCCCAAATTTCCACTTGTTAGACTTCCTCATTCCGGGCTGAAGGTTGCAATATTGATCAGGTATGCCGTGATGAAATTCTTATGGGATGCGCGGATCCAGTCCATGGCCCTCAGTAAGATGGTCAGGGCTCCCTGCAGACCAAATGGCACCTCCTGGCTATGTGTGGCCCCCCTTGATTGCCATGTGCTGTGCAGGCGGCATGTAAGGCGATGTGCTCACGCGCTGTGCTACATATCCGGATGTCAGTAGTCTATCATGAACATGTGACCAAAGGTCCTGGCAGATAAAATGCTTGGAAGGTCCTTTTTTTCTGTTTCCCTCTGAGGAAGCAATATATTATTCATGCAAAACGCACTTTGGGGCTCTTTTCAGGTCCTGGGGACTCTCCCTACCTGCCATTATGTGTAAGAGTGCAATTAATTAATCTACTTCTTTACCATGCTCAAGCACTTTATTTGATATTGTCTGAGTTACATAGTGGGCTCATAAGTATGGCAGCCATTTGGGCAATTTAAGCACTAGCATCACTGTATACATTAACTTGACTGCCCAATGTTCCTGTTTGCCCTTGGTAGATTTAAAAGGTACTATGATATTGATTGCACTATGAACTGTGTTCCACCAGCACATCTGTGTATTGCCATCTTTTAAACAAAAAAAGTTGCACTCTGCAATGCTAAAACATGTGGATATGAAATATATTAAATATAAAGCAGTATTTGATTTTTAATTAAAAACATTTTTATTGTAGAAACAAAAAGTAAACATAGTAAAAAAGTACACATAGTTGGTATTGCCGCTTCTGTAAAGACCTGATCTGTAAAAGTGTCCTATAATAATAATAATAATCTTTATTTATATAGCGCCAACATATTCCGCAGCGCTTTACAGTTTAACAGTTTCAAACACAAGAGTCATAGGTAACAATGTTAACAATACAGTAATAAAGCAAAATAAGACAAAATAAGACGACCCTGCTCGTGAGAGCTTACAATCTACAATGAGGTGGGGAGATACAAAGTACAGGTGTGTATTTACAATGATGTATTTACAATGATGGTCCAGCCATCTGCAGGGGGTGGGGGGTAGATGGAGATAGTGAATGGGCTACACACACACACAAACATAAAATGACTGATTAGGGAACATGATAGGCCACTCTGAACAAATGAGTTTTGAGCGAGCGCCTAAAGCTATGCAAGTTGTGGATGGTCCTAATATCTTGGGGTAGAGCATTCCAGAGGATTGGCGCAGCACGGGGGAAGTCTTGGAGTCAGGAGTGGGAGGTACGGATTAGTGTAGAGGTTAGTCGAAAGTCGTTTGCAGAGCGCAGCATTCGGCTAGGCCGAAAGACAGAAATGAAGGAGGAGATGTAAGGGGGTGCCGCACTGTGGAGAGCTTTGTGGGTGAGAACAAGTACTTTGAATTGTATCCTATAATGAATGGGCAGCCAGTGTAACGACTGGCGAAGAGCGGACACGTCCGAGTAACGATTAGCCAGATGGACGACCCTGGCTGCTGCATTAAGGATAGACTGGAGAGGGGAAAGTCGCGTCAGGGGGAGGCCAATTAATAGAGAGTTGCAGTAGTCCAGACGGGAGTGGATTAGGGCGACAGTGAGAGTTTTTGTTGTCTCCATGGTGAGAAAAGGGCGGATTCTAGAGATGTTCTTTAGGTGTAAGCGGCACGAGCGGGCAAGAGATTGTATGTGGGAGGTGAAGGAGAGATCGGAGTCAAACATAACACCCAGACAGCGTGCCTGCTGCCTAGGTGTTATTATGGTGCCACCCACGGAGTGGGAAATATCAGATTTAGGGAGGCTAGTAGAAGGCGGGAGCAGAAGAAGTTCAGTTTTGGAGAGGTTGAGTTTCAGATAGAGAGTGGACATGATGTTAGAGACTGCAGACAGTCAGTGGCGTAATGTAGTACAGCGGGGGTAAGGTCAGGGGCTGACGTGTATAGTTGTGTGTCATCAGCATAAAGATGGTACTATCATTTAACCCATATGAAGAACATCGTCAAAAAATAGTAGCATCAAAATTATAACTTTTTCTTAATGCTGACTTTCGTAAACAGGATAAAAAGTGATAAAAAATATTTATATGACAAAAAGGCTCCGTTGGCAAGAAAAATAAGTTATAGGTATCAGAATAATATAGGTTTTAGTGAGCACAAGAAGTAAAACAAAAAAGCTATATAAATGTTGTATCACTGTGATCAAACTGACCCAAACAACAAACTTTTCAATTTTACAGCACAGTGAAAGGCCTAAAAAATGGCTTAAGAAAAACAAAATTAAGACTTTGGAGTGGCCTAGTCAAGGCATGACCTTAAAAAGGCGGTTCATGCTAGGAAACCAGCCAATGTGGCTGAATTACAACAATTCTGGAAAGATGAGTGTGCCAATCCTCCTCCAGAGCGTTGTAAAAAACTTGATGCAGTTGTTGCTGCTAAGGGTGGCTCAACACGTTATTAGGTTTAGGGGGCAATCACTTTTTCACACAGGGCCCTGTAGGTTTGGATTTCTTTTTCCCTCAATAATAAAGATCTTCATTTAAAAACTGCATTTTGTGTTTACTTGTGTTATTTTAGGCTAATATTTAAATTTGTTTGGTGATCTGAAACATTTAAGTGTGACAAACATACAAAAGAAAAGGAAATCAGGAAGGGAGCAAATACTTTTTCACACAACTGTATCTATATGCTGAATAGTTTGAGAATATGAGAATGGCGGGGGTCCAAAACCCAGGCACAACCAATAATCAGCTAACAGGTGCTCCGGTAGCAGCCAGAACTAAGTAATGTGCGGTATGGTCAGAAAACAGCAGCCCTTAGTGTTTTGCAAGTGCTTTAATTCCCATGGAAGTGATTGTACTGCAGTACTCGGCAGTAATGTATGGGGCTGTGGTGTTCTGCTTGTACTTCTCTTAGTTCTTCATGGAATAAATGTAATCTTTCATTTTCTCTTTTCAATTAATTTTAGAGAAGCACCTGTGGTCCAATAAGATCACTACACCCCTAGATAATGTCCTTGATTGTTGCTGTTTCCAAAATGGGATCATTTGTAGGGGGCTTCTCATATGTTTTGGCATATTGGGGATTTTATATGTAACGGGGGTCAAGTTGATAGTCATGGTGAGAGGCTGCTTTTCCGATACGCCCTGACACCCCACAACATAAACACAATGTCCATTCTCGTGTGTGCTGTGTGTGCAATGCATTTCACTCACTTGTAGGTTTGAGTCCTCCTCAGGTTGCAGGGTCCTGGTCTTCTGCAGCAACACACAATAACCATCAGAGTCCAAGTTCAATTCAAACATAACAACTTTACTGAGCTCATCCAGTTTAGATATAGACACTGCACAGCAATCTTCATACAGGTCTTTCCCCTGAACTGTCCCTGGTTCTTCCTGTCACTATTTGTTTCCGTACCATATTCTTTGGTACCGCAGCTTCCTGAGTAGCCAGACTAGCTTGTTCCTGGTGCTCCCCGTCAATGTTCCCCATCCTGGGTGAAAGTAAAGAATGCCGCTGCCAATCCTAGTCAGACCGTAGGCCTTGGACATCACGGAAGTGTCCCATAAGCCTAGCTGCTGTTTCTCTCATGCTTCTCAACTCTGCTCGTGCCATAAGTCTGTCCACCTGTAGGGCCTGGATTCATGAGCCTCTGTCATAACACAGCTTCGGTCAATCACCTCACTGTTCCTCTTTCCATCCACCACTAACTACTTCTGGAACACATCCTCCTCCCCTTTCTCTAGCTCCTCCCATTAGCTAACATCCTATTGGTTTAACTATTTCTTATCTTAACTCAATCTAATCTCATAATCTAGAGTGCCCCCCACTGCTCTAAGTCCTATAATAACCCATACTAACACTGAACCTTACTATATCTCCATATCTATTTCTCTAACCCATAAAGATATATAATTTGCACAATAAAACAATATCAAACTACATGACACTTTATATGCAACACGTACCAGATTTTATGACGAAGATGCGCACAGGGATGCAGGGCACAGATTAGCCCCCAGCACACCCTCTACATATAAATGCAAAATTGCGTACTCAAACAATTCCAGACAAACATTTGCTTTTGAAGTCAAATAGCGCACATCCAGTGTCTTGTTGTGTGCCCAAAAAGTTTTTTCTGAATGCATATGGGGTATTGGCATACTCAGTAAATTCTCTCAACAATATTTTTGTGGAAAAAAATGTCATTCTTCTTTTCATGTATCAATGTTATAAACTTTTGTGAAGCACTTCTGGTAACAGGAAGTTTACTACAAACCTAGATGAATTCTATGATGGTCTCAATTCCAAAATGAGGTCACTTGTGGGAGTATTTCTTATGTTTTGGAACATTTGATTCTCTCTGTAAGTGTGACTTAGTGTCCATAATTAATTCCACAAAAATTGTTTTCCAAAAGTCAAATAGCGATCCTTCCCTTTGGAGCCCTTATGTGTGTCCAAACAGTAGTTTTTGATCACATATGGTATACCATCATACTCAGGAAAGAATTCTTACAAATGGTGCTGTCAATTATTTCCAATTCATTGTGGAAGGTAAAAATTGGGGGCTAAACATTTTTGTGGAAAAATGTAATTTAATTTTTATTTTTACGTTCCAGTGTTATACATACACTTTTGTGAAGCACCTGTAATTCCAAAAAGGTAACTACACCCTTAGATGGATCCCTTGAGGGTGGCGTTTCCAAAATAAGGTATCTTGTGAGGTGTTTCGGCTGTTTTGGCACCATGATGGCAGTGCAAATTTAGCATGGTGTCCACAATCTGTTCCAGCCAAAGTCACGGTCCAAACATCATTCAGCAGACCTTCCCTTCTGTGCAATGCTGTGTGCACAAACATTAGATTATGTCACATACGGGGTAGCAACACATTCTGCAGAAATTGCTTAACATATTTATGGGTGCATTTTCTCTCTTTACAGCTTGTAAAAATTTGAATTTTGAGGCAAAAATAACATTTTAGCTGAAGAAATTTAATTTGTCATTATTTAATTCCATTTTTAATGAACTCCTGTGAAGCACCTGAAGGGTTAACAAACTTTCAGAATGTGGTTTTTAAAGGGAACCTGTCACCCCCAAAATTGAAGATGAGCTAAGCCCACCGGCATCAGGGGCTTAACTACAGCATTCTGTAATGCTGTAGATAAGCTCCCGATGTATCCTGAAAGATGAGAAAAAGAGGTTAGATTATACTCACCCAGGGGCGGTCCCGCTGTGGTCCAGTCCGATGGGCATCGCGTTGGCCTATTGAAATGTATGTACAGTAAATGCCCTGAATACTTGTCCGGGGCAACTTTGGCATAGAGGCGATCAGCCTGTGGCACTGCTGATGTGTTGTGGAAGCCCAAGATTCTTTGATAGTTGCAATCAGCTTGTCTGCATTGTTGGGTCTGGTGTCTCATCTTCCTCTTGACAATACCCCATAGATTCTCTATGGGGTTAAGGTCAGGCGAGTTTACTGGCCAATCAAGCGAAGTGATTCTGTTGTTCTTAAACCAGGTATTGGTACTTTTGGCAGTGTGGACAGGTGCCAAGTCCTGCTGGAGAATGAAATTTCCATCTCCAAAAAGCTTGTCGGCAGATAGTAGCTTGAAGTGCTCTAAAATTTCCTGGTAGATGGCTGCGCTGACTTTGGTCTTGATAAAACACAGTGGACCTACACCAGCAGATGACATGGCTCCCCAAACCATCACTGATTGTGGAAACGTCACACTAGACCTCAAGCAGCTTGGATTGTGTGCGATTTCCAAATTATATGCAAAATTTACTTTCATCTGAGAACAACACCTTGGACCACTGAACAACAGTCCAATTCTTTTTCTTCTTGGTCCAGGTAAGACGGTTCTGTCATTGTCTATTGGTCACGAGTGGCTTGACAAAAGGAATGCAACACTTGTAGCCCATGTCCTTGATACATGTGTGTTGGCTCTTGAAGTAATGACTTCAGCAGCAGTCCATTCCTTGTGAATCTTCCCCAGATTTTTGAATGGCCTTTTCTTAACAATCGTTTCAAGGCTGCGGTTTTCCCGGTTGCTTGTGCTCCTTTTTCTATCACACTTTTTCCTTCCACTCAACTTTCCATTAATATACTTGGAAACAGCAATCTGTGAACAGACAGCTTCTTTAGCAATGACCTTTTGTGGCTTACCCTCCTTGTGGAGTATGTTAATGACTGCCTTCTGGACATCTGTCAAGTCAGCCGTCTTCACCTTGACTGTGGAACCTACTGAAACAAAATAAGGAACCTTTTTAAATACTTAGGAAGCCTTTGCAGGTGTTTTTTTGCTAATTATTCTAATTTACTGAGATAATGACTTTGGGTTTTCATTGGCTGTAAGCCTTAATCATCAACATTAACTGAAATAAACATTTGAAACAAATCACTCTGTTTCAAATGACTCAATATAATATAGGAGTTTCACTTTTTGTACTGAAGAACTAAAATAAATAAACTTTTTGATGATATTCTAATTTTCTGAGAAGCACCGTACAGGTGCTACATGTACAATGCCCTGCAAAGCCACTTCAAAACTGAATAGGTCGGAAAAAAAAATTGATTTTGTTGAAAAATAAAATAAAATTGCTGCTAAACTTTTAATTTTCGTAACATCACAACAAAAAATGGCATTTCAAAAAAATTCTGATATTTTTATAAATAAATGTAAATGTTATCGATTTAAATTTACAGCTATCAAGAAGTACAATGTGTTGCAAAAGCATACTCAGAATTGCTGGGATTGGAAGAAGCATTCCAAAGTTATTACTAGGGTTGAGCGAAACGGATCGGACATTTTCAAAAATCACCGATTTTCAGCAAAGTCGGGTTTCGTGAAACCCGACCCGATCCCAGCGTGGGATCGGCCATGCTGTCGGCGATCTTCGCGCCAAAGTCGCGTTTCGTATGACGCTTTTAGCGCCATTTCTCAGCCAATGAAGGTGGACGCAGAGTGTGGGCAGCGTGATGACATAGGTCTCGGTCCCCACCATCTTAGAGAAGGGCATGACAGTGATTGGCTTGCTTTCTGCGGTGTCACAGGGGCTATAAAGGGGCGTGCACGCCGACCGCCATCTTACTTCTGCCGATCTGAGCATAGGGAGATGTTGCTGCAGCTTCGTCAGAAGTGGAGGCTGTCATGCTCGCGCCCAGACTGGTTGGCGCGGGCGTGCGGGGGAGTGGCCCCACTGGACCACAGACCAAACTTCCCTGGAAGGGGCGTAACTAAGTAGCTTCCTAGGTGTTCGCTGGAGCCTCTGATGGTGAGGTCAGACTTGTGCAATAGGAAGCTACCAGGTACCACTCCAGGGTGGAGTCTGGTTGTGGCTGCTGATCCCACCGGGGAACGGAACATAGACAAGCAAGCGGGCACGGCTGGCACATAGGCAGGCAGACGGGTACAACAGGAACACTGTCAGGCAGGCGGGCACGGCTGGCTCTCTCGTAGGCAGGCGGGCACGGCTGGCTCTCTGGAAAGGCAGGCGGGCACGGCTGGCTCTCTGGCAGGACTGGTGGACAAGACTGGTACACTGGAAGAACCGGTAGGGACCGGTCTGCAGGCAGGTATGTAGAACGGGTAAGAACCTGTTCAGACACGAGGACCTAGGAATAAGTAGATAAAGACCGCAAGAGCGGATGCAGAGCGAAAGCACAGGAGCTAGAGCCAAGAACAGAAATGCAGGAGGCGGAGCCAAGAGCAGGAGGCGGAGCCAATTGCAAAACCGCAGGAGGCGGAGCCAAGAGCTGGAGGCGGAGCCAAGAGCTGGAGGCGGAGCCAAGTGCAGGAGGCGGAGCCAAGTGCAGGAGGCGGAGCCAAGTGCAGACAGGCAGGAGGTGGAGCCAAGAGCTGGCGGCGGAGCCAAGTGCAGGAGAAGTAGAACCGCAAGGAGCGGAGCCAGGTAGAACCGCAAGGAGCGGAGCCAGGTAGAACCGCAAGGAGCGGAGCCAGGTAGAACCGCAAGGAGCGGAGCCAGGTAGAACCGCAAGGAGCGGAGCCAGGTAGAACCGTAAGGAGCGGAGCCAGGTAGAACCGCAAGGAGCGGAGCCAGGTAGAACCGCAAGGAGCAGAGAGGAGCTGTGGGAGGGGTCTCTGCAGCAAAGCTGAGCAGAGCCACAAGAATGTGGAGAGAAGCTGCAGCAAGGGATAACTGCAACAGCAGAAGATAAGCTGAGTAGAAAGGAGCAGAAACGCAGAAGTGAGGAGCAGAGGTAAAGTCACAAAGGTTCAGAGCAGGCAGAGCTGCAAGACTGCGGAGTGTAAGCAGACTGAGAATACAAGGAAAGACAACAGGGAAGGAAGCCAAAGACTAGGAGACCGAGGTAAGACTAAGTGCAGACAAGGCAATGGAACAAGACACAAGGACAAAGACATTGGGACCAGGATATACTGCCTCCTGGTGGGCGGACAACAAGACCAAGGAAATAACACAGAGAATCCTCCAGAGAGGGAGTAACTCAGAGCAAGGCCAGGCAAACTCAGAAGCAAGACACTAACTGAGCTAACACATTGCACAGGCCCAGACCACTGGGTGGAGCTGAACTAAATACTGGAGGTCTCCTGGCAATTGGTCAGGAACAGATTGGACAGATGCACCTGATTCCTATAAGAACCAGAGAGTTCAGGCGCCGCCCCTCTATACACAGAACCATGAAGCATGCAGAGAGCAGAGACACAGAACATGGAGCTGGCAAGAAACAGAAACCACATCATGGCCTGCAGCAGTGGGTAAGATAGTGTGAGAAATGCGAGGCCATGCCGTGATGCCAGCAGAGTTGTTACAGAGGCTAGATTTCTGTGCATCAGCTCTGTAGCTTATAAGGCTCCCTGATAGCTGCATTGCTGTTTGTACGTCGCTGTGCAAACCAACTGCTTTTTAAAAGCAAAAGTCCTGTTGCTCCTTTCTGCACAGTTCTATTGTTTATTTGTCCACACTTTTGTGTGCAGCAGTCCTTTTTATTGCCGGCTGCCATACTTTTCCTGAGATAATTGTAGGGAGATTGTTATTGTAGTACAGTCCCTTTATTTTTTATATATCTTCCAGCCATTTTCTGCCACTAAAACTGTGTAGTGTAATACAGTGGGCCTGATTTTTCCAGCAGTCTCCCACACATAAAGAGGGAGATTTATATTGCCACTAAGTGCATCTGCGTCAGTCCTGTTTGTGGTATATCTGCCAGCCACTTTCTGCCACGTACACTGTGTAGTGTAATACAGTGGGCCTGATTTTTTTGCAGCAGTCTCCCACACATAAAAAGGGAGATTTATATTGCCACTAAGTGCATCTGCGGCAATTCTCTTTTTTTATATATCTGCCAGCCACTTTCTGCCACTTATACTGTGTAGTGTAATACAGTGGGCCTGATTTTTCCAGCAGTCTCCCACACATAAAAAGGGAGATTTATATTGCCACTAAGTGCATCTGCGGCAGTTCTCTTTTTTATATATATCTTCCAGCCACTTTCTGCCACTGAAACTGTGTAGTGTAATACAGTGGGCCTGTTTTTTCCAGCAGTCTCCCACACATAAAAAGGGAGGTTTATATTGCCACTAAGTGCATCTGCGGCAGTCCTGTTTGTGGTATATCTGCCAGCCACTTTCTGCCACTGAAACTGTGTAGTGTAATACAGTGGGCCTGATTTTTCCAGCAGTCTCCCACACATAAAAAGGGAGATTTATATTGCCACTAAGTGCATCTGCGGCAGTTCTCTTTTTTTATATATCTTCCAGCCACTTTCTGCCACTGAAATTGTGTAGTGTAATACAGTGGGCCTGATTTTTCCAGCAGTCTCCCACACATAAAAAGGGAGGTATATATTGCCACTAAGTGCATCTGCGGCAGTTCTCTTTTTTTATATATCTTCCAGCCATTTTCTGCCACTGAAACTGTGTAGTGTAATACAGTGGGCCTGTTTTTTGCAGCAGTCTCCCACACATAAAAAGGGAGATTTATATTGCCACTAAGTGCATCTGCGGCAGTCCTGTTTGTGGTATATCTTACTGCCACTTTCTGCCACTGAAACTGTGTAGTGTAATACAGTGGGCCTGATTTTTCCAGCAGTCTCCCACACATAAAAAGGGAGATTTATATTGCCACTAAGTGCATCTGCGGCAGTTCTCTTGTTTTATATATCTTCCAGCCACTTTCTGCCACTGAAACTGTGTAGTGTAATACAGTGGGCCTGTTTTTTCCAGCAGTCTCCCACACATAAAAAGGGAGGTTTATATTGCCACTAAGTGCATCTGCGGCAGTCCTGTTTGTGGTATATCTGCCAGCCACTTTCTGCCACTGAAACTGTGTAGTGTAATACAGTGGGCCTGATTTTTCCAGCAGTCTCCCACACATAAAAAGGGAGATTTATATTGCCACTAAGTGCATCTGCGGCAGTTCTCTTGTTTTATATATCTTCCAGCCACTTTCTGACACTGAAACTGTGTAGTGTAATACAGTGGGCCTGTTTTTTGCAGCAGTCTCCCACACATAAAAAGGGAGATTTATATTGCCACTAATTGCATCTGCGTCCGTTCTGTTTGGCGTATATCTGCCAGCCACTTTCAGCCACTTATACTGTGTAGTGTAATACAGTGGGCCTGTTTTTTTTTTTGCAGCAGTCTCCCACACAAAAAAGGGAGATTTAAATGCTCAACAAGTTTATATACACCTTCTACCTTGTTTTACAGTACCATATAACGGTTGTTACTTTGGTTACGTTTTCCCAAAAATGAGGAAGTCTGGTGGAAGAGGCCGTGGGCGGTCATTGCCTGCTGGTAATGATGATGGTGGTGGTGGTGGTGGAGCATCTGGTGGTAGTGGGAAAAGCAAAATAGCACCTAAGGCTTGAGTTGGTGAGCCAGCGTCATCGTCTGGCTACACAAGGCCTCGAAGGCTCCCTTATCTTGGAGTAGGAAAACCGCTTTTAAAGCCGGAGCAGCAGGAAAAAGTTTTGGCTTTCCTTGCTGACTCAGCCTCTAGCTCTTTCGCCTCCTCTTCCGAAAGTTCCAAATTTAAAATCAGCGAGTCATCAGTGGGTGCTCCCGGGCAGGAACAAGTCGCTTCCTTGTGTCCTTCACCCAAACCAAAAGTGAAGGATGCGGCAGGCGACACTACAGTTTACTCCATGGAGCTCTTTACACATACCGTGCCTGGGTTAGAAAGGGAAATTGTTAACAGCCCATTACAAGATTAATCGGACATGGAGTGCACAGATGCACAGCCATAGCTAGATTATTATGCTGTTCCATTGACTCAGATCACTACATTGCCCTCGCAGTGTACTGAGCTGGAATCTGACCCTCATGAGACTATGGTGCCCAGTCCCGAACGCTATAGCACCTTACACGGTGACACAGAGGAAGGTGCACAGGACATTGAAGAGGAGGTGATAGATGACCCAGTTGTTGACCCAGATTGGCAGCCATTGGGGGAACAGGGTGCCGCTGGCAGTAGCTCAGAAGCGGAGGAGGATGAGCTGCAGCAGGCATCAACATCGCAACAGCTTTCATCTGGCAGGCCCGTATCAGGCCAAAAACGTGTGTCAAAAACAAAACCAGTTTTAGGACAGCGTGGCCATCCGGTGAAAGTAGCACAGCGTGCAATGCCTGAAAAGGTATTCGATAGTAAGAAGAGTGCAGTGTGGCAATTTTTTAACCAAGATCTGAATGATCAGTGCAAAGTTATCTGTAAGAAATGCTCAAAGACCTTTAGAAGAGGGCAGAATGTCAAAAATTTAAATACAACGTGCATGCGTAGACATTTACCCAGCATGCACTTGCAAGCCTGGACTAACTACCAAACGTCCCGTTACGTTGGTGCACCCACTCAGAATGAAGGTAGTCAGCAATGCTACATTGCTTCCCTCACTGTCAGCCCACCATTTAGGACACCACCTGCAGCAAATGCGGAGGTATCGTCGCAAAGGCCAAAGCAGTAAGGGAATCACAAGGTTTTTGGTAGGAAACACTGTATGTAGGTCAACATCAAGAATACCATCACCAACCCTCTCTCAATCCGCCATGTCCACCACCACCACCACCGCCGCTTGTTCCACCATATGCAGCTCTCCAGTCCAGCTCACCCTACAAGAGACTCTCGTTAGGAAAAGGATGTACTCATCCTCACATCTGCGTACACAGGGTTTGAACGCCCACATTGCTAGACTAATCTCGTTAGAGATGATGCCCTACCGGTTGGTTGAAAGCGAAGCTTTCAAAGCCCTGATGGCCTACGCAGTACCACGCTATGACCTACCCAGTCGGCACTTCTTTGCGAGAAAAGCCATCCCAGCCCTCCACCAGCATGTCAAAGACCGCATTGTCCATGCACTCAGGCAATCGGTCAGTAGAAAGGTGCACCTCACAACAGATGCATGGACCAGTAGGCATGGCCAGGGACGTTACGTGTCCATCACGGCACACTGGGTTAATGTGGTGGATGCAGGGTCCACAGGGGACAGCCATAGTGGGACAGTTCTGCCTAGCCCACGGTCTAGGAAACAGTTGGCTGTAGGCGTTCGCCACCCCTCCTCCTCCTCCTCCAGCAGAAGTGAAAGCTCGTCCACAGAGCGCAGTCGCATGACCACTCCATCCGCAGCTGCCAGTGTTGCACACGAGGTGTCCCATTATGGAACAGTTAGTGGTAAGCGTCAGCAGGCTGTGTTGGAAATGAAGTGTTTGGGCGACAACAGACACACCGCGGAAGTTCTGGCCGAGTTCTTGCAGCAAGAAACACATTTATGGCTGGGCAGTGTACATCTTGAGGCAGGCAAGGTAGTCAGTGATAACGGAAGGAATTTTATGGCTGCCATAGCCCTTTCAGAACTGAAACACATACCTTGCCTGGCTCACACCTTGAACCTGGTGGTGCAGTGCTTCCTGAAAAGTTATCCGGGGTTACCAGCCCTGCTCCTGAAGATGCAAAGACTTTGCTCGCACATCCGCCTGTCGCCCGTACACTCCAGCCGTATGCAGAACCATCAGCGATCGTTGAAAGTGCAGCGCCCCAGAGTCCTGGTCGTTGCAGTACTGTGGCTCCGCCGCTAAGGGGGGCTATGGTACGTCTGATGGCACTGAAGGAGTTCATCTGACCAGGTATCACAGACACCAATACATTTCACAGTCTGGCCTCCAGGGGGAGCTAAGGGTTCTATTTATTAGGCCACTCCTCACAGTCTGGTAAAACTGGGGGTTAGGCAGGAAGTTAGAGAGAAAGCTGACTGGGTTGGAACCAGGCAACACCTTGTGGCAGAGGGTGTTGTGGGGGAAGATTCAGAGGGGTCCCTGTCAGGGGTGGGATCCTGACAGAGGCCTAGCGAACAGAGAGAACGTTACGGGACCGCGCCTGCATGATATAGCGGCGGTACCCCAAGAAAGGATAAGAAGCGAGATTTATTGTGCTGAGTGAGAAACGAGATCAACGCAACAAGGAGAATACCAGTAGGAGTCGTGCTGTAAGACGAGGCAACATCTTATTGAGGCGCATAACCGGTGGCCGGAACGCCGAGGAAGTATAGAGCTCCAAGCCAAACTTCAAACCTACGGCAGGACAGTCAGTTACAGGCGGGCTGTCTCACCCAGACCTAGGAAGACACAGGGGGGTAACAACAGGAGTGGGGCGACGCAAGAGTCCCGGAAGAGCTCCGAGCCTCCCGTCATACGGGTGCGTCCTAACCGTAAGATCCGGGGGACGTAGAGGGAGAACATCAGAATCGAGTTGTGAGGGAACACGAGAAACAGACACAACAGTTGTGGGGTACTATCCCGTAAGCACAGCAGGGGAGGACCACAACACAAGCGCAGGAAGGTAGGCACAGATTTCCACCTGCAAAGGGAACTCTGGAGGTGCCATCAGACCGGCCAGACTTGCGCAGCCCTGTTAACCGTATTCCGGATTGAGGACTCAGAAACCTTCAGTAAAGAGGTAAAGAGACTGCAACGAGGTGTCCTCGTTATTTACTGCACCGCACCTCCACCGCCATCCACATCTATTATTGTACGCCCCTCAGCAGGGTCACGGACCGGGTCTAGCCACCGTGACAACCCCAGAACAGAGACTCAGAGGCCCGGTATCGGGTACCCCTCGGCCCTGCGGCAGTGGGGGGGCGCTACAAAGCTTCCCCAGCACCGCCTAATAATCGACGTTGCAACAAGGTGGAACTCCACACTGCACATACTTCAGAGGCTGTGCGAACAGAGGCATGCTGTAATGTATTTGTGGGAGGATACATATACACGGGCAGGCAGTTGGATGGCAGACATGGAGTTGTCAAGTGTGCAGTGGTCGAAGCTACAAGACCTCTGTCAAGTCCTTCAGTGTTTTGATGAATGCACACGGCTGGTAAGTGCAGATGACACCATCCTAAGCATGAGCATCCCACTAATGCATCTGCTGATGCAAAGTTTGATGCACATTAAGGAGCAGGCATCTGCAGCCGAGGAGGAGGGAAGCCTTGATGACAGTCAGCCATTGTCTGCTCAGGCAACTCTCCTGGACGAGGTGGCGGACGAAGAGGAGGAGGAGGATGATGATGGGGATGAATATTTATGGGAGGAGGAAACTTCTCAGGGGGCAATAGAAACTGGTGGCATTGCAAGGTCAGGTACAGGGTTTTTGCGGGAGACAAGTGATGTTGATTTGCCAGAAAGTGCTCCTCAACCCAGCACAAGCAGTGATTTGACATCTGGAACATTGGCCCACATTGCTGATTATGCCTTGCGTATCCTAAAAAGGGACCCACGCATTATCAAAATGATGACCGATGACGATTACTGGTTGGCATGCCTCCTGGATCCCCGCTATAAAGGGAAAGTGCAAAATATCATGTCACATGAGAACCTTGAGCAAATATTGGCTACCAAACAAGCAACTCTTGTAGACCGATTGGTTCAGGCATTCCCAGCACACAGCGGCGGTGATGGTTCTCACACGAGCTGCAGGGGGCAACATGGCAGTGGTGTTAGAGGTGCACAAATCAGAAGTGGCGTTGGACAGAGGGGTTTTATGACCAGATTGTGGAGTGATTTCGCAATGACCGCAGACACGACAGGTCCAGTATGGTTACGAACTATTTTTCCTCCCTTATCGATGTTCTGCCACACACGTCATTCCCCTTTGATTACTGGGCATCTAAAATAGACACCTGGCCTGAATTGGCAGAATATGCATTACAGGAGCTCGCTTGCCCAGCTGCTAGTGTGCTATCAGAAAGAGTATTCAGTGCTGCTGGTTCAATACTGACCGAAAAAAGGACTCGTCTGGCTACCCAAAATGTTGATGATCTAACCTTCATTAAAATGAACTAATCATGGATTTCTAATTATTTTGCCCCACCTTCCCCTGCTGACACATAGCTTTCCTGTAAAAAGGTCTTGCTTTTGGACTCCTCTTACTGACTGCTCCAATTCCTCCATTTGCAGCTGCTGAATGTCCACCATAGGCCATTTTTACACCTCCCTAAATGGGCTGACTCCCCCCACGGGGTCGTGGTCACCACTTGGCGCAAGCACCCTTGCGAGTGCCGTTTGCCTGGACAGGTGGGTGTGCCCACTTTTGGCCGACGGCACTGGCACAGGGTCCCTCATAGTACAACGAAGTGTCTCTGGCGGTGGTGCACACCCAATGTCAGACACACCGTCGTAATATGAGGGGCCCTGGGCCAGTACCGCCGCCCACGAGAGAGTGTTCCCCCCCAGCTCAAACAGTGCTCTACCACTTGCAAAACTTACCTCTCACTGCTCCACCACTGTTTAGTCTGGGCTGTTAAATCCTTCAATGGCACTGCCAATACAAATTTGTTGAAATGATAGATAATAGTAAAAATATACAGGTGCCCTGCCCTCCATTTAGACCTGTGAATACTGTGCGCGAACTACCACTGTCTGCTACTCAGCAGAGGAACCCACCCCTGTACCTAGCTTTGCCACCTGTTTATTTAGGAACTTTTTTTTTTTAGACATTTAGCCCACTTTACTATTTTGGCCAACTTACTGTGTCAGCCACTTCTTCCAGTTGTCCTCCCCTGAACAAAGCAGTGCCGCCAGTTTACTTCTGTTACCAGTTTAGAACAGCATAGAGCCTACTTTTTTATTTTAGGCCTAGTAAGTCTGCGCCACTCCTTGCAATCGTCCTCCGCTGACCAAACCAATGCTGCCTGTGTACCTCTGTAACCCATTTTAAACTGCATTGAGCCTACTTTTTTATTTTAGGCCTAGTAAATCTGCGCCACTCCTTGCAATCGTCCTCCGCTGACCAAACCAATGCTGTCTGTGTACCCCTGTAACCCATTTTAAACTGCATTGAGCCTACTTTTTTATTTTAGGCCTAGTAAGTCTGCACCACTCCTTGCAATTGTCCTCTGCTGACCAAACCAATGCTGCCTGTGTACCCCTGTAACCTATTTTAAACTGCATTGAGCCTACTTTTTTATTTTAGGCCTACTACCTGTGTCTGTCTGCGCCACTCAATATAGCTGTCCTCCACTGAACAAAGCTGATCTTCAATCTTCAGGCTTTTGGCCTATATTTAGAATATGAAAATGCATTTGGCCTACTAGTTTGGTTGGGCCCTACTAACGGTGTCTGCCGCTGCTTGCTTTTCTCCTCCACTGAATAAAGATGAGCTTCAATTTCCAGCATATATCAGATACTAAATTGCATTTGGCCTACTAGTTTGGTTGGGCCTAATAACAGTGTCTGCCACTCCTTGGTGTTCTCCTCCACTGAACAAAGCTGAGCTTCAATCTTCAGGCTTTCGGCCTATATTTAGAATATGAAAATGCATTTGGCCTACTTGTTTGGTTGGGCCTAATAATGGTGTCTGTTATGGACCTGGTGGTTAGGAGCAACCGAAATGACCTGATGGTTAAAATGGAAAAACCTGGGACAAGCTCTGAGGAAGTGGTAACTCTACTGACCGCAATCCCTAATCCTATCACACACACTAGAAATAGCCGTGGAGCGTACCTAACTCTCCCTAGACGCCTCTTCACAGCCTAAGATCTAACTACCCCTAAAGATAGAAATAGCAGCCTACCTTGCCTCAGAGAAATTCCCCAAAGTAAAGGTAGCCCCCCACAAATATTAACAGTGAATTAAGAGGAAGTAACAAACACAGGAATGAAACAGATTTTAGCAAAGGAGGTCGAATCTTCTCTAGACAGACAGAGGATAGGAAAGGGAACTATGCGGTCAGTATTAAAAACTACAAAAACCACGCAGAGCGTGCAAAAAGACCTCCACACCGACTCACGGTGTGGAGGTGCAGCTCTGCACCCCCAGAGCTTCCAGCTAGCAAGGAAATATCATAACTGCAAGCTGGACTAGAAACATAGCATGTACTGAGAAATATATTCAAAAACCAATGAACAGCAAATGGACTAGCGAGGACTTAGCTTCTGCTGGAGTAGACAGGTCATCTGAGAAATCCAAGAGAGATCTGAACCAGTACTGAGACATTGACAGCTGGCATGAACTAACGACCTGGGCAGAGTTAAATAGGGAAGCCAGCAGCAGCAATAAACGAGGGCAGCTGAGAAAGCCAACCTCAAAGATCAGCAGTTCCACTTAAAGCCACCAGAGGGTGTCCATGGACAGAACTCACCAAAGTACCATTCACGACCACAGGAGGGAGCCCAAGAACGGAATTCACAACAGTACCCCCCCTTGAGGAGGGGTCACCGAACCCTCACCAGAGCCCCCAGGCCGATCAGGATGAGCCAAATGAAAGGCACGAACCAAATCGGCAGCATGGACATCGGAGGCAACAACCCAGGAATTATCCTCCTGACCATAGCCCTTCCATTTAACCAGGTACTGAAGCTTCCGTCTCGAAATACGAGAATCTAAAATCTTCTCCACCACATACTCCAACTCCCCCTCAACCAACACCAGAGCAGGAGGATCAACGGAAGGAACCATAGGCGCCACATATCTCCGCAACAACGACCTATGGAACACATTATGGATGGCAAAAGAAGCTGGAAGGGCCAAACGAAACGACACAGGATTGATAATTTCAGAAATCTTATAAGGACCAATGAAACGATGCTTGAACTTAGGAGAAGAAACCTTCATAGGAATAAAACGAGAAGACAACCAAACCAAATCCCCAACACGAAGTCGGGGACCAACACAGCGACGGCGGTTAGCAAAACGTTGCTCCTTCTCCTGAGACAAAGTCAAATTGTCCACCACGTGAGTCCAAATTTGCTGCAACCTGTCCACTACAGAATCCACACCAGGACAGTCAGAAGGCTCAACCTGCCCTGAAGAAAAACGAGAATGAAAACCAGAATTACAAAAAAAAGCGAAACCAAAGTAGCAGAACTAGCCCGATTATTAAGGGCGAACTCGGCCAATGGCAAGAAGGTCACCCAATCATCCTGATCAGCAGAGACAAAGCATCTCAGATAGGTCTCCAAGGTCTGATTAGTTCGTTCGGTTTGGCCATTTGTCTGAGGATGTAATGCTGAAGAAAAAGACAAATCAATGCCCATCTTAGCACAAAAGGACCGCCAAAACCTAGAAACAAACTGGGAACCTCTGTCCGACACAATGTTCTCCGGAATGCCATGCAAATGAACCACATGCTGAAAAAATAATGGAACCAAATCAGAGGAGGAAGGCAATTTAGGCAAGGGTACCAAATGGACCATCTTAGAAAACCGATCACAAACCACCCAGATGACAGACATCCTTTGAGAGACAGGAAGATCAGAAATGAAATCCATGGAAATATGCGTCCGGGGCCTCTTCGGGACAGGCAAAGGCAAAAGCAACCCACTGGCACCAGAACAGCAAGGTTTGGCCCGAGCACAAGTCCCACAGGACTGCACAAAAGAACGCACATCCCGTGACAAGGAAGGCCACCAAAAGGACCTAGCAACCAAATCTCTAGTACCAAAAATCCCAGGATGACCAGCCAACACTGAACAATGAACCTCAGAAATAACCCTACTAGTCCATCTATCAGGGACAAACAGTTTCTCCACTGGACAGCGGTCAGGTCTATCGTCCTGAAACTCCTGCAGCACCCGCCGCAAATCAGGGGAGATGGCAGACAAAAATCACCCCTCTTTGAGAATACCAGCCGGCTCAGAGACTCCCGGAGAATCAGGCAAAAAACTCCTAGAAAGGGCATCAGCCTTCACATTCTTAGATCCCGGAAGGTATGAGACCACAAAACCGAAACGGGAGAAAAACAGTGACCATCGAGCCTGTCTAGGATTCAACCTCTTGGCGGACTCGAGGTAAGTCAGATTCTTGTGATCAGTCAAGACCACCACGCGATGTTTGGCTCCCTCAAGCCAATGTCGCCACTCCTCGAATGCCCACTTCATAGTCAACAACTCCCGATTGCCGACATCATAATTACGCTCAGCAGGCGAAAACTTTCTAGAAAAGAAAGCACACGGCTTCATCAAAGAGCCATCAGAACTTCTCTGAGACAAAACAGCCCCTGCCCCAATCTCAGAAGCATCAACCTCGACCTGAAAAGGGAGCAAAACATCTGGCTGACGCAACACAGGGGCCGAAGTAAAACGACGTTTAAGCTCCTGAAAAGCCTCAACGGCCGCAGGGGACCAGTTCACCACATCAGCGCCTTTCTTCGTCAAATCAGTCAAAGGCTTAACCACACTAGAAAAATTAGCGATGAAGCGACGGTAAAAATTAGCAAAGCCCAGGAACTTCTGAAGACTCTTCACAGATGTAGGTTGAGTCCAATCATAAATGGCCTGAACTTTAACAGGGTCCATCTATATAGTAGAAGGGGAAAAAATGAAGCCCAAAAAGGAAACCTTCTGAACTCCAAAGAGGCATTTAGACCCCTTCACAAACAACGCATTAGCACGGAGGACCTGGAACACCATCCTGACCTGCCTTACATGAGACTCCCAATCATCCGAAAAGACCAAAATATCATCCAAATATACAATCATGAACCTATCCAGATACTTCCGGAAGATGTCGTGCATAAAGGACTGAAACACAGATGGGGCATTAGAAAGCCCGAATGGCATCACCAGGTACTCAAAATGGCCCTTGGGCGTATTAAATGCTGTTTTCCATTCATCGCCCTGTTCAATACGCACAAGATTATACGCCCCTCGAAGGTCAATCTTGAAAAACCAACTAGCCCCCTTAATCCGAGCAAACAAATCAGACAACAGAGGCAAAGGGTACTGAAATTTGACCGTGATTTTATTGAGAAGGCGGTAATCTATACAGGGTCTCAGAGAGCCATCCTTCTTGGCCACAAAAAAGAACCCTGCTCCCAACGGTGACAAAGACGGGATAATATGTCCTTTCTCCAAGGACTCCTTTACATAACTCCGCATAGCGGCATGTTCCGGCACAGATAAATTAAACAGTCGGCCCTTAGGGAACTTACTACCAGGAATCAAATTAATAGCGCAATCACAGTCCCTATGAGGAGGTAGGGCACTGGACTTGGGCTCATCAAATACATCCTGGTAATCCGACAAAAACTCAGGAATTTCAGAAGGAGTGGAAGAAGAAATTGACATCAAAGGATCATCAGTATGTATCCCTTGACAACCCCAACTAGACACAGACATTGATTTCCAATCCAGTACTGGATTATGAACCTGTAACCATGGCAAACCCAACACGACAACATCATGCAAATTATGCAACACCAAAAAGCGAATATTTTCCTGATGTGCGGGAGCCATGCACATGGTCAGCTGAGTCCAGTACTGAGGTTTATTCTTGGCCAATGGCGTAGCATCAATCCCCCTTAAGGGAATAGGAATCTGCAAAGGCTCCAAGAAAAAACCACAGCGCCTGGCAAACTCCAAGTCCATCAAATTCAGAGCAGCGCCCAAATCCACAAATGCCATAACAGAGTAGGACGACAATGAGCAAATCAGAGTAACGGATAAGAGAAATTTAGGCTGCACAGTACTAATGGTGACAGACCTAGCGAACCTCTTAGTGCGCTTAGGACAATCAGAGATAGCATGAGAAGAGTCACCACAGTCCATTCTGACGTCTGTGTTCTTGCCGTTCAGCTCTGGTCAAAGTCCTATCACATTGCACAGGCTCAGGCCTTTGCTCAGAGGACACCGCCAAATGGTGCACAACTTTGCGATCGCGCAAACGCCGATCAATCTGAATGGCCAAAGACATTGATTCATTCAGACCAGCAGGCGTGGGGAACCCCACCATAACATCTTTAAGGGCTTCAGAAAGACCCTTTCTGAAAATTGCTGCCAGGACACACTCATTCCATTGTGTAAGCACAGACCACTTTCTAAACTTCTGGCAATATACTTCTGCTTCATCCTGACCCTGACATAGAGTCAGCAAGATCTTTTCTGCCTGATCCACAGAATTAGGTTCGTCATAAAGCAATCCAAGCGCTAGAAAAAATGCATCTACATTAAGCAATGCAGGATTTCCTGGCTCAAGGGAGAATGCCCAGTCTTGCGGGTCACCACGCAACAAAGAAATAACAATCTTTACTTGCTGAATGGGGTCACCAGAAGAGCGGGGTTTCAGAGCAAGAAACAGTCTGCAATTATTTTTGAAATTCAAAAATTTAGATCTATCCCCAGAAAACAAATCAGGGAATGGAATTCTAGGCTCTAACATCGGATTCTGAACTACATAATCTTGAATACTCTGTACCCTAACAGCGAGTTGATCCACACAAGAGGACAAACCCTGAATATCCATATCTACACCTGAGTCCTGAACCACCCAGAGGTTAAGGGGAAAAGAAAGACAAAACAAGCAGCCAAGAAAAAAAAATTGACTCAGAACTTCTCTTTTCCCTCTTTTGAGATGCATTAACACTTTGTTGGCCAGCTGTACTGTTATGGACCTGGTGGTTAGGAGCACCCGAAATGACCTGATGGTTAAAATGGAAAAACCTGGGACAAGCTCTGAGGAAGTGGTAACTCTACTGACCGCAATCCTTAATCCTATCACACACACTAGAAATAGCCGTGGAGCGTACCTAACTCTCCCTAGACGCCTCTTCACAGCCTAAGATCTAACTACCCCTAAAGATAGAAATAGCAGCCTACCTTGCCTCAGAGAAATTCCCCAAAGTAAAGGTAGCCCCCCACAAATATTAACAGTGAGTTAAGAGGAAGTAACAAACACAGGAATGAAACAGATTTTAGCAAAGGAGGCCGAATCTTCTCTAGACAGACAGAGGATAGGAAAGGGAACTATGCGGTCAGTATTAAAAACTACAAAAACCACGCAGAGTGTGCAAAAAGACCTCCACACTGACTCACGGTGTGGAGGTGCAGCTCTGCACCCCCAGAGCTTCCAGCTAGCAAGGAAATATCATAACTGCAAGCTGGACTAGAAACATAGCATGTACTGAGAAATATATTCAAAAACCAATGAACAGCAAATGGACTAGCGAGGACTTAGCTTCTGCTGGAGTAGACAGGTCATCTGAGAAATCCAAGAGAGATCTGAACCAGTACTGAGACATTGACAGCTGGCATGAACTAACGACCTGGGCAGAGTTAAATAGGGAAGCCAGCAGCAGCAATAAACGAGGGCAGCTGAGAAAGCCAACCTCAAAGATCAGCAGTTCCACTTAAAGCCACCAGAGGGTGTCCAAGGACAGAACTCACCAAAGTACCATTCACGACCACAGGAGGGAGCCCAAGAACGGAATTCACAACAGGTGTCTGCCGCTCCTTGCTTTTCTCCTCCACTGAACAAAGCTGAGCTTCAATGTTCAGGCTTTTGGCCTATATTTTGAATATGAAAATGCATTTGGCCTACTAGTTTGGTTGGGCCTACTAACGGTGTCTGCGGCTCCTTGCTTTTCTCCTCCACTGAACAAAGCAGTGCCGCCTGTTTACTCCTGTTACCAATTTTGAACTTCATTTGGCCCACTTTATTATTTGGTTTAAGTTTTAGGGGCAACTTAATGTGGGTCTAAAGACATCCTACATTCTAACAGTGTCCGCTGCTTTACTTAACTAACATAGTTAGTTAAGTAAAGCAGCGGACACTGTTAGAATGTAGGATGTCTTTAGACCCACATTAAGTTGCCCCTAAAACTTAAACCAAGTATTCAGATTGGCGACCTGGCCCCTATAAAAATATCTTTGTAATTTGTAGTGTACAGTTCACAATTTTTTTCCATAAAAAAACTGTAATAAATCATGCATGCGCCGAAAATATATATGTACACTTTATTATTTGGGCCTACTAACTGTGTCTGCCACTCATTACAGTTGTCCTCCACTGAACAAAGCAATGCCGCCTGGTTAGTCCTGTTACCAATTTTGAACTGCATTTAGCCTAGTTACTTATTTGGGCCTACTCACTGTGTCAGACTCTCATTACAGTTGTCCTCCACTGAACAAAGCAATGCCGCCTGGTTAGTCCTGTTACCAATTTTGAACTGCATTTAGCCTAGTTACTTATTTGGGCCTACTCACTGTGTCAGCCTCTCATTACAGTTGTCCTCCACTGAACAAAGCAATGCCGCCTGGTTAGTCCTGTTACCAATTTTGAACTGCATTTAGCCCACTTTATTATTTGGGCCTATATCTGCGTTTCCTCCTCATCCTGCCCATTGCCCAGCCAGTGCTAGATGAGTCTGCTGGTACATTGACCCAGACCACTTCATTCCCCTTGCACTCTACACAGCCAGAATCTGACCCTGCTGAAAGTCTGGTTCCCCTTCCCGCATACTATACCACCTTACACGGGGACAAAGAGGAAGGTGCAGATGAAAGTGCAGTTTCCTTCATCAGGTGGGGGGGCATACTCGTTGGTGACGTCACTGGCACAGGGCCCCTCATAGAACGCAAAAATGTCTCTGCCGGTGGGAGGCGCCCCCGCCGTCAAATACACCGCCGTACTTTGAGGGGCCCTGTGCCAGTGCCAATGCGAACGAGTGTGCCCCCCCTGCTTGCTCAGGATCACAGCACTTGCAAAGTTGAAATACTTACCTCTCCCTGCTCCACCGCCGTGACGTAGTCCGCGTTTCCTGGGCCCACAAAAAACTTGAGCCAGCCCTACCCCCCCCCACAACTTTAGCCAAATGACCCCCAATTTTCAATGCCTAACTATTATTATAAGGTAAATTAAGATTGACAACCTTAAGTAACAAGTATGGATGTCTTTGGCATTAAAATGGGCACTGTAGGTGTTTTCCTGTCCTCCACTCAATGCCGACTTTGCTTCCCCATTGACTTGCATTGGGTTTCGTGTTTCAGTCGGATCCCCGACTTTTCGCAATAATCGGATGATTTCACCCGACCCGACTTTTGACAAAGTCTGGTTTCGCGAAACCCGACTCGATCCTAAAAAAGTAAAAGTCGCTCAACTCTAGTTATTACCACATAAAGTGACACTAGTAATATTTGAAGATTGGGGCTCTGTCAGAAAGGTGAAAACAAGTGTCGGCAATAAGGGATTAAACAATACTTCATTGGGGAGCACTGATTCAACTGTGTTCCGTTTGCGATATGCCAGGCCTAGTTTCACATACTGACATCCAGTTCATATTAGTGATAGTAGAGTACTGAAATTTGATTTTCAATTTTTGCTTAAGCCATTGATTCCATATAAAAGAGAAATTCCTGAGATTCCAAATTCTCAAGCTTCCTGTTGAATGTCCTGTCCAGTCCTTCTAGTAACCTTGTTGTCGAGAACCTTGATAGTAATACAAAAATAATGAAACATAAACCTCCAGATAAAGACTGAACCAGCGCATATCTGTAGCCTAAGCACAGAAGACTGATGACCTTATAGGATGAATTTTGCCAACTCTAATAAGGTCATGTTATGACTAGGAGAAATATTTTTTGGCTAGGTCCTTGAAGAGAGTAGAATGTTTAGTCTGATATGAAGCAGAGACAGCGATAGACTAGTCATTCTGCTTACAGATAATTCAGCAGAATTTCTTGTGTCTCCCAGTGAACTATACATTTATTGACAGCCATTAAATATAGCAACAAGAATAAAATAATTTTTATGCACATGAGTGGATATTGCTGACAACTCAAGTAAAATAACTGCTGGCCAAGCACCCTTAGAAATAAGTAGAGGGAAGAGGACATAGGATGCTGCCAGAAATCCCTGAAAATGCATCCCTTCTTTTAGTATCCACAATCGTTGGTGTCCTCCAGTTATTGTGGGACATTAAAGTCTGTAGCTGTCACAAATCATTAAGGGATTTGTGGCAAACTCTGGGTCTGCTGGAATTTAAATGTAGTTTTTTCCTTTGTTCAGCAAGACTTAATGTAAGTCTCTTGCTGGCAGTTTATTTTTGGATGGTCAGCTGATGTTGATTAGTAACCACTCCTACCTCCCTTTAAATAGTTGCATGACCCATCAGCTGATCATCAGTTATAGAGTTCCTCCTATGCAGACCAGATGCTGGGTGGAGCTCTCCAGTGACTGTAGTTTTGCCGCTGGTGGACTCCTGTTTACCTGATGCCATTTACTCTGCTGCTGTGGAGTGTACCAGCAGATTCTGAGCTGAGTTGTATCCTTTCTGTTAGTCCCTTATCTGTCTGTTTCCCTGTGTTATATTACCTGCAGTGACAAGGCTAGCGTCCTTGCTGGCCAGTGCACTAGCCAGGGTTAGCAGAAGTGACAGCCAGGGACTAGGCACGTCATGGCGCCAAGGGGGAAGAACCCACATAGGGCACTAGGCGAAGCTTAGCAACACAGGTTAGTGTCAGAAGGTGTCCCATTCCTCGCTCCCTACCGTTCGAGCCTTTCTCTCCCTTGATCATCTCGTTGTACCTATATGTTGTGCCATCCGCCGGAGGTACCCGTGTACGGACATGACATGATAACCGACATGCTCCATTTTCCTGAGTCCCTATAGTGCAAGCTAAAACTTTTTCACCCCTATTTCAGACCCTCACGAATGAGGTTACTGAGTTGCAGTTACTGAATGGTCACGAATGGTTCAGCAGTTTCAGTATATGTCTGGGTTCTTGGTATCAGTTAATGCTGAGGCTTAACCATAACCCAAAATATCTTTCTAGGACAGGTTCTCTGGAGGGATAGATACATTTCGAATTTTCAGGGAAGCCTATAAATTACATATCATGCTCCTCGTTCCTCAGGGAGTGAGGAACAACAAGTGGAAATTGTAATCTCCCTTCTTAATGTGATCTGATGGCGTCTCCCTAGCTGGGACTAAACTCCATAAGATCAAATAGAGGGCCCGGCCAGCTGAGGAGTACTTCTCGGAGCTCCGGAGATGGGCCACTGACACTCAATGGAATGACCCTGCCCTTAGGAGTCATTTTTGTCAGGGTCTGTCAGCTAGGCTTCAAGATTCTCTGGTTCTATATGCTACTCCAAGTTCGTTAGAGGCCGCCATGGCCCTTGCTGTCAGGGTGGATAGACGTTTCAGGGAGAGATCTACACTGTCTTTGCCACCTGCTGTTTTTTCTAGGGAGGAGGTCATGCAGTTGCTGTGTGATTAACCCATGCAGTTAAAGGTACCGTCACACTAAACGATATCGCTAGCGATCCGTGACGTTGCAGCATCCTGGCTAGCGATATCGTTGTGTTTGACACGCAGCAGCGATCAGGATCCTGCTGTGATATCGCTGGTCGTTGATTAAAGTTCAGAACTTTATTTGGTCGTCAGATTGCCGTGTATCGTTGTGTTTGACAGCAAAAGCAACGATACCAGCGATGTTTTACAATGGTAACCAGGGTAAATATTGGGTTACTAAGCGCAGGGCCGCGCTTAGTAACCCGATGTTTACCCTGGTTACCAGTGTAAAATGTAAAAAAACAAACAGTACATACTCACCTTCGCGTCCCCCGCCGTCCGCTTCCTGCACTGACTGAGCGCTGGCCGTAAAGTGAAAGCACAGCACAGCGGTGACGTCACCACTCTGCTGTTAGGGCCGGCACTCAGTCAGTGCAGGAAGCGGACGGCGGGGGACGCGAAGGTGAGTATGTAGTGTTTGTTTTTTTACATTTTACACTGGTAACCAGGGTAAACATCGGGTTACTAAGCGCGGCCCTGCGCTTAGCAACCCGATGTTTACCCTGGTTACCCAGGGACCTTTGCATAGTTGGTCGCTGGAGAGCGGTCTGTGTGACAGCTCCCCAGCGTCCAAACAGCGACGCTGCAGCGATCGGCATTGTTGTCTGTATCGCTGCAGCGTCGCTTAGTGTGACGGTACCTTAAGGGTGTCTCCTTTCATACTAGATTTCCTGTGGTTCATCGTGGGACAGAGGCATGTTTTTAAAGTGGTCTTATGGATTATTACATTAAAGTCTGTCCATCTCGCGCCAAACATGTTACTCCATCCCATAAGCCGCATTCCACTGTTCATGTGGAAGCGGACGACCAGGGTGTGTACATTTCCTCTATTTTTACGTCTCTGTTTACCATTGCTGATGAAATAGTGGTTGTTTGGAAAACTGAGACAATTCCTGTTCTTGTGGATAGTGGAGCTGGAGTCAGTTTGGTGGTTCTCGTTTCGCTCAGATCCATGGTCTAATTGGTAGGGCGGTAGCGAGATCTGTTCCTATTCTTGCTATTGATTCTGCTTCCTTCAGCCACAAGAGTTAGGCCCAAGTCGTGCATAATGTGAACTTGTGCCTAGGGACTCATCATAAAGAGTTCCTGTCGTGCTACATCTTGGATGGACTGCCTACTCCCATCATCTTAGGCCTTCCTTGGCTAAAGAAAAACAATCCAGTCATTGATTGTCGGTCCAGAGAAGTAGTCAGTTGGGGCAATATTTGTAAAGACAGTTGCCTGGGTGCTATCTCTGTCGTCTTTGTTAAATCTACCCCTTCTTCTCAGGTGGAGGTAACTAAGGTGCTACCAGAGAATAGGGATAAGGCTCTACCCACACCCCAGATTAACTCTAGACCTCGGTGTCCTGGGAAAATTGGTCAGAGGAGGGTGGGGATTTCCACTGATTATCCTGATGGTAAGAGTTTTGTGACGCCTCTGTTGTCTGTCCTTCAAGGAGAGTAACATCTTGTTGCAAACGTGCATATGGTAATAAACGTTCAGATCCAGACCTGTGTGTGAATGAGTACATGTGGGTGTCCACTAAAAACATCATGTGGAAGTACGCATCTGGGACTCTGAGTTCTAAGGTCAGTATTGTATAGTGGCTGTTCTTAGCCGTATGATCTTCCAGTTGGAGCTACCACCAATGATGCATGTCCATAACGTGTTCCACAGGTTGTTGCTCAGGAGATATGTCTCGCCTCCGGAGCCTCCGTGCCTCCGTCAGTCTGCGTTTGCTATGACCTTGAAGACCAGGTGACTACGGAGGTGAATGTGAGTGTTTTGATACGTCCCTGCCGTAAGTTTTTTTCTGGACAAGTCCAGTCTTAAGGATCCTGAAGCCACTTGTAGAAAGAGGGGTACTGTCACGAATCAATAAGGGATTCATAGCAGCTATGGGTCTGCTGGAATTTAAATGTAGCTTTCTTTGGTCCAGCAAGAGTTAATGTCAGTCTCTTGCTGGCAGCTTCTTTTAGGTTTGTCATTTTATGTTAGTTGGTAACCACTCCCATCTCCCTTTAGTCACATGACCCATTAGCTGATCATCTCCCCTCAGGGAATAATCTGGCGTGTTGTATTCTAGTATTCACAATCGTTGGTGTCTTCCAGTTATTGACAGACACTGTGGGACATTAAGGTTTGTAGCTGTCACAAATCATTAAGGGATTTGTGGCAAACTCTGGGTCTGCTAGAATTTAAATGTAGTTTTTTCCTTTGGTCCAGCAAGACTTAATAAGTCTCTTGCTGGCAGTTTCTTTTTGGCTGGTCAGCTGATGTTGATTAGTAACTACTCCCACCTCCCTTTAAATAGTCGCATGACCCATCAGCTGATCGTCAGTTATAGAGTTCCTTCTATGCAAACCAGATGCTGTGTGGAGCTCTCCTCTGACTGTGGTATTGCCGCTGGTGGACTCCTGTTTACCTGGTGCTGTTTACGCTGCTGCCATTGTGCGTAGCAGGAGATTCTGAGCTGAGTTTATCCTTTCTGTTAGTCCCTTGTTAGTCTTTCCCTGAGTAATATTACTTGCAATGGCAAGGCTAACATCCTTACTGGCCAGTGCACTAGCCAGGGTTAGCAGTGGTGACAGTCAAGGACTAGGCATGTGAAGGAGGCGGGGGGAACTTAGGGACAGACACAGGTTTGTGTCAGGTCATGTCCCATCCCTCGCTCCCTATCGTTAGGGCCTTCCTCTCCCTTTATCATCCCGTTGTACCTATATATTATGCCGTCCGCTGCAGGTAACTGTGTGCGGACGTGACAGGAGCTTTAAAAAAAAAAATGATGGTCTCTGATCACGAGAGCCTGAGTAGAGCATATGTTTCCAGGGTAAGTTGAGGCATACCAAATTTTTCTCCTGCAGTAGGAAAATAGCCTTTTATGGTAGCCATTGCAGTAATGGTTACCATTGTCATACATACCAACTCCAGTCTGTCACAGTGGTTCTCCATTTTAGCTCATAGGGGTCATGTCTTGTAGGGGATTGTTTACAGGAAATGTGTCATCAGAAAATGGTCTATTGTTCAGGTTTTTGTTTTAAAAAATACTGCCAATGTTCTTTTTTTCTATATAACAATTTTTATTAAAAATAAAAATTCTAAGTTTTGCAATTTTCACACTGGCCACTTGGGGATTTTTTTTAGACTGTAACTACAGGTTTCAGGAAAATCAAATGTGCATGAGCCGCAAAGAACTTTGACCCTACCTTTTGTATTGAGCATGTGCAAAGGTGATTATGAAGAGACAGGGAGCAAGGTCATCTGTAACATCACCTACTGTGATTGATGGATACGCCGTGTTGTCCCATTGGTCTTATCAGCTGTGTGTATTTTTTTTATAATAAAAATAGTGATTTGAAGTTATGTTTGTGTGCATGTCCTTATCCTCTCCTATTTGGTCTCTCCTTCCTTTAACTTCCCTGTGTTCCACTCTGTTGTTTGGTTAGTGTATTTTTATGATTGTTATTTTCATTTTCTGTAAGGGTACCGTCACACAGTGCCATTTTCATCGCTACGACGGCACAATTCGTGACGTTCTAGCGATATCGTTACGATATCGTAGTGTCTGACACGCTACTGCGATCCGGATCCCCGCTGAGAATCGTACGTCGTAGCAGATCGTTTGAAACTTTCTTTCGTCGTCTAGTGTCCCGCTGTGGCGGCATGATTGCATCGTGTGACACAGGTTGTATACGATGTGCGCACAGTAACCAACGGCTTCTACATCGCAAATACGTCATGAAATTATCGCTCCAGCGCCGTGTATTGCAACGTGTGACAGCAGTATACGACGCTGGAGCGATACTTATATGACGCTGCAACGTCACGAATCGTGCCATCGTAGCGATGAAAATGGCACTGTGTGACGGTACCCTAAGTCTTCCCTTGTTTCTCTGGTTAGTGTTATACTATACACTTCAGCTTCCCACCTACCTGGGTGGGGGAAGGGACAGATTAGGGTTGATATACAGTGAAATCAAAAGGGTAACAATGTTTAGAACTTTTGACTTTCAGGCTCCATATCTCACAACCTACTACTGCTTCGAATGTGAGACTACCATTATTTTATAGACAATAATCTTGACTATCTCATACATGAATTTGACTTGTAATTATTTAGTATATGATTAGTTATGCAGATTCTTGTCATATCACTGCTTTGTTACTGTTTTGCTCCTAAGAATCTACATTTTATTTTTTATTATTTTGTGAGTATTTTCTAAATCCACAAATGGCTTTTAACACTGCCTGAATCCTTCTGGGCATACTCTCAATCAAATTCAAACATGTCTCAACCAAACTCTGAACCTAGGTCTCTTCTACGCGTTCCCAAAATTGGTGCACTTGGGTATTGTAGTGAGGCGGTGTTCATACCGTGCCTCAGATAGGCAGTGACCCAGTAAAATTCAAAGAAAAATGTCTCTAATGTCCAAAACTTACAATTGAAAAGCAAACAGTATCCTTCGGATCACAGCTGGGGTGTCAAAACAGTCCGTATCCAAGACCTGTTGCCGTGGGCGACTGCACCACCTTGTCATGTTGAGGGGTGCCAGGTGTTTTGGTGTTTATGCTTCCCTTGGCTCCGTGTTACTTCACAAAAGCCAGAAGCTGCAGAGCCACCTGCTCTGCAGTTTGCAAATCAAGACTGACACACCCAACCTTTTGCTGCAGGGTTTTTAAATGGAATCTGTGCCCATTTGCCACTTGTAAGACCCGGTTGGAGGGAGCGAACAGCACCACTACCATCCTGTAGTTCGCTCCAAAAATAAAAGCCCTTAACGGGTTTTCCTAAACATTGCCTTGGCTAAATAACTTGACCAGGTCCACACTTACTTTTATTTTGCACTGCAACCACAGCTATGCCTGTGACCGCAATGCACTCCAGCGGCCTCAATACGCTTCTATGCGCATCCTAGGGGATACAGATCGACCCTCGCATATGATCCTCCTCACTGCCTCACATATCTTCCCCCTCTGTTCAAACTTGTGTGGTTGAACACTTGTCACCATACAGGGTGCCCGCAACATGGCATCCGTATTCACTTGGGCCTTCCCTGCACTATGTTCTACGGTGAAATTGTAATTTTGCAGAGAGAGAAACCATCTGGTGACCCGAGCATTCCTCTCCTTGGCATTTCTCATTCAGACCAAGGGTGAATGATCTGTCACCATGCGAAATGGTCGACCTGGTCATTCCAGACCTCTTTAACCAGATTATGGGGGCAAAATGGTTTTCTACACGGGATCTCAGCAGGTCGTATAATCTCATTCGAATTAAGGAAGGGTATGAGTGGAAGACAGCCTTTAATACCCACGAGGGACAATATGAAAATCTTGTGATGCCATTTAAGTTGGCTAATGCTTCCGACATCTTTCAGCACTTTGTAAATAACATTATAGTCACATGGCAGGTAGATTTCTGGTGGTCTATCTTCTTGACAAATTGATTTGTTCACTTGACCTTGAGTCACATCAGGTACATGTCAAGCAGGTTTAACAGATACTCAAAAGACATTAAATTATTTGTCAAACCAGAGAAATGTATGGGTTATTACTTATCGTCCACCAGTTTTAACATGGATCCGGTAAAAGTCCGGGACATAATGGATTGGGATCGTCCTGAAGACTTAAAAGCTTTACAAAAGTATTTAGAGTTCATCAGTTACTCCGTAAGTTCATCAATAACTTTTTGATAGTGGCCAAACCTCTGACGCATATGATCAGGAAAGGACGGACTTTTCCAAATGGTCCAGTGTGGCCAGTGACCCATTTGATAATTTAATGAAATATTTTGCTTCTGCGCCGAATCTGATACTGTAATGAATGAAAGCAGAGGCACAGGTGTTGCAGGGCACATTCGTTTATTTCAATTTTGTGGAACCACAGGACCACGAACCAAGATAACTGAAGGGGGCGTAACTATGCGAGCCCCAGACTCCCGTAGTAAAACTCCTCGAACAGGGTCAGAATGGAATGCCCAGGGGACGAAGGTGCTACCTACAGATAGAGCCCGGTTATGTGGAAGATGGCCCAGTGGTAGATATTTAGCCAGGGATAACAGACAGAGTAGTAGTCGGATTACTGGTAGCGTAAGCAAGGGACGGAGCTGAATCATGCAATACTGTCGTGGTCCTGGCTCCGGGTTAGTAGAACAGCTGGACCAGGTAGCAGTAGTAGAGGTGGTGCAGGTATCGTTCCAGGTTCCAAGTAAGGAGTCACCAGAAGTCTGAGGAGACAAACAGTATTAGCCTTATACAAGGAGGACTCAGGCAAGGCGCAGCAGGGCTCAGAACAAATGGAATACTAAACCAGAAATTAGCAACATTAATCACTTGTTGCTCCAGCGCCCTCCCAATGGCAGAGGGGCTAGAAATACCACAGCATAACATGATTGGTTAATAGCATATATTAAAAAAATCCCTTCTGTCCCTTTAAGAGACTGGGAGTGCACGCGCGCCCTCAGCACCATACCTGAGGAAGTGCTGGCTGCGCGCCAGGAAGCAGAGGGAAGGCCAGAGACCACGGCAGGGTGCCGGGGAGCAGAGAGAGAGCAGGAGCCCTGACGGGGGCACCGTGGAGGTACGGGTGCGGGCTCAGGCACGGGCATAACAGATACAGCTTAACATCACTCAGCCATTCATTGTAGATGTTGATACGTCTGGAGTGGGGGTTGGGGCTGTATTGTCACAGGGCGTCTGTGTCCATACCTTTCAAAGAAACTGTCGTCAACTGAGAAAAACTATGACATTGGTAATACGGAACTCTTGGTAATAAAGTGGGCTTTTGAAGAGTGGTACCATATTTTTGGAGGGGGTAGTACATGTGGTCATCAATCATAAAAATCTTTTACATTTGGAATCTGAAAAGCGTCTGAACCTAGACAGGCAAGATTGTCACCGTTCTTCAACAGATTCAACTTTTTTGTGACGTATATCCTGGGGATAACAACATTAAGGGTACTGTCACACAGTGGCACTTTTGTCGCTACGACGGTACGATCCGTGACGTTCCAGCGATATCCATACAATATCGCTGTGTCTGACATGCAGCAGCGATCAGGGACCCTGCTGAGAATCGTACGTCGTAGCAGATCGTTTGGAACTTTCTTCCATTGCTGGATCTCCCGCTGTCATCGTTGGATCAGTGTGTGTGACACCGATCCAACGATGCTTTCGCTTGTAACCAGGGTAAACATCGGGTTACTAAGCGCAGGGCCGCACTTAGTAACCCGATGTTTACCCTGGTTACCATCGTAGAAGTAAAAAAAAACAAACAGTACATACTCACATTCCGGTGTCCGTCAGGTCCCTTGCAGTCTGCTTCCCGCTCTGACTGACTGCCGGCCGGAATGTAAGAGCAGAGCACAGCGGTGACGTCACCGCTGTGATCTGCTTTCACTTTACGGCGGCACTCAGTCAGAGCGGGAAGCAGACTGCAAGGGACCTGACGGACACCGGAATGTGAGTATGTACTGTTTGTTTTTTTTTACTTTTACGATGGTAACCAGGGTAAACATCGGGTTACTAAGCGCGGCCCTGCGCTTAGTAACCCGATGTTTACCCTGGTTACCCGGGGCCTTCGGCATCGCTGGTCGCTGGAGAGCGGTCTGTGTGACAGCTCCCCAGCGACCACACAATGACTTTCCAACGATCACGGCCAGGTCGTATCGCTGGTCGTGATCGTTGGAAAGTTGCAGAGTGTGACAGTACCCTAAGGCAGACGCCTTATCAAGTTGTTTTCCTGGGGGAGGAGATAATTGTGAACTGGTCCCTACATTACAGAAAGGAACAAAACCAAATAACAGAAAGGAGTAGTTATTGCAACTATAAGTTCTGATCTGGAGAGGGAAGTCATTGAGCCTCAGGGGGACACTCATGCTGCCTGTCCTTCAGATAAACTGTTTGTTTCTATGAATCTCTATTTTACAATTTCAAGTGAACACCATGATTTGGTCTTGGCTGGACAACCTGGTAGTAAAGCCACCACTGATCTCATTACTCATCATTTTCGGTGGTCTGGATGTTTGGGAGTATGTAACGTCCTGCAGTATTTGTGTACGTTCAAAGACTACACATACTCATCCGTCTGGGGCTCTTCAACCTAGGCGATACCCTGTAGCCCTTGCACTCATTTGTCAGTTGATTTCATCACTGATCTATCTGTGTCAGCAGGTAATAGTGTTGTATTGGTGGTGGTGGACAGATTCAGGAAGATGTCTCATTTCACAACGCTACCTGTTTTAAATAATGTCAAAAACTTGGAGCAAATTTTTATCAAAAAAATCGTGAGGTTGCATGGCATTGTTTTTGACTGAGAGGTGCACTTTATTTACATATTTTGGGAAGAATTTTGTACTTGTTTGGTCATCCATCTTTAATTTTTTCTGTCTTTCATCCACAGTCTAATTTAAAAACTGAATGGGTGAACCAGAGTCTTGAGACATGTCTTAAGTGTTTTGTATCTGAGAATCAGGATGATTGGGTTCCTGTCATGATCTCAATGGCAAGAGATCATAGCATCAGCATATATAGGAACTAGCTCTTGGAAGATGGGAACTGAGCTGACCATGAACTAAACCTAACGCACAACTAGCAGCGGCCGGGTAGCATGCCTACGTTGATTCTAGATGCCCAGCACCAGCCGGAGGACTAAATAATGCTAGCAGAGGAAAATATTAGTCCTAGCTCACCTCTAGAGAAATACCCCAAAAGGAGACAGAGGCCCCCCACATGTATTGGCGGTGAATTAAGAAGAAATAACAAACGTAGTATGAAAATAGGTTTAGCAAATTTGAGGTCCACTTACTACATAGCAGAAGACAGAAAGGACACTTTCATGGTCAGCTGAAAACCCTATCAAAACACCATCCAGAAATTACTTTAAAACTCTGGCATTAACTCATAACACCAGAGTGGCAATTCCTGTTCACAAGAGCTTTCCAGACACAGTAACGAAACTACAGCTGTGAACTGGAACAAAAATGCAAAAACAAACATGGACAAGAGTCCAACTTATCTAGTAGTTGTCTAGGAGCAGGAACAAGCACAGAGAGGCTTCTGATAACATTGTTGACCGGCAAGCAACTAACAGAGCAGCAAGGTTATATAGCGACTCCCACATCTTGATGGGAACAGGTGAACAGAGAAGATGAAGACACCAGTTCAATTCCACCAGTAGCCACCGGGGGAGCCCAGAATCCAAATTCACAACAGTACCCCCCCCTCAAGGAGGGGGCACCGAACCCTCACCAGAACCACCAGGGCGATCAGGATGGGCCCTATGAAAGGCACGAACCAGATCAGAGGCATGAACATCAGATGCATTCACCCAAGAATTATCCTCCTGGCCGTATCCCTTCCACTTGACCAGATACTGGAGTCTCCGTCTGGAAACACGAGAGTCTAAGATTTTCTCCACAACGTACTCCAACTCACCCTCAACCAACACCGGAGCAGGAGGCTCAACGGAAGGCACAACCGGTACCTCATACCTGCGCAATAATGACCGATGAAAAACGTTATGAATAGAAAAGGATGCAGGGAGGTCCAAACGGAAGGAAACAGGGTTAAGAATCTCCAATATCTTATACGGGCCAATGAACCGAGGCTTAAACTTAGGAGAAGAGACCCTCATAGGGACAAAACGAGAAGACAACCACACCAAATCCCCAACACAAAGCCGAGGACCAACACGACGGTGGCGGTTGGCAAAAAGCTGAGTCTTCTCCTGGGACAACCTCAAATTGTCCACCACCTGCCCCCAGATCTGATGCAATCTCTCCACCACAGCATCCACTCCAGGACAATCCGAAGATTCCACCTGACCAGAGGAAAATCGAGGATGAAACCCCGAATTACAGAAAAACGGGGACACCAAAGTGGCAGAGCTGGCCCGATTATTGAGAGCGAACTCCGCCAATGGCAAAAAAGCAACCCAATCATCCTGGTCAGCAGACACAAAGCACCTCAGATATGTCTCCAGGGTCTGATTAATCCGCTCGGTCTGGCCATTCGTCTGAGGATGGAAAGCGGACGAAAAAGATAAATCTATGCCCATCCTAGCACAGAATGCCCGCCAAAATCTAGACACGAATTGGGTCCCTCTGTCAGAAACGATATTCTCAGGAATACCATGCAAACGAACAACATTTTGAAAAAACAGAGGAACCAACTCGGAAGAAGAAGGCAACTTGGGCAGAGGAACCAAATGGACCATCTTAGAGAAACGGTCACACACCACCCAGATGACAGACATCTTCTGAGAAACAGGCAGATCTGAAATAAAATCCATCGAGATGTGCGTCCAAGGCCTCTCAGGAATAGGCAAGGGCAACAACAATCCACTAGCCCGAGAACAACAAGGCTTGGCCCGAGCACAAACGTCACAAGACTGCACAAAGCCTCGCACATCTCGTGACAGGGAAGGCCACCAGAAGGACCTTGCCACCAAATCCCTGGTACCAAAAATGCCAGGATGACCTGCCAACGCAGAAGAATGAACCTCAGAGATGACTCTACTGGTCCAATCATCAGGAACAAACAGTTTATCAGGTGGGCAACGATCAGGTCTATCCGCCTGAAACTCCTGCAAGGCCCGCCGCAGGTCTGGAGAAACGGCTGACAATACCACTCCATCCTTAAGGATACCTGTGGGCTCAGAGTTACCAGGCGAGTCAGGCTCAAAACTCCTAGAAAGGGCATCCGCCTTAACATTCTTAGAGCCCGGTAGGTATGACACCACAAAATTAAACCGAGAGAAAAATAATGACCAGCGCGCCTGTCTAGGATTCAGGCGCCTGGCGGTCTCAAGATAAATCAAATTTTTGTGGTCAGTCAATACCACCACCTGATGTCTGGCCCCCTCAAGCCAATGGCGCCACTCCTCAAAAGCCCACTTCATGGCCAAAAGCTCCCGATTCCCAACATCATAATTCCGCTCAGCGGGCGAAAATTTACGGGAAAAGAAGGCACAAGGCCTCATCACGGAGCAGTCAGAACTTTTCTGCGACAACACTGCCCCAGCTCCGATCTCAGAAGCGTCGACCTCAACCTGAAAAGGTAGAGCAACATCAGGCTGACGCAACACAGGGGCAGAGGAAAAACGGCGCTTAAGCTCCCGAAAGGCCTCCACAGCATCAGGGGACCAATCAGCAACATCAGCACCCTTCTTAGTCAAATCGGTCAATGGCTTAGCAATATCCGAAAAACCAGCAATAAATCGACGATAAAAGTTAGCAAAGCCCAAAAATTTCTGAAGACTCTTAAGAGAAGAGGGCTGCGTCCAATCACAAATAGCTTGAACCTTGACAGGATCCATTTCAATGGAAGAGGGGGAAAAAATATATCCCAAAAAGGAAATCCTCTGTACCCCAAAAACACACTTAGAACCCTTCACACACAAAGAATTAGACCGCAAAACCTGAAAAACCCTCCTGACTTGCTGGACATGAGAGTCCCAGTCATCCGAAAAAATCAGAATATCATCCAGATACACAATCATAAATTTATCCAAATAATCGCGAAAAATATCATGCATAAAGGACTGGAAAACTGACGGAGCATTTGAAAGACCAAAAGGCATCACTAAATACTCAAAGTGGCCCTCGGGCGTATTAAATGCGGTTTTCCACTCATCCCCCTGCCTGATTCGCACCAAATTATACGCCCCACGAAGGTCAATCTTAGAGAACCACTTGGCCCCCTTTATGCGAGCAAACAAATCAGTCAGCAATGGCAATGGGTATTGATATTTAACAGTGATTTTATTCAAAAGCCGATAATCAATACATGGTCTCAAAGAGCCGTCTTTTTTTTACACAAAGAAAAAACCGGCTCCTAAGGGAGATGACGATGGACGAATATGTCCCTTTTCCAAGGACTCCTTTATATATTCTCGCATAGCAGCATGTTCAGGCACAGACAGATTAAATAAACGACCCTTTGGGTATTTACTACCCGGGATTAAATCTATGGCACAATCGCACTCTCGGTGCGGAGGTAACGAACCAAGCTTGGATTCTTCAAAGACGTCACGATAGTCAGACAGGAACTCAGGAATTTCAGAGGGAATAGATGATGAAATGGAAACCACAGGTACATCCCCATGAGCCCCCTTACATCCCCAGCTCAACACAGACATAGCTCTCCAGTCGAGGACTGGGTTGTGAGATTGCAGCCAAGGCAATCCTAGCACCAAATCATCATGTAGATTATACAGCACCAGAAAGCGAATAATCTCCTGGTGATCCGGATTAATACGCATAGTTACTTGTGTCCAGTATTGTGGTGTATTATTAGCCAATGGGGTGGAGTCAATCCCCTTCAGAGGAATAGGAGTCTCCAAAGGCTCTAAATCATACCCACAGCGTTTGGCAAAGGACCAATCCATAAGACTCAAAGCGGCGCCAGAGTCGACATAGGCGTCCGTGGTAATAGATGACAAAGAGCAAATCAGGGTCACAGATAGAATAAACTTAGACGGTAAGGTGCAAATGGAAACAGATTTACCAAGCTTTTTAGTGCGCTTAGAGCATGCTGATATAACATGAGTAGAATCACCACAATAGAAACACAACCCATTTTTCCGTCTAAAATTTTGCCGCTCGCTTCGGGACAGAATTCTATCACACTGCATACTCTCTGGCGATTTCTCAGTGGACACCGCCAGATGGTGCACTGGTTTGCGCTCCCGCAAACGCCTATCGATCTGAATAGCCATTGTCATGGACTCATTCAGACCCGCAGGCACAGGGAACCCCACCATAACATCCTTAATGGCATCAGAGAGACCCTCTCTGAAAGTCGCCGCCAGGGAGCACTCATTCCACTGAGTAAGCACAGACCATTTACGGAATCTTTGGCAGTAAATTTCCGCTTCATCTTGCCCCTGAGATAGGGACATCAAAGTTTTTTCTGCCTGAAGCTCCAAATGAGGTTCGTCATAAAGCAACCCCAAGGCCAGAAAAAACGCATCCACATTGAGCAACGCAGGATCCCCTGGTGTCAATGAAAAAGCCCAGTCTTGAGGGTCGCCCCGGAGCAAGGAAATCACAATCCTGACCTGCTGTGCAGGGTCTCCGGCAGAGCGAGATTTCAGGGACAAAAATAATTTGCAATTATTTCGAAAATTCTGAAACCCAGATCTATTCCCCGAGAAAAATTCCGGCAAAGGAATTCTCGGCTCAGATACAGGTGCATGACAAACAAAATCTTGCAAATTTTGTACCTTCGTGGCGAGATTATTCAAACCTGCAGTTACACTCTGAAGATCCATTACAAACAGGTGGACACAGAGCCATTCAAAGATTAGAAGGAGAGAAAAAAAAAAAAAAAAAAATTTCAGCAGACTACTTATTTCTCTCCTTTCTCAGCCAAGGATTTTAACCCTTTAGTGGGCCGGTCAAACTGTCATGATCTCAATGGCAAGAGATCATAGCATCAGCATATATAGGAACTAGCTCTTGGAAGATGGGAACTGAGCTGACCATGAACTAAACCTAACGCACAACTAGCAGCGGCCGGGTAGCATGCCTACGTTGATTCTAGATGCCCAGCACCAGCCGGAGGACTAAATAATGCTAGCAGAGGAAAATATTAGTCCTAGCTCACCTCTAGAGAAATACCCCAAAAGGAGACAGAGGCCCCCCACATGTATTGGCGGTGAATTAAGAAGAAATAACAAACGTAGTATGAAAATAGGTTTAGCAAATTTGAGGTCCACTTACTACATAGCAGAAGACAGAAAGGACACTTTCATGGTCAGCTGAAAACCCTATCAAAACACCATCCAGAAATTACTTTAAAACTCTGGCATTAACTCATAACACCAGAGTGGCAATTCCTGTTCACAAGAGCTTTCCAGACACAGTAACGAAACTACAGCTGTGAACTGGAACAAAAATGCAAAAACAAACATGGACAAGAGTCCAACTTATCTAGTAGTTGTCTAGGAGCAGGAACAAGCACAGAGAGGCTTCTGATAACATTGTTGACCGGCAAGCAACTAACAGAGCAGCAAGGTTATATAGCGACTCCCACATCTTGATGGGAACAGGTGAACAGAGAAGATGAAGACACCAGTTCAATTCCACCAGTAGCCACCGGGGAAGCCCAGAATCCAAATTCACAACAGGTTCCTTTCTTACCTCTAGCTGAATTCACAGTGAATAACCGGTGTCATGAATTTAATTGCAAGTGCCCGTTCTTTGGGGCATACAGATTTCATCCTGAATTCAGCTATTCCATTGGGAATCATTCTTCGGGAGTTCCTGATGAGGAATGGTTTTCTTTATCTATTACAGCAGTGTGGCAAGGTGTTCAGGATGATTTGAAGAAGATGGGGTCCAAATATAAAAGTGTGGCTGATCGGAAACAATTGGTGGGTCTGGACCTATGTGTTGGTGATTTGATAGTTGTCTTCGAAGCACATTAGGTTGAAGGCTCCTTCTTGGAAATTGGGTCCCAGGTTCATCGGTCCCTATAAAACTGTGTGCGTCAATTCAGTTTCGACTTGCGTTACCACCCACTTTTAAGATTCTTAATGTGTTTAACAGATCTCTACTCAAAAAATAGATTGTTTCCTCTGCACCAGCTCCACCACCACCTTCCCCAGTAATTGCTGATGAGAATCCAGAGATTCAGATAGTTAAGATTATCATTTCTCGATGGGTTCATCAATCTCTTTAGTATCTGGTACACTGGAAGGGTTACGGTCCTGAGAGGATGTGGGTACCAGCATCTGAAATTCATGCGATCATGTTGGTCTGGTATTTTTACGTGGCACACCCTGATAAGTCTTGAGGTTCCAGAGGTCCCTCTTAGAAGGGGGTTACTATCACGGAGATACTATGACGGAGAGGGGTCAGAATATTGCTGTACTTGGTTTCACGAACTCCTGCACTTGTTAGAAATACTTCACCATTTTATTAACCCGTGCAAAATGTTTCCTTGCTGGCAGTGGAAGGATTAATCTGTTCAGTTGAAGCTCCTGGAGCTTTCCTACCTGGATTGACTCAGCTGTTCAGTGTTGGCCACTCCCCTTTGCTACATATGCTCTGCTATACACTTCAGCTTCCCACCTCCCTGGGTGGAGAGGGACAGATGAGGGTTTATATAGGGGCATAGCAAGGCATGTGAACTCAGCATCTCCAGCTTCAGGAGTAATCCAGGATGCAAGGATAGGATGCCCCTAGTTCTAGGGCTCTGGTTAACACCCACAATCCTAAGGCACTGCATGACACTATAGTTTGAGTCTACGGCAAGGCTCAGAAGGGAAGGTGAGCTATTTGCTTATAGATCTTATGTCGCATTTTTAGAACCCTTGAAGTGTGAATCCTCAGAAACCCCTGGAACAATTGGCTGTGAAGATGAAAATTACACTTTTTTCCATTAAAAAGTTGTTTTTGGCATAAATTTTACATTTTCACAAGGGTAAAAGAAGAAAGTGAACCCTCCAGAAATTGTGCAATTTCTTCTGAGTACACCAATACTTCATATGTGGTCGGCAACTACTGCTTAAACACATTGCAAGGCTCAGAAAAGGAGTGTTACTTGAGTTTTGGAGTGCAATTGGGGCTGATTGAGGACACCATGTCCAATTTAAAGAGCCCCTTAGGTAGCAAAAAAGCAGAAACTCCCACAGGTATACTCAAATTCAACAAATAAAGTTGCACTCTGTAGTGCTAAAGCATGTAAACATGAAATATATGAAATTTGAATTGCATTACCGCTCTAGATAATAAAAAAAATGGAGATGCTTAGCACATAATTTGGCTAATTCAAGCGTGACCAGCAGCGATTTCCGATTGCTGGGAACCTATCTAATGTGAATCCTCTCTTAGGTTCCCAGCAACTGGAAATTGCGTCGTTGGCTATTGTTTGTACATTGGCTGTCTGATCGAGCACTGCATCCACCAGCCTGTGGTGGTTTTAATTACAGCAGGAACCTACCTACCCATAAGTACAGGCTTCAGCCTAAGAGAGGATTCACATTAGATAGGTTACAAGCAACCAGATAATCGCCCTGTCATTGGCTGCTGGTCACGCTTGAATTGGCCAAATTATGTGCTAAGCATCTCAATTTTTTCCTATCATCTAGAGCAGTAATGCAATTCAAATTTCATATATTTCATGTTTACATGCTATAGCGCTCCAGAGCGCAACTTTATTTGTTTGTTATGTATAGAGATTGACTACTCTTAGTTTGCACCTATACACACCAGTTTTTATGTTTGGAAGTGACAGTCTTTTGTTATTATTCCAAGTTCAAGGCACACTTACCCAGCATGGCTACCAGAGCATTCTGCAATGGCCGATCTAGTTTGCAATTAGTAGGACCATCATTTGTGTTGCAACAGGACAATGACCCCATACACACCTCCTAGATATGTAAGGGCTACATGTTAAAAAAACAAGAGGGATATAGTGCTGTGTTAGATGACATAGCCTGCACAATCACCAGACCTCAAATGAGATGGAGTGGGATAAGATGAATTCTCAGAATTGAGTGCAGAATGAAGGCAAAGCAGCCAACAAGTGCTCAGCACCTCTGGGAATTCCTTTAAGACTATAGGGAAGCCATCCAAATATGGCCAATGTATGGTGACTGTGTCAGAATATCCAAAAATGTTTCCTTAAAGTAGGGGTTGGAAAGCGATGTTCTTCCTGCAGCCCCCGGGCAGCTTCCCAGAGACGACAGCTGTATTTTCTAGCCCTTTAACTACTCCAGTCACAGCGAGCGAGCCACGGTCACAGGCCTACTTCTCTCCCTGTTGAGGGCAGAGCAAAGTCCTGCAGTGCGCAGGCGCCAGAAAATGTCAGAGAGGCTCAACGCCTGCGCACTGCAGGACTTTGCTCTGCCCTCAACAGGGCACAGAAGTACGCCTGCGCCGGAGTGCAATGCCAAGAAGATTGTGTGGATGATGCAGGGACGCGTCATCCACATGAAGCAAGAAGGATGGCATCCAAGAAGATGGGAGGTGCCAGACCAAGATGAGCGACGCCCCTCGGACGCATTATAGAGTCCTGTATAAAAGCCATGAAAGGCGGTGGCTGTAACTCGTATCAGCCTAACCTGGTGACAGGTTCCCTTAAAAGTGAATCCATCAGCTTGAACTTCAGCGTGAGTTCAGTCCACCTCCCCCCGTGACTGCTTATACCTGTTTGCAGCTTTTGCAAATACAAATCCATTAATACCTTTAGCTAGTCAGTCTGTTCCCCAGAAATCACAGTTTGAATCAATATGTAAATGATCCTGAAGTGCTTTGGGTGTGACACATAGCACATCTACTTCCTGCCTAGCGTATCTTCTCCTGACTTTGACGTTACACACCAAAGGAGCAAATGGATCGTCCATTGATATCATAGTAGTGGAAAACTCCTTTAGAAACTGTTGATAAATCTTGTGCAGCAACACTTGATAACAGACTGGCACTTCTCTTTTTTTTGGGCGCCAGCATTAACAACATCCTTCCTAGTGTGTCCATTGCTAAAGCACAACTTTCATCTGCTACATATCCACGAACATCTAATAAATAAAAAACAAAGGCGCAAACAGTAAGGATATAGCTCATCAACGGAGAAGCATTTATTAATGTGTGTTACATTAAAGCAAAGTGACAAACAGTGAAACCTTGAAGATAAAACAACACTCTTCACAGCGCATATGTCTGATGAACGCCTCCATAAATATCATGGCCCAGGCAGATAAATGACTGGAGTGTATACTGCTAGGCCGTCATCACTGCAGAATTATTCATTACCTTGCTCTAATCTGAGGAAAGATACCGTATATAGTTTCTTTTTTCCTACTTGATCAAGAATGCACAAATATAAGACTTTTGCAAGAAAATATTGTCTGTTTAAATAAAACAAGGGTCTAATATATATTTTATGCAGTTTTAGCCAACAAGAGCTTGCACTAAAAGCACAGGAAATGATAATCAAGCAACCTTGAAGAGTGTGATACGCTGCCATATGTACTGTTTAGGACACATAATAACCTACTTGACCATTCATGCAAGGATGCACAATATTAGATGTTTCAGCATACAAGACAGTTAAAAAAACATGGTAACTAAGAACATCTATGTCACTATAAGTCTTATAAAAGCCATACTTGCATTTGTAATATCTTGCTGACAATGTTAGGATGGCATTTGTATGTCAGAATATGGCTGAATGCTGTACACGGTCTGTTATTCTCATCAGAAGAGATAGCTAGCCTCTACATGTGTTATATTTACCTACAGTATTCACTCTAAATACCATTCTACCTGATGGCCTAATATTGAAACAGAAATCTATATATAATGTACACCACAATGTATATCTGTACACAATAAGGTAAAATGTTGTAAACTGTGTCCCATGTAAACGTCCCCTCTGACCCCCTTTTGCTTAGCCCATTATTTGTAAACTAATTGGATACTTGTCTTGTAAACTTTTGAACTCTTGTCATGGGCCCCTTTACCCATGCCTCTGAGGCTGTGTGCACACGTAGCAGATTTTTTGCGTTTTTTTCACGGTTTTTCGCTATAAAAACGCGAAAAAAACGCTAACATTAAGCATCCTATGTAACAGAATGCAATCCGTATTTTTTGTGCACATGCTGCATTTTTTTCCTGAGCAGAATCGCAATCCAGAAAAAAACGCAGCATGTTCATTAAAATTGCGGAATCGCGGCGATTCTGCACACATAGGAATGCATTGATCTGCTTACTTCCCGCACGGGGCTGTGCACACCATGCGGGAAGTAAGCAGATCAAGTGCGGTTGGTACCCAGGGTGGAGGAGAGGAGACTCTCCTCCACGGACTGGGCACCATATAAGTGGTAAAAAAAAAAGAATTAAAATAAAAAATAGTGATATACTCACCCTCTGGCGGCCCGACCTTCTCAGCGGCTTCCGAGGTGTGTGTGAAGGACCTGCGATGATGTCGCGGTCACATGACCGCTACGTCAATGGAAGGTCCTGAACACACAGCATTAGGAACGGAAGCCGCTGAGGTGAGTATAACCTTTTTTTTTTTTTTTTTTTTTTTATTCTTTTTAACATTCTATCTTTTACTATAGATGCTGCATAGGCTGCATCTATAGTAAAAAGTTGGTCACACTTGTCAAACACTATGTTTGACAAGTGTGACCAACCTGTCAAACAGTTTTCCAAGCGATGCTACAGATCGCTTGGAAAACGCTAGCATTCTGCAAGCTAATTATGCTTGCAAAACGCTAGTTTTCTGCGGGTATATGCATGCTAATTCTGCATGCGATATACCCGCGGCAGGAGGCGCAGAATTTCCGCGGAAATTTCCGCGGCAATTCTGCTACGTGTGAACTTAGCCTAATGCTGTATTTTCCTAAATACATCTAAGTTCCTAACATGAGCCTTCTTCAAAATACTGAAAAAAACCAGCATAAATCAGATAATGAGCAAGTGACTGCACTGACCAATTTTATAAGTGAACACCAGAAGTGTACATAGGAGAAGTGATTCCTATGGGCCCAGCCTACAGTTAGAAAGATTTGTGTGCATGTCCAAACTCAAACCATCAATACTAGTTTTAGTATCATCGAAAAAAAGCATAGACTTTAATGGTAACTGCTCAAAAGACTTTAAATGGGGTTGTCCTCCTTTGGATTTCGTAAGTTCTCTGGTATTGTGTAAACCTTTATCCCCTGGAAAACCCTCTGCTTGTATTGTGTAGCTCTTGACCCGCTGGAAGACTCTCTGCTTGTACTGTGTAGGCCATGTCCCGCTAGAGGTCACTGTACTTGTATTGCGTAGGCCATGTCCTGATAGAGGTCACTCTGCTTGTATTGTGTAGGCCATGTCCTGATAGAGGTTACTCTGCTTGTATTGTGTAGGCCATGTCCTGATAGAGGTCACTCTGCTTGTATTGTGTAGGCCATGTCCTGCTGTAAGGCCCTCTGCTTGTATTGCGTAGACCATGCTACGCAGGAAAATACTCTGCTTGTATTGCGTAGGCCACCTCCCACTGCAGGACCCTCTGCTTGTATTGTGTAGACCATGTTACGCAGGAAAATACTCTGCTTGTATTGCGTAGGTCTTGACTTGCTGGAGGACACTCTGCTTGTACAGTGTAGGCCTTGACCTGCTGGAAGAAACTCTGCTTGTATTGTGTAGGCCTTGACCTGCTGGAGGACACTCTGCTTGTATTGTGTAGGCCTTGACACGCTGGAGGACCCTCTGCTTGTCTGTGAAAGCCTTGACCTGCCGGAGGATCCTCTGTTTCTCTGGTGTGCCAGTCTAATACTGGTGAATGAAATTTTATTTGCTTTAAAAGGATCTTTAATGATTAATACACCTGACATTTTTTAGCTGAATAAAAATTTGCTCTATGTTTGTTCTGTGTAACCACCGCAAATTCAGAACACAAGAGATCAGACACACATGAATTTGTATGGCTAATTTCTCATATATTGGATAGCCAACTAGCACCTAACATTATAAACCAGAAAACTTTAGTGGGAAGCTGAAATGTAAGTACAAATGATTACATATTGTTTCCAGCATTTTCTTCTCTTGTTGTGCTGCTGAAGACATAACTGATGTACACATATGTATATATATATATATATATATATATATATATATATATATATATATATATATTGTGGGTCACTAAAGGCTCCTCTGTATTTTTACTGCATGTAGGCAGCTGTAGTGTGTATGAGGTGTGCATGTCTGTGAAATTGTGAATGTGCTGCCGAGCAGGTAGGCCGATGATCACACATTGGAAAAGGCGTGGGTCTTGCAAAGAGGTTTGTCCTTCTTGGAATAAAATGTCTTGCCTTCCAAATTTGTCTGACATATCTAAGTGACAAAAAAGAAAAACAGTTTTTAGAGCTAAATCCCAGTGATATGTTATAAGTAGTATGATACAACAATATTTTACTGTACACATTCATAAGCAATAATAAAGTAATTAATCCTGGAGGTATTATACATTGTGAAAAACAAATATCATTTTATATTAAGGGAATCTGTCAGAATGATCAGCCCACTCCCTCTCACACTGTCTAAATGGTCATGTTACTCGTTGAGAGATACTGTCGTGCACACCTTTACTTATGCAACCTGTGTCTCCATGACTGAAAAATCACAGGTTTAACTAATATACAAATGAGGCTTATGTGCTCTGGAAGTGTCAAAGCACTTCCCAGGACTCTGCCTCCCTGGCTCTATTCACCACTTAGCTCCCTCAATTCTCTGATTGACTGACAGCTTGATGGCTGAAAACACAGCCAGAAAGCTGTCAGTCACTGAAAAGAAGGTGGGGTGAGAACGAGAACAAACAAAATGTATTAAAAAAGCAGGCAGTAATAGTATAGAAATTACTTTATCAATTAAATTCAATGAGAACTAAACCTGACAATTGAGAACTTGTATAAAGCACAAAGGACATGATAAATGAAATATTATTAAGAGAAAACTAACCCTGCCCTCACCACAGCTAACCCCGCCCTCACCACAGCTAACCCCGCCCTCACCACAGCTAACCTCGCTCTCACCACAGCTAACCCTGCCCTCACCACAGCTAACCCCGCCCTCACCACAGCTAACCCCGCTCTCACCACAGCTAACCCTGCCCTCACCACAGCTAACCCCGCTCTCACCACAGCTAACCCTGCCCTCACCACAGCTAACCCCGCCCTCACCACAGCTAACCCCGCTCTCACCACAGCTAACCCCGCTCTCACCACAGCTAACCCTGCCCTCACCACAGCTAACCCCGCTCTCACCACAGCTAACCCTGCCCTCACCACAGCTAACCCCGCCCTCACCACAGCTAACCCCGCTCTCACCACAGCTAACCCCGCCCACTCCGAGCTCTCTGTGTACATACTTTATAGACAGTGAGGTGCTTATCCCAGAAGAAACAGAGCAGGACCAGGGCTCATGCGCTGCTGTATTCTGAGCAATGATAATTACCAGGTGATTAAAGCTTCAGTCTAAAGGTACCTTCACACTAAACGACTTTGCAACGAGAACGACAACGATCCGTGACGTTGCAGCGTCCTGGATAGCGATATCGTTGTGTTTGACACGCAGCAGCGATCTGGATCCTGCTGTGATATCGCTGGTCGTTGCTGAAAGTCCAGAACTTTATTTGGTCGTCAGATGTTTACCCTGGTTACCCGGGGACTTCGGCATCGTTGGTCGCTGGAGAGCTGTCTGTGTGACAGCTCTCCAGCGACCACACAGCGACGCTGCAGCGATCGGCATCGTTGTCGATATCGCTGCAGCGTCGCTTAATGTGACGGTACCTTAAGTAAACCACAGCACACAATCAGATATGTGACACATCGATGAGTTTAATGTTTTATCCCCTACCTCATGCTGTCTTCAGATTACGTTACAAAAACCTGCTGAAAGATTCCCTTTAAGTATAGGTGTGGATGACATCTTTCAGGCGTAACATGACCATAACAACAGTTTGGGGGTTGGATCGTACTGACAGACTCCCTTTAAGCTGTTTGACAGAGGGAGGGGGCTCCTTGATTCAGTCATACATAGAAATCGAGCAAAAATATTTTTATACCACATGGAGAATAGAGTAAGAAACAATAGCAATTCCCCCTCAAAATTAATAAAAGTTAATTATTAATGTCATTATTATCATTATTTAAAATTAACATTATACAACATATACATGGCTACACTGTATGGATAAAAATGTTGGGATGCATGTCTAAGGCTATGTGCACACGTTCAGGATTTTTCGCATACGTTATGTATGCGCTTAAAAAACGCATACATAAGCATCCCATCATTTTTAATGCATTCTGCAATTTTTGCGCACATGATGTGGAAAAAGACGCATCGCGGTAAAAAATGCATCATGCTCATTAATTTTGCGGATTTTTCCCGTTTTTGCTGCCATTTTATGTATTGGGAAGCTCCGGAAAAAAACACACACAAAAAAAACGCGCAAAAAACGTGAAAAAAACACGTGGATGTGGATTTCCTGCAGAAAAAGTCCGGTTTTGTTCGGGAAAATTCTGCAGAAAATCCTGACATGTGCACATAGCCTTAATCATTGAAATCAGGTGGTCATTCAGTCTCATTATCACAGGAGTATAAAATCGTCCAGCTGGCGATGCAGTCCGGCTGTACAAACATTTGTTATAGAATGGGTCAGTGCGAAGAGCTCACTGAACTTGAGCTTGGTCCTTTATTAGGATATCACTGTTATAAAAGGCCAGTTCATATAACTCCTTCCTTCCTAAATATTCCATCATCAACTGTACGTGATATCATTGAAGAGTGGAGACATTTAAGAGCCACAGTAACTCACCGAGTATAAAACGTCGCTGACTCAATAATTGCAAGCATTAGATCACAAAGCACAATATCAAGCGATGTATGGAGTGGTGTAAAGCACGTGGACAGGACACTGGACTCTGGAGCAATGGAAACATATTCTATGGAGTGACAATCATGCTTCTTGTTTTGGCAGTCCGATGGACAAGTCTGCTTTTGGCAAATACCAAGACACTGTCACTTGCCTGACTGCATTGTGCCAACTTTAGAGTTTGATGGAAGGGAGATAAAGCTATGGGCTGATTTTTCAGTGGTTGGCTTAGATCCCTTAGTTCCAGTGAAGGAAAACCATAATACTTCAGCATACCAAGATATTTTGGACAATTGAATGTTTACGATATTGCGGCATCTGTTTGGGGAAGGACCTTTTACTGTTTCAACATGACTGCGCCTCAGTGCAAGGTCCATAAAGACATGGTCATCTGAGCTTGGTGTTGAAAATCTAGACCAGTCTGCCCACAGCCCCGACCTCATCCCCGGCAAACACTTTTGGGATGAACTGGAATGGAGAATGCAAGATAGGCCATCTTGTCTAACATCAATGTCTGATCACCTAAATGATCTTCTGAAGGGGAAAAAATTCCCACCGACAAATTCCAAAATGTTGTGTAAAATCTTCCCAGAAGAGTGGAAGCTATTTTAGCTGCAGAAGAGGGGGACCAACTCCGTATTAATGCCTATGGATTTAGAATGGAGTGTCATGAAAGGATGACACGTATAGATTTCACAATACTTTTGTACATATAGTGTATGTACTGTAGACTTAAAAAAAAAGGAATGTCTCACGGAAGGCAGAGATGCTAAAACTATTAAACCTGCGGTAATAATAACACCCTAAATATGTTGTGTCCTTCTGAGGATGATTTATCTCACATTTTACTATTCATTGGAGGGCCTTTTCTCACTAGGACCACCGCCAATACTACAACGGAGGTTCAATGGCCCCTATTCCTCTTCACTACAGGACCAGAGTAAGGAAGAGTTTTAGTAAAGTATTAGTTAGGACTGTACCTTCCAATCAAAGTGCACAATGGTTTGGGGTTTCCATTCAACCAACAGTATCAGTAAATTGAGTGGAAGGACACTGTGTTTGACCAATGCTCCTTTCAATGTCTCCTCATTGAACAATAGAAGGCTGCGTAACGTTATTTTAGTTTTTGGCGGACGTCCCAGTAATGGGGCTCCCAGAGATCAGGGATTTATTATCTATCCAGGGGAAATCTATTGTGGGGAAACCCAATTAAACGTCTACAGCCAATTATCTCTTAGCAAAGTGAAAAATCTGACCAGCTTCACATTTTATCATTTGAAATGGTATGACATGACTCCTGCCAACCAATGCTTTTGTGGGCATAGTAGAAATCCGGAGTTAGTAGGGCTCATCTACCCTGGTTGCGGGGTGCAGGGATGTGGGGAGGAGGTTTACTAATAGATGTTAGATGCATTCATGATGAGGCTGTGAAATAAAGAAACTACGGTAATCACATTTCCTATCTAGACTAACATAATTGCCTCTTTTTCAGGGAAATTATTTTTCACTCGAGAACTTCTTTAATGACAATTGGGATAAGTGCAAATTAGCCTGAAATGAAAAACAGCATAACACGTCATATTAATGCTCTATACACAAAGAAAATCTGTAATCATAGCCTTGGTATACACCTCTGGAACACTGTGCCGACTTATACCACCATCAGGACAGGCAACAGCTCACTCAATGCAAACTCCAAGGCTACATTAAAATACAGAGCAGAGCAATAATTGGATATATCATAAACCTAGTACAGTTATATTGTTTTCTTTCTGCATCCTAATATGAACTGATCACTTACTACTTCCGAAGAGTGACCAGTCGGGGGAAACATCCCAGAGTTATGGAAATACAAGCATCATTACATAAGCCTGTGTGTCTCTAGTACAATCCATGCATATGTAAGAAGAGGGCCTGGATCGGGGGTACCTTTTTTCATGCCCGAACTGTCGGGACTGTCACCTCTGTTGTATGGGGGAAAGCTTAGAGGCCCGGATCGACCTTTGCACTGGACAGCAGGGGGTGGAGTGGGGATAAAAAGGGCAGAGCGCGAGAAACGAGAGGCAGACTTGGCGGGAAGACGCAGTGCGCAGCGAGAGAATTTTGGTGCTCCGTCATCTGAGCATCGTGACGGCGCAGGACCGCACTACATAGTTCCAGCTGCTCCAACAACTACTCATCTCAGGCCACTCTATAACGCGAGCGTGCCACCTGAATGAGACAGGGTGACTTACCAAGAACTTTACCATTACTCACCCGCTTACTTTTGTCGGGCTCTGTCCAACCCCGGCAGTGCACAGTACTTCCTTCCCTGCTACTCTGGACATCCGGGGAAGACATCGAGGACTCTCCGTCATTGCCAGGAACCGAACCACCGACGTCTACAAGACTTCATCGTTCGTGACCGTGTCGGCACCACCGTGCACATCTGAGACTCCTCACTCTGAAGCCGCCGGACGGATAAGTTTACTACTAGTGATGAGTGAGTGTACTCGTTGCTCGAGTGGTCTCCGAGTATTTGTAAGTGCTCGAAGATTTAGTTTTTGTTGACGCAGCTGCATGATTTACGGCTGCTAGCCAGGCTGAGAACATGTGGGGGTTGCCTGGTTGCTAGGGAATCCCCACATGTATTCAAGCTGTCTATCAGCTGAGGTGCCGAAAACAGTCTCCGAGCACTATCAAATACTCGGAGATCACCCGTGCCTGCTGGGAAAACCCGAGCAACGAGTATACTCACTGACCACTATTTACTACTGTTGAACATTGTTTATACTACCTCTCTATACCTTCTCTCCTCCTTGATGAAGGAGTCACCTCCGAAACGCGCGTCGGGGTGGGCTGGGGATCTCCTGCTATCCTGCGAATTATTGTGAGGTAATGTGCATGTCTGGATACTTTTCTATATATACGTATATTCACATAACTAATAACTAATGTGTCCCTTATGACACTTGTATATCCCTTTCAACCCTAATGCGCGGCATAGCATATATACTATGGTGCTCATGTGCACAGATGTTACGGTTTTATCTATTTATGTAATCCTACCAGCTCTTTGCTTAGATGCTGGTTCTGTTTGCACATTCATCCCCATGTTGTCTTAATTCTGATTTAATTATTAATAAAGATTTATATTTTTGAACTATATGACTGCCCCCCTCTTTTGGTAATCTTCTCTCCTCCTTGCGTGGAGTATACCCCTGTTATAGTGAAGTTAATTTTAACCCTTGCTCTGCTTCCTATCTGTTACTGCATCCCGCAACCTGCTCACATACACCAAATATAGACCGGGACAAATGTTTCATTAGGCGCCATACAGGAATGGTGGATGGTACTGTGGGAGGGGTTGGCGTATATTTTAGACATCGATAATCATTTCAGTGTTCCATTCACAATGCGCCGTTGTGATGTAACTATGTATTTCACATACATTTCTCACTAAGAACAGCAAGTTTGTGTCCAGTGAATGTGAATGCGAGCTTACCGCACAGACGAAGCAGGTGTCATGCCAGCTGAACCCTAGAGCTTCCAAGAAACGGTCACCGGCATCAATTTTGAAATCGCAGCCACGACATTTAGTGCCAAACATCTTCTCATAATCTATATAACAGACAGACCGTTTGTTTTTTAGGCATTTTCAGCAGGAACATACAAGAATGAAAGCTTTCTTACAGCCTTATAATTATCTCAGGGATCTCACCTCGTTCACAATAAGGCTGTCCTTCCTCCATGTAAAAGGCACGATTGCGAATAGGGGTCTTACAAAAAGCACAGGTGAAACACTGAACATGCCATGTCATCTTCAGTGCATGCATAATCTCCTGAAAATGTGAGACATGGGAAGCGTGCTGACAAATTAATCAGATAACAAAATACACTACGACATATCAGACAAGTAAATGTCACAGTGAGTTATCAGTAAAATCCAAGAAGCTGCTGGTTTATTAATAGAAGAATCCGCGCCAGGCATATCAAACACGACGATAACAATACAAACACTGGAAGAAGAAGGAAGTCGGGAATAATCAATAACTAACAGCTGGCTAATTTGTTCTCCAGCCTTTCTCGCAGTGACATCATTACCCACAGTGGCCCTTCTTACACTAGGAATCTTCTTAATATGAGGGTGCCTATACCCTTAGCTGTTCTGTGCCATCGTTTTACATAGTTTTAAAAAGGAATTTCCACTTTTTGCTATTTTTTTTTGTGCAAAGATTTTAGAGACTTGCACACTATCGCTAGATATATGGGTACAGAGAATCGCAATGGTTTAATGTGTTTTCTGGTATAACAATGTTGATGACATATCATTGGGATAGGCCATCAATATTCTGATCCTGTAAAAAAATTCTTTATATATTCAGCTTTTTACACACAGAAAAGCAGAGCTGAACATACGATCGTTATTGACCTTTTTATCTATAGATATCTAAAACTAAATCCAAGTATATCTTCTCAAATCGTGTGGTCTAAGTTAGTTGTTCGAAACATCTCAGTTGCCCGCTGATGTTTCCACATGTAGATGACTTTAAGACACACAGTTATGTATTCCATTATCAATAGCTCGGCCAATTATAGTTACTAACTATACTGAATGTACTACAAGTAAATTATTATCAGCAACAGTATCAGTTCCATTACTGGAAGGTAATACCACCAATGCTAACCTCTATGGACAGCCACGCCAATGCTAACCTCTATGGACAGCCACGCCAATGCTAACCTCTATGGACGGCCACGCCAATGCTAACCTCTATGGACAGCCACGCCAATGCTAACCTCTATGGACAGCCACGCCAATGCTAACCTCTATGGACAGCCATGCCAATGCTAACCTCTATGGACAGCCATGCCAATGCTAACCTCTATGGACGGCCACGCCAATGCTAACCTCTATGGACGGCCACGCCAATGCTAACCTCTATGGACAGCCACGAAAATGCTAACTTCTATGGACAGCCACGCCAATGCTAACCTCTATGGACGGCCACGCCAATGCTAACCTCTATGGACAGCCATGCCAATGCTAACCTCTATGGACAGCCATGCCAATGCTAACCTCTATGGACGGCCACGCCAATGCTAACCTCTATAGACGGCCACGCCAATGCTAACCTCTATGGACAGCCATGCCAATGCTAACCTCTATGGACGGCCACGCCAATGCTAACCTCTATGGACAGGCAGTACAAGAGATGTGGTGCACTCCGCATGGAAAAAAGGTGCAAGCTGAACACAAAGTCACAATGTCTATAGAAAAAACAGCCGCACACTCAAGACTTGCAGGTTTTTACGTGAAAGTTGTATTTTTTATTATTAGTACAGGCATCACCAAATGCTTATTCGTGTTCAGAGAAAATGACGGATACTTTAAGTTACGATTAACGTTTCGACCAAGGCTGGTCTTTGTCAAAACCACACTGAAAAACAAACATACAGTGTAAGTACATGATATAGATGTGCTGTACATGTATCTGTGGCATGAACAATATACAGTAAACAATATATTAACACAATAGCATTCACCTAAAACAAGGATCCAATATATATAATATATGCATATTTACAACCTAATATATACAAAACGATATTAACTAGAACCCGTTTTGTATATATTAGGTTGTAAATATGCATATATTACATATATTGGATCCTTGCTTTAGGTGAATGTTATTGTGTTAATATATTGTTTACTGTATATTGTTCATGCCACAGATACATGTACAGCACATCTATATCATGTACTTACACTGTATGTTTGTTTTTCAGTGTGGTTTTGACAAAGTCCAGCCTTGGTCGAAACGTTAATCGTAACTTAAAGTATCCGTCATTTTCTCTGAACACGAATAAGCATTTGGTGATGCCTGTACTAATAATAAAAAATACAACTTTCACGTAAAAACCTGCAAGTCTTGAGTGTGCGGCTGTTTTTTCTATAAACCTCTATGGACAGTCACGCCAATGCTAACCTCTATGGACAGCCATGCCAATGCTAACCTCTATGGACAGCCATGCCAATGCTAACCTCTATGGACAGTCACACCAATGCTAACCTCTAAGGACAGCCATGCCAATGCTAACCTCTATGTACAGTCACACCAATGCTAACCTCTAAGGACAGCCATGCCAATGCTAACCTCTACGGACAGCCATGCCAATGCTAACCTCTATGGACAGTCACGCCAATGCTAACCTCTATGGACAGCCATGCCAATGCTAACATCTATGGATAGCCATGCCAATACTAACCTCTATGGACAGCCATGCCAATGCTAACCTCTATGGACAGCCATGCCAATGCTAACCTCTAACCTCTATGGACAGCCATGCCAATGCTAACCTCTATGGACTGTCAAGCCAATGCTAACCTCTAAGGACAGCCATGCCAATGCTAACCTCTATGGATAGCCATGCCAATACTAACCTCTATGGACAGCCATGCCAATGCTAACCTCTATGGACAGCCATGCCAATGCTAACCTCTATGGACAGCCATGCCAATGCTAACCTCTATGGACTGTCAAGCCAATGCTAACCTCTAAGGACAGCCATGCCAATGCTAACCTCTATGGACAGTCACACCAATGCTAACCTCTATGGACAGCCATGCCAATGCTAACCTCTACGGACAGCTATGCCAATGCGAACATCTATAGACGGCCACGTCAATGCTAACCTCTATGGGCAGCCATGCCAATGCTAACCTCTATGGACAGTCACACCAATGCTAACCTCTAAGGACAGCCATGCCAATGTTAATCTCTATGGACGGCCAGAGATAATAACTCTCCATATGTGAGTAGTAAAGCTATAGGTATTTCTAATCTTTGCATGAAGTGACATGTAGGTGTTATCAGACTTCGTTGCTTCTGATGCCAGTCACAGTAACACAATCTTGTTGAAATAAAAATAAATCAATAACGAGAAATAATTGATGTTTCTATATGGGGAGCATTGAAAAACATTGTTGAGGTGTGTCTAATGGCTCATACAAACTGCTGAATTACATTACATCCAAGTAACACAAATGTAATGCAGCACCCACAGATATCCATGAGGTTATACTGCATCTCAGTGCCTTACATTTGATATTAAAGGCAATCTGTTAATACATTTTTGCTACCCAATCTGATAGCATCATGATGTAGGGGTAGAGATCCTGATTATAGTGATGTGTCATTTACACAGTTTTGATAAAAATCAGTTTCATCTGTTGCTGATCTACCAGTTCTCTGAATTCTGTGTAACTAAGCCCACATCACTGATTGGCAGCTTTGTGTGTACACTGTGCATAGGCAGAAAGCTGCCTATCAGTGGAGGGGCGCGGTTATACAGAGCTCACGAACATGGAGGATTACATGGAAACAGGTTTGCTGGTTCTCTATTGATATTCTCCTACTAATAAAACAGTGATTTTATCAAAACTACAGCAAGCAGCCCAGTAAGTCACACATCGCTATAATTAAGGTCTGTGTCTCCACATCATGTTACTCTCAGATTAGGTGGTAAAAACCTGATGATAGATTCCCTTTAAGACAAATGGAGGTGTCTGATTCTAGATGAATGGGACAGAAAATATGATTCCTAGTCATAGATGTATTCTTCTATCTCCATAATATGGTGCCATACAGAACCACCACAGCACATGGCATCCCCAAGGCCTTGCATGCAAGCCAAGCCTTACTTTTCACACCCTACTCTTCATTGTTATGCATTTTAGGGAAGGCTATAGAGAATTATGGAGATCTAATATAACTCCGATTTTCATGCCAACTGTGTACATTAATTTGTAGCTTTTTTTTTTAGAAAGAAAATCATGCATGTGGGTACTGTAGACATTGGCAACATGTCTGGATGTCATCATGTTTTCAAAAATGCTCTAAACTCTTTTCCACATCATGGTTTCTTATACTGTATGATGGTTTCAAATCAATGATTCCATCTCCTCACCCCGGTAATCTTCTTTTTACACTTGGCACAGTTTGGAGCAAACCGGACATCATAGCAGCGTGGACAGAATATAGATCCCTTCTCTTCAAAAAAGCCTCCTTCCTCGACCACTTTGTGACACTGGGAACAAGTAAATTCCTCAGGGTGGTAGTAACGTCCTAGCGCCAAAAGATATCGCCCTCTATAAAGACAATTCAAAAGAGCACATTACTCCTTTATAATTATTAATGTGAGGAGGTTTCACATACAGGTAATACATATAGAAAGTGCAACAAGTAGAAGAAACAAGTGACAGACTTTTGAACTTCATTGCTTACAGTGAACTTGTCACCTTGGAAAACACTATTTACCCACAGATATAGGCCTATCCTGCAGCTAAATAGTGTTACAATGCTGAGTGGCTGTCTTACTGAAAGTGCGCCTACCAAGAGAAAATTAACTTATTTCTTCCTGGGAGCTGCTGGTTTTCATTCATAGATATGCTGAGCTGTCAATTGAAGTGATGACGTGTGCTTACTGCCACCATTCACTGTACTGAGAGCGGTAACTAGACGCTCCGTGTATGTTCCCATGACTGAAAGCTAGAGGCTTCTGGGAGGAAGGAAATAAGTACATTTCCTTTAGATGAGAAATAGTGGACTTCTGTTTCCTTGGGGTATAGGGTTGACAGCATTACACAAATGAATGGGAGTTATGGGGCAGAAAAATGTTGTATATTGGTGATGCAGAGTCTAGACAGTGAGACCCCTTCCTCACAGACCAGAGAGTAAGGTTGGCCATGCACATTAGATGGAAGTCAACCAAATGATGTTTCGGCCGACAGCCATCTCAGCTGACTCTCCTTTACGCAGGAGCGCTTGCTAGGCCATGGGCTCCTGTGTTCTCTAGGAGAAAGCCGCCAGCTGACAAATTCAACCGGCACAAGGAGAACAAAGCGTACGTCAGTCTGAAATTGGACATGCATGATAGACATCTCTTCCAACCACCAGTGGTCCGGCGCCCACATACACATTAGACAGTCGGCCAGACCTGCAGAAATCAGTGGTTTTCAGCTGACATTTGCATAATATGTATGGGGGTCTTAATAGGATAAATGTCCACTAAACCTTATCTGTTAGATTCCAGATAATCAGGTACAGGAATTGGCATGGTTTCATGTTCATCACTACTGGAACATGTGGCATTCTCCAACTTTAGATGTCATGATACTTTATTAACTATCCAGTAGAAGTATAGTGCTGGCCTTCAGCAGAAAATTAAGGGTCGTTAAAGGGAGAAGGCAGCTTTGAAATTCTTATCAAAGTAAGCATAGATCCTTCTAGCCAAAAATTTTGTTTAAAAACCAACTGAATAGCTTAGGAAAAAATATTCTTTATCTTAACACGCATTATGGTGAAGGAGCACAACCTCAAAGCAGTTGACAACTTCACCTACCTGGGCAGCACTCTCTCCCACGTAGTGACCATAAACGCCAAGGTCAACAACGGAATTGTGAAAGCCAGTATCACTTTGGCAGACTGTGCAAGAATGTCTGGGAACTAAGGGGACTCAGCCTTACCATTAAGCTGAAGGTTTACCGCGCGGTGGTCCTTACCACTCTTCTCTATGCCAGCAAGACCTGGACTGTCTACAGCCGGCATGCCAAACAGCTCAATCACTTTTCACCTGAGCTGTCTCCGCAGGCTTCTCCACATCAGGTGGCAAGACAATGTCCCTGACATGGCAATCCCCAAACAAACTGGGCTCTGCAGCACTTATACTCTCCTGCTGAAACCTCAAACCAGGTGGGTTGAACATGTGGTCAGAATGCCACAGCCGATTGCCTGAACAGCTGCTGTACGGAGAACTGTGTCAGGAAAACGAGCAGTTGGTGGGAGGGGAGGCAGAAGAAACGTTATAAAGACAGCCTTAAAACGTCCCTAAAAACCTTGGAGTCAACATCAACAAATGGGAGAAACTTGCCCTGGACTGTTTAGCTTGTTGAGGCAGGATCACCTCAGGAACAGATGAAGATAGGAGAATCTTTTGAGGCAAAAAGAAAGTAAGCTGTGCACAAAGTATAAGCGGTATCTACTGTTCTTACCACATTTAGTTACTTATGTAACGCCTGTGAACGAGCTTTCAGGGCCAGGATTGGCCTCATCAATCAGCTCTGGCCTCACAGCCACTGATCCTCCTGTAAACCCTGAAGTCATGGTCACCTTCAACTACGAAGGATGAACGGCACCTTGTTAATGCATTGCTTAGAGCAGTGTGAGTGGGGTTGCGCTGTCTAGAGCACCATTCCTCCAATAATTTTGCCATTTAGCTTAGAGCTGTTAATAAATGAAGTGGGATCAGAGCACAACCGTTAGATTAAAAGTATTCTGGACCATGCCGAAGTGCTCTTGGGTATGAACCTAAAGTAGCCAGAGGACAGACTCCCTTAAATGTTGCTGTATCTGCTGACCCTGTCACTCCTCAAAGATGACAAGGGAGCTGTAGTAAAAGAAAATATCAGTTTAGCGTGTCTGCTCTGGTGGCCAATGTGAAAACTGTAATACTTTTGATGGATAGATAAAAAATATAAAAGTACCAAAAATGTAAAAAAAAAGCATATCATAAATAGGTACCTGATTTAAACAATATGGCATTTTCTGATCTAAAGAGGTTGTCCACTACTTTTTGACTGATGACCTTTCCTTAGAATAGGTCATCAATGTCTGATCAGTCGGGGTCAAACATCCGGCACCCCTCACCGATCAGCTGTTATCTGCAGCATGTCAATTCTTTCCACGATTTCATCCATGAGTGGGAAAAAATGTGAACCAAAAACACAAGAAAAAAATGCAGCAAACCCATGGCCCGCTGAAATGTTCCCAATTTTCTGCAGACATGGTGCAGAAATTTCTGGACCAAACAATGAGTACACATACCCTTAAAGTGATGGCATGTCAATAGAACGGAACCTGAGAATGAAGGTGATCCAATGCCAGGGTACTGCTGCATCCCAGTGTGGCCCACTTTATTCTCAGAATCAGTGTTTCTCCCAGAGTTTGAACTGCCACTCACGGCATATCTTAGCAACATGCCATGACTTTAGGAGATGAAAAATGTTTTTTTAAGGGGAAGAAGAACTGTTTATGGCACTGATGGCATTAATGTGATCTGGAGGAAAGCACTTACCGGATAACCTTATTGCACTGTGAACAAATAGGAGTCTTATCACCAGTGGAGGTGGGTTGAGCCGCCTGGAGGATGGAATTACGGTTTTGAGCAGGGGTGAGGGTTGCTGGCTGACTATGTTTAGTCATTACAGTGGTAGTTTTATCAGGTGCATAACGCTCAGCAAAAGAAGGATCTGTGGTCCAAGGAGGGCGAACAGCAGGTCCTGAGGGAGGCGGAGGAGGGGCCGGGAAATCAATGGAGTCTGAAAAAAAAAATCATTTATCAGAGCAGTAGGATCGGCGCTGTAGAACGCTGCATATGTAATATTCTAGTTTCCCTAGTCATTAAATGCAAAAGTGATAAATGAGGTAATCACCGAGCGTGGTTCTTGGTAAAGATATTTGGAGGTCCCCTTTAAACTGTATGCTAAACAAATAAAACATTGTTTTAATAACACAAGTGACATCTGGATATTCCTGTGTTTTATCAGAATTAAATACCTAGAATTACACATTGAAAAGCGTGCTATTGTAAAGTATAGCTAAGATCTAGATAGCGATATTAGAAATTGATGCACATTGATTTCTTTTGACATTCAAAACTAGAAATTCATTAGAATTGTGCAGTGAAGAGAAGTGTCCATAACGTGTAAATATCACATGTGGGAGGATCTGCAGCAGACAGAATGGCATGAATACATCCAGAGGATGTAGACAAAATCATTAACGGGTATTATGGAGAAACAGCAGTAATTACTCATTACAAGTGTCCTGGTGAAAGGGCAGAGACTTTGGAATCTAAATGTTAGAAGAAAACCAGCTGTAGGTAGAATTATGGGTGATAGATGGCATATCAGGATCAGTGTGCACCTAGAACAGAATATTTTATTTGTTTTGGATTTTAGGTGGTAGTTTGCTGTATGATATTCTTAATTGATCAACACTGTGCTGCGCTTCATCATGTGAACTGAATGGTTTCTAGAAATAACTGAACTTACAAGTAACTTTTCAGAATAAGTTGTCCACTGTGTACATAAGGAGCAACACCATGTTTGTCCTTTGTATCCCGCATTTTCTCCAGTTTTCTCCTCTGAAGGCTCTATCGTTTAATTTACAATTGACTCTGAGCTGGTGTGAGGAGACAAGCTGCTATGATGTAGCACATAAACTTCACAGCACACAGAGAGGGACTGCTGCTCTTCATTCCTTAGCACACTGAGACAAGCGGCGGTAGTATGGAGAGGATTACACAGCAGTACTAAGCTGGGGAGATAAACATCCAGCTCTGGGGTGAGGGAAGAGCTTGTTAGAAACCTCAGCACAATCTTTCTGTGTCTGCCTCTACCTGTTTTCTCACTCTGGTCCTCAGTCATACTTCCTTCCCCTTCCACACGCCATAGAGCAGTGTTCCCCAACTCCGGTCCTCAAGAGCCACCACCAGGTCATGTTTTCAGGATTTCCTTAGTATTGCACAGCTGATAATTGCATCACATGGACAGGCAAGCATCCAATAACCTGTGCAATACTAAGGATATCCTCAAAACATGACCTGTTGGTGGCTCTTGAGGACCGGAGTTGGGGAACACTGCCATAGAGTATAATAAGATGTGTAATCTGACACCAATCTATGCTTGTAGTCTGTCTAGGCCTGAGCAAGTCTTAGTTGAACTGTTCCTTCAGAATAAATGACTAGTTCAGGGTGGAGGGAACAGGTGTAGATACAGAATTCTCTGATAAGATATATTACAAAGTTTCGTATATTCTGCTGTACTATTAATGCATGCAAAGTTGGGTGAATGTACAGTTCCCTTTTAAGACTCATGAAATGCAACCTCTAAGAGAGGTAGGTTTATTTGATTTAATTCACATGCACCGGTACTGGTATTATAGTTACAGAACTGACAACAATGTGTAAGAGTATGGAAGTACATAACAATTTCTGTGATATTATGAGACTGTTACTTCTATTGTTGCTGTTACATATCATGCACGGTTGATTTATTTCTAGTAGTAAATAACTATTTCTACCACTTGCTACACTATTTTACCCAGTAAGCCTCAACATCCCATTTACAAGTACAAGGCCAAATTTAAACAGTTATTAAAGCATCAAGATTTTCTTAGTATCACTAATGTCTGTTGCCTGCTGGTAGTAAAATACCAGCCGCTGTCTTCTCCTCTTCCCAGTGCCACTCCAGTCCTGATCTGCCATCTCGTGACAGCAGCTCCTGACTGACCGGGAGTCAGAGCTAACGACCACAAGATCTCAATATAAGGCTAGGAGAGCCTAGTTTTGGTTCTCATAGACTTACACTGAGAAATAACTTCCTCTCCGGCTAGTCATAACTAGCAGAACAAGACTGGAGTGGTACCGAGAATAGCAGGAGACAGTGGCTGGTACGTATTACTACGTTTACTACGGGCAGGGAACAGACATTAGTGATAGTACTCCAGTGGTGACATAAAAATAACGCCGGAGTGGTGCTTTAAATATGTGATTGTACTGGAGAAATATTATGGAGGGAATATAGTATCCAGTATTCTTCACACAATAACTACACAGAGCACACAGTGCCAATCAGGTAGGACAACAGAAAACAAAAAATATGTATACCTGGTTGAGATCATACAACCAGTGTCTGATACATGCTGCCCGTGGATTAGGCAGCATGTACCAGCTGTCAGGTTCCCTTTAAGCCCTTGTTTTGGGTTCTTGCTATAAAATTAGAAAGTCAGAGCTGAAAAAGAAATGTTCTGGAGCACTTTATTTAATCAAAGGTAATTCTATCATTTACCTTGGCCGTAATTACCAGACACGTTCTTCCCGCCTTGCCTGTCAGAAGAAAAAAAGGGAGAAAAACTATAATTTTACAAGTTGGACAAATGTCGATTATTATATATTCTTCTTGGTTGTTGATCTTGACATTATGATTTTAAGAAACTTAATTAAGGTTTCATTTTGCCAATCCCTTACTTTGGTTAAATGACCAAAACATAATTTAAGTGTCCTTACTATAATATGATCATAGTCTTAGTAGTTAGCACTGCAGCCTTGCAGTGCTGGGGTCCTGGGTTCAAATCCCACCAAGATCAACATCTGCAAGTGGTTTGTATGTTACATAGTTACATAGTTAATAAGGTTGAAGGAAGACTGTAAGTCCATCTAGTTCAACCCATAGCCTAACCTAACATGCCCTAACATGTTGATCCAGAGGAAGGCAAAAAAAACCCATGTGGCAAAGAGTAACTCCACCATGGGGAAAAAAATTCCTTCCCGACTCCACATACGGCAATCAGACTAGTTCCCTGGATCAACGCCTTATCAAGGAATCTAGTGTATATACCCTGTAACATTATACTTTTCCAGAAAGGCATCCAGTCCCCTCTTAAATTTAAGTAATGAATCACTCATTACAACATCATACGGCAGAGAGTTCCATAGTCTCACTGCTCTTACAGTAAAGAATCCACGTCTGTTATTATGCTTAAACCTTCTTTCCTCCAGACGTAGAGGATGCCCCCTTGTCCCTGTTTCAGGTCTATGATTAAAAAGATCATCAGAAAGGTCTTTGTACTGTCCCCTCATATATTTATACATTAAAATAAGATCACCCCTTAGTCTTCGTTTTTCCAAACTAAATAGCCCCAAGTGTAATAACCTATCTTGGTATTGCAGACCCCTCAGTCCTCTAATAACCTTGGTTGCTCTTCTCTGCACCCGCTCCAGTTCAGCTGTGTCTTTCTTATACACCGGAGACCAGAACTGTGCACAGTATTCTAAGTGTGGTCGAACTAGTGACTTGTATAGAGGTAAAATTATGTTCTCCTCATGAGCATCTATGCCTCTTTTAATACATCCCATTATTTTATTTGCCTTTGTAGCAGCTGCCTGACACTGGCCACTGAATATGAGTTTGTCATCCACCCATATACCCAGGTCTTTTTCATTGACGGTTTTGCCCAGAGTTTTAGAATTAAGCACATAGTTATACATCTTATTACTTCTACCCAAGTGCATGACCTTACATTTATCCCCATTAAAGCTCATTTGCCATTTATCAGCCCAAGCTTCTAGTTTACATAAATCATCCTGTAATATAAAATTGTCCTCCCCTGTATTGATTACCCTGCAGAGTTTAGTGTCATCTGCAAATATTGAAATTCTACTCTGAATGCCCCCTACAAGGTCATTAATAAATATGTTAAAAAGAAGAGGGCCCAATACTGACCCCTGTTCTCCCCGTGTTTGAGTGGGTTTCCTCCTGGTTCTTCGGCTTCCTCCCACACTCCAAAGACATACTGATAGGGAATTTAGATTGTGAGCCCCATCGGGGACAGTGATGATATCTGCAAAGCGCTGGCGCTATATAAGCTAGTAAAAATAAATGGTCACCAAGTTTGTCCAACTAGAATGGGACAAGTGTATGCAAAGGAGCTTTCTATGGATTCTGCAACATCTAACAGGGAAGAATAAAGTCAAAGCTGCAAATAAGCATTATAAAACTAAAGATGGATGAATAAGATTGTGTGCCTGTGACGGAGAAGCTTCAATGTTCTGACCTTCCCATGCATCGTGGTATACAGAAGCTCAGCGCTGTAACTGCTTCTATCGTCATCACTTCCTAGGAGCTCCAGCTTTGCTTTAATATGCATTACTGCATATATAAATCAGTGTTGTCGTCATCCAATTACAGATGCTTATGGCGAAGGAGCCATCGGCATATACTCAATCCGTTCAGTATTACCACCACACCATATCAGTTGGTGGATAGGCTCATCTCTGGGCTTAGAAATAGGACTTTTCCTTCACCAATTATCAAATTACTTTGCTACTTTTACATTTACCCTATTTTCCTATTGGCAAATTTAGATTTACTAAGAAGCCATCAACTTTTGCCCTGGCTAGAAGTTAAGTGGCTAATGCCGCAGATTTCCAGACACTCAGACACCATGATCCCCCTCCTCCCGGCTTGAGCAGACATCTGTCACCAGCCTGACTATGTGTAGAAATTGCATTAGAACGTGTCATGTCCAGGTTACATAAGAGGCATTGCTCTATTCATGTACAACACAACAATGACTGTGATTGATGCTGCCCCTTCTCGCCTGCGCACACAGGTACATAAGGAGTGGAATCTGCATCCCAGTGACAGTCACCGGCCCTCTCTGCACTAGCTGATGATTGCCGCACTACTGTCGTTTCATCGAGTTTCTATGGGCTGGAGCATGTCGCAGTGCTGAGATCAGCAGGTCCTCACACAGAGAGAATGGGGCTCCTACTGCCGTAAAGACGCCAGCTATTGTTCTCGTCTGCCTGGGGTGTAATACTCATGCCAGGCAGCACACACCATTAATAAGGCTTTCACCTCCACCTGCTTAGGGCACCGAGATACATCGATGTAAGGTATTGTTTATCCTGGTGATTTCACAGTGAATATCTTAATGCAGCAGACAGCTGTAAATGTCATCCCTATTAATATATAAGAAATACACTGAAAGTACACATCTGGAATATATTTCTGTGCTCTTCATTCATAAGGAATATTCCCAGTCGCTGGAGTGCTTGGGTTAAATGGTTGCTCTTGGATGCCTCTGATCAGGAAGATTCATGACCTGTTTGGGTGCAATTACATATGTGGGGTATGGCTAATTGCCGGGATGCACCTGGACATGCCATGTCTTCAGGGTGCAGGTACATGTACAGTGGTAGACTGTGAGTGCTACCCATGGCTACTAATACATGTGGTACAGCACCAGTACTTTGGATATTTGCACAGAAGAAAAACAATCAAAGTATGTGAGACTATTAAAATATCAAATAAAGATCAGACAAATCTTACACTTGGGGAAGGTTAAAGTAACAGGTAATAATAGTTAATGAACAAAGAGGCAAAAGGAGAGCCGTTCCTTGCCTGTAAGAGCCTACAATCTAAATGTATTGGCAGGTATGACATAGTAGGCACGTTAGGATAAAGTGTATATCTTCCTTCCTCTTCTTATTCAGTGTAATAAGCAATGCCACAACATGTCGTTCATGGTAAATAGTATGCGCCCATTTCACCATCACACCTAGTAGACATCCCACTACAAAATCATGGGCACTAAAGCTGAAACCCTTTTGCAGTTGTAGCAGACTCAATGCTCTTGGAAAGGTTTTATATACAATTTTGAAAGTAAAATAGACAAATTTTATTTGAACAAGGCTAAAAGATTAGAAAAACAATGTAAAGTGCTGCAGTACAGGAATAAACAGAAACACTAAAATCGCCACTCCCCACGCGCGCGCAGCGGTTCTAGACGTCTTGTGTTGCATCTGCTGGGCGCATTGTTTTTCTAATCTTTTAACCTTTTTCAAATAAAATTAGCATCTTTAACTTCACTCACCTGAGTACTCCTCATTCTACTATTTCTACATGAATCTTTCGGAGTTGGTGTGCTCCTCTATATAGGGTGGGTCACTATTTAGTGCCACCACCCTGCATCGAGTATGCAGCTGAGGCTTCTGTTTGCAACAATTCTGAAAGTAGTCTGGGAAAGTCAACCAAAAGAGTATTTATTTGTGGAGAAAGATGTTGAATGAGAATGTCAGACTTGCAATAAGCATTTCAGTTCATCCCAAAGTAGTGTAATGGGACTGAGGTCAGGGCTTTGCACGGACCACTTGAACCTTGTCTTATAGACCGCCCAAAGGAAATAGCTGCTATCACTTACAAAGGTAATTTGTGTTGAGTGACGAAAGAAAAAATATTAAATATTTTTGTACCATTTCCAGCTCTGTGAGCCTCCATGGTCTATCAATACGTATCTGGGATGTTGTTACTCCAAGACGTTCATTTATAGTTTTCGGTGACAGGTCTAGCATATCAGAAAGTTCTCTAACTTTCAGGAAAGATGGCATCCTACGACAATCCGATACTACCAACAATGATTATCTAGAGAGATTGCATCACTGTGTGCTTGATTTCACATATCTGTCTGCAAAAGGTATGGCTGAAATTCCTAAACTCGGCAATGAGGATGGGACGGGACGAACTTTTAGCCATGTAGTGTACATTGTATAAAACATAGTTACCATTACTCTCAACAACTCTGGGGGCAGCTATTAACTTGAAAGTTATGCTGTTTACTTCCAGAGGATACAAAACTATCTTAGCCATTTAGTTATCTTAATATGGCAGGCTCCTTTTGGTTACAATGCAATTTTTCTCTTGTTAGAGAAGGAGCTTTTGTCAAGTGCTGAAGTTATAGGGAACTGTCTTGAAAACGAGTTTCTCCTCTAGATACAAGTACACTCTCCAGTGGTCTCCCTTTCCATATATATATATATATATATATATATATATATATACAGTGCCTACAAGTAGTATTCAACCCCCTGCAGAGTTAGCAGGTTTAATAAGATGCAAATAAGTTAGAGCCTTCAAACTTCAAACAAGAGCAGGATTTATTAACAGATGCATAAATCTTACAAACCAAAAAGTTATGATTCTCAGTTCAATTTTTATAAATTTTAAACATAAAAGTGTGGGTCAATTATTATTCAACCCCTAGGTTTAATATTTTGTGGAATAACCTTTGTTTGCAATTCCAGCTAATAATCGTCTTTTATAAGACCTGATCAGGCCGCCACAGGTCTCTGGAGTTATCTTGGCCCACTCCTCCATGCAGATCTTCTCCAAGTTATCTAGGTTCTTTGGGTGTCTCATGTGGACTTTAATCTTGAGCTCCTTCCACAAGTTTTCAATTGGGTTAAGGTCAGGAGACTGACTAGGCCACTGCAACACCTTGATTTTTTGCCTCTTGAACCAGGCCTTGGTTTTCTTGACTGTGTGCTTTGGGTCGTTGTCTTGTTGGAAGATGAAATGACGACCCATCTTAAGATCCTTGATGGAGGAGCGGAGGTTCTTGGCCAAAATCTCCAGGTAGGCCGTGCTATCCATCTTCCCATGGATGCGGACCAGATGGCCAGGCCCCTTGGCTGAGAAACAGCCCCACAGCATGATGCTGCCACCACCATGCTTGACTGTAGGGATGGTATTCTTGGGGTCGTATGCAGTGCCATCCAGTCTCCAAACGTCACGTGTGTGGTTGGCACCAAAGATCTCGATCTTGGTCTCATCAGACCAGAGAACCTTGAACCAGTCAGTCTCAGAGTCCTCCAAGTGATCATGAGCAAACTGTAGACGAGTCTTGACATGACGCTTTGAAAGTAAAGGTACCTTACGGGCTCGTCTGGAACGGAGACCATTGCGGTGGAGTACGTTACTTATGGTATTGACTGAAACCAATGTCCCCACTGCCATGAGATCTTCCCAGAGCTCCTTCCTTGTTGTCCTTGGGTTAGCCTTGACTCTTCGGACAAGCCTGGCCTCGGCACGGGAGGAAACTTTCAAAGGCTGTCCAGGCCGTGGAAGGCTAACAGTAGTTCCATAAGCCTTCCACTTCCGGATGATGCTCCCAACAGTGGAGACAGGTAGGCCCAACTCCTTGGAAAGGGTTTTGTACCCCTTGCCAGCCTTGTGACCCTCCACGATCTTGTCTCTGATGGCCTTGGAATGCTCCTTTGTCTTTCCCATGTTGACCATGTATGAGTGCTGTTCACAAGTTTGAGGAGGGTCTTAAATAGTCAGAAAAGGCTGGAAAAATAGATAATTAATCCAAACATGTGAAGCTCATTGTTCTTTGTGCCTGAACTACTTCTTAATACTTTAGGGGAACCAAACAGAATTCTGGTGGGTTGAGGGGTTGAATAATAAATGACCCTCTGAAAAGACTTTTCACAATTTAAACAAAAAATAAACAAAGAAATAACATTCTTTTTTGCTGCAGTGCATTTTACACTTCCAGGCTGATCTACAGTCCAAATGTCACAATGCCAAGTTAATTCCAAATGTGTAAACCTGCTAAATCTGCATGGGGTTGAATACTACTTGTAGGCACTGTATATATATATATATATATATATATATACTCTACGTCTTTCAGTCCTGTGTTGGTAAGGCTAGGTTCACACCATGTTTTGTAGAAATAGCAGCAGCCCTGGCTCTAAAGCTGCCTCCCTAACAAGAGAAATACTGCATGGAAGCTGGAAGGAGCTACATGACCACGTGGCCAGGACATGTTTTCATCCCCTTTTAGTAAACAACAAATTCCTATTCAATGTCAAGTAGCAGAGATCAGAGAAACATGTTAGAAATAAACTTAAAACTTTTTATATTATGATGAATAAAATGCATTTTCAGAGGCAGGGATAACCCTTTAATGAGAAAAGCCTACCCTCCATGAAGCTTAACAAAGCGTGTATTCATTATTATAAGTGGGTTCTTCCCCCCACCGCCGTCAGGAACCTCGTCCCTCGCTGTCACCTAATACTGCTCTGGCTAGTGCACTGGCTGGCAAGGGGCGCTAGCCTCACCACTGCAGATAATACCACACAGGGGACAGTGACAAACACGAAAGGGACGCGGTAAAAACACAACTTAGCTTCAACTTCCTCTGCTGTAGTGCACCGCATAACAGAATAAAGGCGCCAGGAACACAAGCTCACAAAACCAGGTGATACACCACAGCAGCCAGCGAGCTCCTTCCTCCAGGATTGGTCACTGTAGATTGCTTTATCACCTGATGCATCAGGTGACCATTTAAAGGATGGTGGGAGTGGTTACCATCCACATCAGCTGACCTAGCCACACTACAGTTACAGCTCATTACCAGCAGAGGAATACTGACATTAACCCCCGCTGGTCCTGTAAGGAAAAAGCTATATTTAAAACAGAGTGAAACCAGAGCTGCCAAGAATCCAAACATAGATTGTCACACATGCAGCCTGTTGTTGTTGTGTTGAAAAACAGTTAATTCAAGACAGGGCTCTACAGAGCTCGGTTCCTTGGGTTCCATAGACCTGATCTTGGGATCGCAAGAGGTTCCAGTGATCGGACCACCAGCAATCAATACGTTATCCTCATGAATAGGGGGTAAATTAATATTTTGGGAATAAACCTTCAATATGAACATTATTATTTCTGCATTGATCATAGAGATCAGTGCTGGATAACAAAGAGGAGCCTGAGGCCCTTGTGGCACTGGGGGCTCTTTGACTACTTGGTGGAACTCATGGTTGCTTCAGTGGTATGTTGCTCATGAATTAAGCAACCCTTATTTTAAGCAACCCGAGTTTTCATTTGTCCCTTTGTAGTAGCACAGTCTGACAATATGGCCATCAGATAAAAAAAGTCAGTGCAGCCTGTCCTAAATGCTGGAGCTTAATGGTGGGTTCACGCATATTGGTAAGTTTTTTTTTTTTTCGCTTCGGTTTTCTTAAATTTATGTTTTTCTGACATGTAATAGGCTTTGACTCATCACATTCACTTTTGATAGGTCAAGTATGTGAGGACACATCAGGCCAGTCAGCTATCAGCATGTAAAGGATGGTGCTATATAATGAATTGAATGCATATTCATGAAAAACCTTTTAGATACATAGCGGACTGTGAGAACAGTAACATTGTAAGCATAACAAATGAAATAAACTTCAAATAAAAATCACCATTGTTCATTCTGGTGAGTGCTGCCCTTTAACTCTATAGGATAAGGCTTCTAAATTAGCAGTTTTGAATTTGTGGCCATTATGTCACGAGATGCTTTGTCCCTGGAAAGTGAAGGGTTATACAACACCAGCTTGCCGCCTTATCAGCCAACATCTGTTGAACATCTGTAGGGTTTTTTTGGTCAGGAGGAGTGTGGGGGCAGACACAGGATTACTTCCTAGCAGGAGAATGTGAACACAAAGCCTGATGCTCAGAGCCTGCCCTCTGTACCAGCTGTCCTGGGCTCTGCATAGAAAGGAGAATTCTTTGTCACTGCTGGAACCTTCAGCGAGCAGAAGCTTAACCCTCTGTTTGGTAATATGTAACTGGAAGACGTTCTCAATCATTAAAATATATATGAAATTTCATAGACCGATTGATGTTGAAGAGCTGACAGGGTTAAATTGCCTTCCAACTGCGATGATTCCCATACATTTCCAATTAAACATGTGAAAGTCGCGCTGGAAATGTACAATGACTAGTATTACTGAAAACAGAGTGCCGCCTGTCTGCTGTTTGTACTGTAATACAGGTACCATGAAAAAGATTATATGCAGCATATAGAAGTCTTTGTAGAATTTCCAACCCCAAAATCTTCAGATCTGCCCAGATTACACAGCAGTGCCTATACTTACCTGCTCATATCACAGGCACAAAGCTGACTAATAAAGGGTTCCTTAATAACAGCATAATGTGACGTGCAAAAGACGCCATCGCTCCACAGGAAACATGAAGAAAAAGACTGATGGCCATGTCCTCCCCTGCAATGCATGGTAAGGGGGTAACTAGGGCACTTGGGCATGATGGCACTGGGATAAGGGCCCATGTTAGCCCCGGAGAGGGGCAGACATCAGTATATACCTCTGTTATGTGTGAAATAGAGGATTCTGGTGATTCCCTTATTAGTGGGTACGTCAGGTGTTGCAGATAGCTTATCTGTACAGCTGTGTGGTTCCACAGGTAAGGATATCGGCACATTTAGACAAGTTCTCGGAAACAGAGAGGAATGGAGATGTTCGGTGTGAATCTGCAGTGACATGTAAGCTCATCATGGGCTGATCCTTTACCAATAATGCACGTGTGACCTGCTACCACCTGCTGTAACCGGCGTCCTCCATGTGCCGTCTGTGCTCAGCATCCATTCCATGTGAGTTTATTTCTGACCATTTCCGTCCCATGTGCGCATCATACAAGACTGACTGTGATTATAGATACAGAAGACGTGATGGCCGAGTAACAGTGCGAACATATGTGCTAACAATGCAGACGTCAGGGATTGAGTTGCGAAGGTTTGCTGGCGTCTCCCATCTACTGACTCAAGAGTTTTCAGCAAAGTACTGGAGTCTGGGCTAACGTCATAGTCATCTTTCATTGTGAAACGATGGCCTGGAGAAGCGATAGAAAGAAGTGGAAGTGTATGCCAGAGCAGCATGGCTAACAAGCAGAGCCTCAGGCACCAAGTGTAAATCATATTCTTTTTCCTGCCAATAGAACATTTTTACTTTTAAGTTTGAAGCATTATATTATGTAAAGCTATAATACTACGTACATGGTACATTGCATGACTTCCATCATTTAGGGCTGTAAAGTCTGAATGTAAAAACTGAGATTCTCAACTTAAAGGGAATCTGTCTATAAGATCAACCCTCCTAAGCCGTCTATATGGGCATGTAGGTCATAGGAAGCTGAATAAAGTGATGACTTGATATCTGCAATATGATGTCTATTAAGAAAAAAAAATGGATATCTCTGGAATATGTAAATGAGCTGTTAAGATCTATGGGCAGGACATAGATCTCGCTGGGAGTCTGCCTCCAGAGCTCATTGTAAATAAAATGGGTGTTATGAGTGTGAGACACGTAATGACTGGCAATCTGCTCACCTGACCTACATGTGTCACACTGGTAATGCCATCATTCATTTACAGTAGGCTTTGGAGGGAGATTCTCAGGAAGATCTATCTTCGGCCCATAGATCTTAGAAGCTCATTTACATATTAAGAAAAACATGGATTTCTCTGGAAATAGACATCAGATCATAGATATCAAGGTATAATTTTATTAATTTCTATCATCTGCATGCACATATAGTTCATCCTCCTGACAGATGCCCTTTAACAACTTCAGCGAGTAGCATGCAATAGTTATTTTGAGAAAAAACTGAGGCATGCAAATGGCTATAACTGTGTAACTAGGAATTATTATTATTATTAAACTACATAACATACTCCCAAAGTTATTCCGCTTACATTTTTATGAAACATCCAACGGAAATAGCATTGTAAGGTGGCACTAAACTACAGGGCTGGACAACTTTTATTATGTTAGCAAGCATAACTAAAAAATAGGGCCCACAAAAAATAGGTCCCATGAGCCTAAACCTAGATAATTTACATTACATCAATTCATGTGAAATTAAAAATGGGGGATGGGGAGTAGCCTGCCCCTTTAATGCTTACACTGTATTACCCTAGTTGGTTATTTAGTGCTGTTGTGTCCCAAAAAAGTGAATCCAGTTGTAAAAGATATACCTAGGGCCACCACCACCAAGTGGTAATGTCGTGGATGATAAGTTAATGTGCTTCCATTGTTAGTCTACGCCAGTGTTTCCCAAACTCCAGTCCTCACGGACCCCACGGGTCATGTTTTCAGGATTTCCTTAGTATTGCGCAAGTAGTGGAAGTATCATGAAGGCATCAGGAATTGTTTCACCTGTGCAACACTGTGGAAATCCTGAAAACATGACCCGTGGGGTCCATGAGGACTGGAGTTTGGGAAACACTGGTCTACGCCAATAGAGGGCGGTAGTCGACACCTCCTATAGATTTGCTGCTGTTGGAACATAAACCCACCCAAAGTTTTAATAATTCCCTCTTCTGACTATAGTTGTACATAGGCTATTTGATCACTTATAGCGCCTCAGGCCTCATTATGGCTCTGTAATGTAATAGTGGTCCTATTCTAGGGCATCAGCCTTTTACAGCACCTCTTCCGTATGCCTCCAATTTCATATGGCCACATTCAGAGCTTTTCTCTGTCGGATTACATATGAATCCTACACTACTAAAAGTTATATGCTTCATCACATGTCATAAGTGAAGACATATTGTCCATTTGAACACAGTAAGAAAAGATCTGGGTCATGGCTTCCATTTTTACATGTTTGAAGATCCACCATAATTTGCTATGTTGCGTTTGACTGATCTGTACAAAAGTGATGTGCAAAAAAACAACACTGCAACATAAACCAATACATGAAATATATTTATTGTCTATTTGCTTCCATTGTCTCAGATCTCCCAGTCCCTTTCACAAAATCACTTGTGTTCTCTGCACCTACAAACGGGGTTCACCATAACTACACACTAAGTACTACAGAAGCTGCTAGATGTTACGGTCATGGTAGGAAACATGACATCGGGTCAGGAGGGAAAATACAGGTGGAAATCCCACAAAGAACACTCGGCAGTGTGTGCTCAGGAAAAGAGGATATTTACAATATTATCCCTTGAAGTACTGTAAGAGTATGTACGGTATATTGCTCTTTATACACAGCTATGGACGGAGGCCCATAAAAAAGACAAGCTTTCCTAGTATGACACACGGCATGGAGTAAGGGTGAAGGACAGGCAGGTAGGCAGAGCTATATGATGTATTTACAAGTGCTGAAATAGAAAGGTTGCAAACATCACGCAACAATTGGTCGGAGAATGCGCAGCGCTGGGAGTGGCCAACAAGACAAACAGTGGTGACATCATTGAAGTGCATCAGCTTCCATGTCCTCTTCCCCACCTGGTCCCGCCCCGCTCTCCTCTGCTCAAGGCTTCACATTAAGGGAACAAGCCGATCTCTCATGGTGCCAGTCACGCAAGCGGGTGTAACGGGGGCTCTGGAGTTCTGTGATGAA